>NC_073739.1:25763348-26087723 GCF_023634155.1 Falco peregrinus | reverse complement strand
ATTGCTTGTACCTGACATCCTTATTAACCATACATGTCTAATCAAATACAGAAAATTCTTGCAAATGAACTAGCACAGACTAACCTGGGGTCTTGTTTTAATACTGCAAACATAATGATTAGCAGCTGCCTAGAGCCTCTAGAAAATAAACTGTGAGAAACTGAAACCTTTCTTTAATTCTGAATTTTTGTTGTGAAAATTAAGGTAACATGCTTTTATCTTTCTTTATGTAATTGAACACAGATGGAGAGGAGCCAAGGGGAAAAATGAAAGCAAAAAGATACTATAGTTCTAGTGTTTATCAGGGATAAAAGTCAGTCTCATAAAACAACAGACACTAAGTCACTGGGCTTTCGTATATTGTCACATTGTCAAATTAAAAAAAAATAAAGGTTTTATATTACCCCCCATTGTCTTTTCAAATAATCCCATATACAAGGATGTAGCTAATGTCATATGTCTGCAGGAAGACTGTGTTAGAAAAATAGCTTAGGTTACTCTGGTTAATTTCTAAATGACAACTGCTCTGTATTTTTTAAAAAATTATAAAAATTAGGATACATCTGGGGGGGTTTTTTGGAAATTTTAGGCTCTTCCTTTAACTGGAACCAAACATACTTCAATTTATTTCTTGAGAATGAGAATAAATTTTACATAGTATATATGGGGAAAAAAACCAACAACAACAAAAAAAAAAGCCAACAAAGATTTATGGTGAAAGCCCTCTAAACCTCCTCTATTTGATATTCATTGTTGCTGGCATGCAAAAATGAATATTTGTTTCTTTGCAGTGAACATCCTACTTGTTCCCTTATATTGTACTTAAGTTCAATACAATGATAGGTTTTGCAACCAGTGAAACACTTACTATGTCTTTGGCAAAATAGAATTATTCCCACCTCCCTTGTCCAAATGCATGTTCTGTCTCATTCCAATGCTCAAATTAATACAAAAACCAGACCTAGCCATCCTTCTCCTTAACCAAGCCTGCTTCTTAGGGTGAAGGGGGGTGGGTAGGAGAAGAAATTGGGAACACAGACTAGCAAAAAAGAAATGTTCATTCACATCACTGGATGAGAGGTTGGAGGTACCTGGCCTATAGGTAAGACAGTCTTGCATGTGACACATCTAATGCAATTTCACCCCTTTAATCTCTCAGTAAGAAGGTTCTCAAGTGTAGTCATTGTTGTGTTCAGTGTAAATTCTAACTGTTCTACCTTTCAAAACCCTCACTCTCAAGTCAGTTACACTGGCTCCAGATCTGAGAAGGACCTTCCAAGGTAACTATGTGGTGGCATTTGGTGACTAAAAACACAGGCACAGGAGATTAAATACCTACCCTGTAGAAGAAAATAGCCATTTTTTATATTTGAATTCTTATTAGTATGTTGCCACCATGATCACTGTAGCAAAAATAAAAATAATTAAAAAAAAATAAAGTAAAAAAAAAATAGGTGTCTGCCCAGATGGTGCTTCAAAGTGTCTTCTTTTTTTATGATTATCTGTGAACTTGAGCACTTATCTAGCCAATGACATGCCCTTGCAGTAGACGAGGCTATGCTTCATCTCTGGATTGCAACAAAGTTTAAGCCACAGATAAATCCCAACTCCCCAGATGTGGACATTTCACAAACAGAAATTTCCACAAAAAAGCTTTTCACAAAAGATCTAACACAGGGCATCCTGTTAGTTTTGGACACAGTGAGTGATAGGCAAGCCACTGGAACACAGCTGTCTGCTTCACATACTAAAGAACCCCTTCCACCAAGAAGCTCCACCTGAAAGCAACTATGCATCTAGGATCACAGTTTAAAATTAGCAGAATTACAGTGCTGAAGTCTTGTGTGTTAGACAGTCATGAGACAAATTCATAGTGCAAAAACCACAAGAAGAGTAAGCAGTTCAGAAAACTCTGCAAGTCATGGGCATAATATACACAGATTGTGTACTCTTGAGAGTACATATAAATAAAGATAATATTCCTGATCATTGGGCTGCAAAGAAGTGCAGTGGGAAAAGCGAGGAATAAAGATGTTCAAAATAAATTTCCAGCATCACAGCATGCCTAAGAGAGGTCTGAGAATTTATCTGCACCCTCTATGAGGTTTTTTTTCATTGAAAGTATTTTCTTTCTTAGGAAGGATAAATACCACCACTCCAGCGGCAGAACAACACTCAGTTAAACAGATTTCACATAGCAGTTAAATTATTGCAAGAATAGCTAAATCCAGTTCTGTGCTATGCAAGCCAAATTCAGAGCTGATTTAAGTAGCTCCAACTCTGTTTAACAAAGTTGTGCAAGTTTGATTTTAGACCTTTTTCATCATCATCAAATGGTTACCCTTTGTCACCTGAAAGTGTTTTTTTTCTTCTAAGTTCTCCCTAGTGAGAAGAGGAGTGTTAGCGATCGTTACATGGATATTAAGGTTCTGAATCAAGTGAAGTGGCACATTCAGTGTGAACTCTGACTCCTTGCTTCCTACACTCACCTGGAACATGCACCTTTCATCCAAAGAGGTAAAAGATATGTTTAATTTTTGTAAACGCTTCTCCACACCACCAGAAAACCTTTGAAAAAAGTAATACATCTCAGGGCCTGTTGCTGAGTTGAATCTGTTTGGAAGGATATATTCAAGGGACTGTAAACTATATATGTAAAGGGAGAGAGAAAGTGAAGAACCCAAGCACAAAGCAAAACTGTTAAGTACTGAAGAGCCAGAAGTTAGGTATCCTAAGGAAAAAAGGGGCTCTGGAGGAAAGATTTGCAATGCTACAGTAACAAAAGTGTTCCGATGGCATTTTTTCAACTACTAATGAAAGCAGCATGTAGTTAAAATGTAAATGTTTTTGCCCCAAAGGCCATTGTATTATGCTACTGCATTACAACGCCTGCATGTATAATGCATATTTGTATAAATAAGACACAGCAGAGAACCTAAAGGGCTCAATGTTTTTTTCCTTAAGGCTGATGTCAATGGTAACTCTCTCTGACTGTAACAAAGCAGGCTTAGGCTTCCAGTGAGTTGGACTCATAAATTGATTTATGCTGGCTGTGATAAGCTAGTGGAAATACTGGGACAGTACCATACAACACACTGAGCAAA
The DNA here is from genome assembly GCF_023634155.1 of Falco peregrinus. Taxonomy (NCBI): domain Eukaryota; kingdom Metazoa; phylum Chordata; class Aves; order Falconiformes; family Falconidae; genus Falco; species Falco peregrinus. The sequence goes on along the minus strand of NC_073739.1, from coordinate 26,084,619 downwards.
CTGGAGCTAGATTTTAGACACCTAACTTCTGAGAAATTCTCCAACATTTTACCTTTCAGAAAATCTGTGTATCTACTTTTGTAGTCTATTCTGATTTTTGTTTACAGAAATGCATTCCTTGATTTCATGATAAATTATATATATTTTGTTATTAAATGCTGTGAATGAAACTTATTCCCATTCAGCCATATTTTTGTCAGTGTTAATATTTTATTAATGTTAATCTCAGTTACTGTCTAATTTGATTGTACTGATTTACAATCTTATCTATTGGTAAATACACAATGGAAAGAATCCTTGGCTGGCAAATGAAGCAGTAAGAAAGTGAGAAAATAAGAAAGAGAGCATAAGACATACTTTCCCTTTTTCTATTTTTTCTAAATATTTGTGTTTTCAGAATTTATACAATTGGAAATAACTGTCCTGAATACCTGGCCCATGGTACTTAATGCAGTGACAAAAGAAAATTAGTTTGATGCAATTTGCATGGGTTTTTCTTTCCTGCAGTTGTACTGAATATATAACAAGGATAAATATGTTTTCTCTCTGACTAGAGTTTCCACTTCCTCCCTTGTCTCAGGGCTATTTTCACATACCAGCTGTAATGCCTATGAAAACAAAACTAACGTGTACTTGCTGTTTCATTAGGACAAAAGAAGCTAGAGAAACCAAGATATTTATTAGTCTTTCCCATTTGTTACACAATGGATATAAAAGAGTAATTCATTGATGTGTGCTTTGCCATGAAAAAAAAAAAATCAATATCTTTACTAAAATAAATCTACGGGATTTTCTTCTGTGATTTCAAGAAACAGTTCAGGCTAAGGCTTTTCTACTGCTTTTTATTCAGCATTCACCTTAGAAATCTGTAGTTAATATATACAGTCCTGAATTTCTTTCCTTCACTAGAAGAACTTAGGTGATCAAGTGAATTTACTTAACTAGCAATTAGTATCTAGGAGAAAATCCATCTGGGTGCTGTGTTAATCATTTATTCTTCTTTTCATGACAGCACTAGATGCTTTTTAAATAAGGATACTTATTTTCTTGAGAAGCTGGTATAAAGAATTCCAGTATACTCCCCCGAGAAAAATTAAAAAATTGTAAGCATGTGGAAACAGCTTACCTTTTTTCAAAATATTTGTGAGAAGGAAATGTTTAAGGCTAGTAAGTCCTATTGTGCTATGTTTATTTCATTAGATGAAATAAATAGTGATGCCATCTCTATCAGTTTCCCTGATTCTAAACACACTGTTAGTGAATGAGCTTCTACAGTTGAGCTATGGCTGCATTATTTCTGTGTGGGTTACACCAGAGCTTAATAGTTACCTTGTGCAAGAGGAAAAGGTCAAGTAACAGCTGCCACATTTCTGTAATATTTTCTCTCTCCGCCCTCTGGCTATCACAAATAGTTGTGTGTGATTTTTATTAAACAATACCCTGCAATGTTTGAGAATCGAGACACTTTCAGATCAGATTTATTTCTAATGAGTCAGTCTAGATCATAGTATTGCCATCAGTTAGTTCATGAAGTCCACTGGAGACTTTAGACAGAGAAAAACCATCAGTATATGGTCATGCACAGTTTAGGATAGCATTTTGTTCTGGAATCACTGTTTCTTCCATCACCATTGGCCATCTTCTTTGTACAAACTACAGTGAAATCAGGTATTGTTATCTATGCACAGGGAGGTGGTTCAACTCTGCACATGGAGGACAAAAAAGGTAGGCATTGTTGAACTGTAATATCATCCTTGCTGTGTTTTTGATATACACTTAGTACAAATCTTAAAATAACAACATGACAGAGACATGCAATGCATTCCAAACAGCTAAACCTTGGTATGTTCTAGCAGTAAAAGAAATGTTGTTTCTGCCTACATAGTTCAAGACTGTGACCACAGCAGTTAAATTACGGGCCAGCTAATTTAATTTCTTAGTTGCTTGCAAAACAGATAATAAATATTAGAAGACTTATAAAGAGAGCTTCTTGCATTACACAAAAAATTGTTCTGCGTTTACACAAAGATTTTAAATCATTACACTTGCTGGAAACACCATTAATTCAGTTGAAGTCTCTGAAACAGAAGGTTTCACCTCAAGCTGGCTGATGAGCAGCACTTCCAATGTCCTTTTTTTTTTTCCTTTTTTTTTTTTTGGTAGTGTTTTTATTAGTAATTCTGAAGTTTGAAGCGCCAAGAAAAGGAACAGATTCCATATATTATCAGCATTTCTATATTCCAGCTAGAACTGCTTCTTACCTCAATATTACATCATCTATTCCACCTGTTCTAGTACACTAAGTTGGTTCTTCTCTGCTCCAGCTTGAATATTTTATATCCTCTCCTTCTTTTGGCTCATTCTAGTAGAGCTTGGTGTAACAACAATAAAAGCTCTCCTAGCACTTGATGTTATCCCTTATTGTAGAAATCTTCCAATAGATTTCAAAGGGAAATTGGGATTTTAATGAGAATTTGTTGTTCATTAGAACTGAAGAATATGCAGAAATTGCCCGAATTATGCAGCACAATACCTATTATTATCTGTGAGGACAGAAAGAGGCACACACAGTGCTTTCCTGGAACAGGAGACACTTCACATCTCTTCATATTACAGTGAAAACGTACAATAGCCGTACAAACTTTTGGATATATCTGAGAATCTCCAAGTTTGAGACCTCTAAAGAAGACATCTAGAAAAGCTCAGACAGGCAAATTACAGATTTAACGAAAAATGGGAAACCTAAGACTAATTCAGGCACATTCTGGATGAGGATCCCTTCATAACTTTCATAAACTCCCTCTCATGTTTTACATAAACTACATGCACACATATAATTTAGTTCATTTTGAAAGTGACTGATATCTTCACAATAATATCCAGAATGTTTCTCAGGACTAAGAAGAAAAGTAAGTTCTTATTAATAATTGTAGTATTTTAAAAGCATGCGATCAGATGATGGACTCTGACTACAACTGGCAAGTGTATCTTAATTTAAAGAGTTCAGCAGAGAAAGGAATGTTTTTCTATAAAAATCTAGGAAAAATTTAACACAAATTATCTTTTTCAATGACAACTCAGTGATAAAAATAAAAACTAATGTTGTAAAACTCAAAAGTCACTTGCACAAAATTGTAAAGTGAGGGAAGTTTAATAATAGTTATACAATATCCTAGGGAATACTTATTCATCTTGTGTAAAGGTACATAAATTTAAAAGTTGTTTCTGTACATTCATTAAAGCAACTGTAATAACATGGTTATTACATTTTGCTAACACTAATCACGCAAGGTTTATACTTCTGGAAAGCCATTGAACTAATTCATGTAATGTCTGTGTCCTAATTATTATCCTTATGTGAGCATGCTACCTACTTTTGAATTAAAGCACATTTTTGCCACTGGTAGTTTCACTACTAAGTTTATAGCTTTTATAGGTAACACAGCAGGTTACCTTTTATCAGTAACAACAGGTTTCCTTTCTATAGGGGAAATGTGGAGCATTTCTCTGTCTTCCATAGGCTTTAGGTCAATGTCAGGACTTAAGACCCAGTCTAAGGCACTCTGGGCTCAGCACCATCGCCCCAGGCATCGTCAAGGGATACTTCCCAGTTATGCCCAGCATAACTGCAAAATGAGCAATGTAGCAAAAGATGGTGTGTAATAAATAAAAGTTTTACAGACTTCATTGACATTTTGATCCCGATATGAGCTGCAACTTTAAGTCAGACTACAGTTAAGGGTAATTGACATTTACATCTCCAAATAAATTTTATTAACCAAAAGGATCTTTTTTAATACTGGAAACCACCTTTAGCTTCTCAGATCTTTAAAAAAATGTAACCTGAATAAAGACTTGTTTCTTTATCAGCAAATGTGGGTGTGATCACTTAATTATCGATAAATATTTCTCCACAACAGCCTTATGTTGAAATGGAGAAATATACAGACATGATTTATGTTCTTCCAGTTTTGACTCTGTGTTGCTGAACAGAAATATGTGTTGCTGCCTTTTATGATTCCCAGTTGTGGTCCTAGATGTTTTGATTGTTTTAATTCCTCCAGATAGTTTTTTAACTCTTTACTGATTGCATTTTGCTTAGATTATCTTGAGTGATGTTTATATAGTTTATGTGATATTTATACCAACCACTAGTTTCATAAATAATGTTTATGCAGGGAAGTAGTTCAATCTAAAATTCAAAACCTTGTGAAGTTATAGGGCTCCATTGTGCCTTGTAAATCAGACATTTGAAGAATAAGCTCTCAGAAAAAATGGTGAAAACCTTTTTACATGTAGCTTCTGCATGTGCTACTGTGCCTTTCATGTTTATCTTTTTATCACCCCTTTCTGCCCCTTATGCATGAGGCCAGGGGTATAACCATGAAAGAGAGTATGTACCACAATCTTTTAGATCTTAACCCTTAGGTATATTCATCTTTGGAGATGGAAACATGGTGCAATGGAGTAGGTAGTCCAAGCCAGTTTGAACATGAACAGATGATATGTCCCCACGGTTACGATGTCTCACTCCTCCCCTCTGTTACTTTGCCACAGAGGTATACCCAGGTCTCTTCCTTCCCATGACCAAAATCCCCTCAGGTCTACCCAGTGGCAACACCCTCTACCATAATATTCCTCTTCCACCAGATGGCCCACATCTTTATGAAAGCATTTCTTCCATCTTCCCTTTGTTTCCAACACAGCAGTAACTATACCTCTGCCCCATTTTAAACCCCAGTTTCTACCATGCCACCCTTTACCTTTTATTATGTACCCAGCTCCCTACTGTAGTACCTCACAGTGTACCACAATGCCTCTACCTCTTCAGTTTTACCAATATATTCCAAAACTCCCCGTCTCCCCAGCCAACAATCAGCTTTCTTATTTCCCCATCTTCTCCAACTTCTCACTCCTAAAAATATGCAATACCTCCAAATTCTCTTGCTGAGAGGAAAACACACACTTCTTTCTTGTTTGACCAGCCACAGATGAGATACATACAAGATACTGATCAGCTGCAGGATGAGAAAACACTATTGTCTGTCACTATGAATCACATAGAACTTTACAAGCCACACATGGCTTACAGGTTATATACTGTAGAACCAGGAATACCTGTGAGTTAAGAATATCACAGAAGCTGAAAAGACAAGCACATGGTCAAAAAAGAATGATCCAAACAGATTCCAACATTTGTACTCTTCTAAAGTTGCTGGGAGACATTTAAATGTCATTATGTGCCTCACAAATAAAATCATACTAGAGTCATGATTATTTTTGTGGGCTCAGCCCAGTAGGTGGAATGTGAGAATATTTATTGAACTGGAACCAGCATATAAAACCACTAGAAAACTTCTAGCTTCCAAATTCCTATGGGACCAAAGGCAAGAGTCAAAGCTCTGCACTGATGCCAAAACCAAGGCAACTGTGGACGTAATTAGAAGTAGAAATTTAAGTATTATAGTATTGTAGGTGTCTCCAGGGCTAAGCACAAATTGATAGAGGTTCTGGTAAATAGAAAGTCTTGTAGGATGTAAATCATTCAGAAGCAATTTAGACACGACTCTTAGCAACCTGGCAAAATTCAGCCCATAAAATACAGGTATTTTTCAACAGAAGATAGCTGTCTTAGATTGATTTAAAAATATGTCTGCAAGACATTACTACTGCATCCTGCATGCTCTTCCTCTTGCAGCAGCAGTAATCTAACACTGACAATTAATTTTCTTCATGCCTATAAATTTTTCCAATGTATATGCTTAAATATTTCACTAATTCCTAAGTCCAGATATAATTTTTACCAGCGAGTTGCATGTTGCAATTCAAAGTTCAAATCCCAGGATTGATTTCAACATTCTATGCCAGCAAAAGTTGGAAGCCTTATTCTGGGAATGTGCCATGCATCATTTGTGCCATTTCCTTTGGTTTAGAGAAATGTTATCTACAAAGATAAAGATATCTAAATACCTAAATGAACCCGCCAAGTCCTTGCACTGAGAGAGGTTATACTGAGAATGCCGGAACTGTAAGGGGGAGCTAATGACCATCTTGAATCAAAGAAGATGGATTTCAAGAAGAGAAATTACTTTCATTGATGAGATAACTGGGTTTGTCACAGTCACATTGTTTAATACAACTGAGACTTACTTTCTTGGCCTGCTGGATACCCCTGCCACGGAAAGCGTCTTTCATAAAGTTGTGAGGCTACATTTTCCTAAATTCTGCTCTCTGGTTGACTGATGACTATTACAACCAGTTGGTAGCAATTGTAAAGCGGTCCATCTCAGTTCACATTACATAGCAGATTACAAAGCATATTTATCCCAATTTATATAAATAAGGAAGCTGATACTTCATGAAAATAAGTAACTCGCCCAAGGTCACAAAATTAGTCAGACCAATAGTTCTAAACAGAGGCCTTAGAATCAATTTAAACCATGAAATTATACTGACTGCATCCTCTTCTGCAGTTGGAGGTCTCAATGGTTTGTTCCAAACGTTCCAAAAAGTATAATGTTGCCATCTTTTAATTCAGTCCATTTGGTTATAAAATAGTTTTTAAATACTGTCATTTAACTGTAATTACATGTTATTGTTCGCTTGAGAATTATGTTTCAGGAATATTGAAGACAGCTTCCTTAAAGACTCCTGTAAAGAGGAGGAGGCATAACAGAACCTTCTATCTCAATCTCAAAGCATCAAGCAATGTTACATCAAAGGAAAAAAACAATCTCCTGAGACATATATCAGAGAGACATGACTGTCACGGTGAAAGGACAGGTCTTGGAATGGTGAGGTACCCTTTTTGGGACAGGCCATAAATGCAGTGCCATGCCAGCTGGAGTAATGTCTTGTCATATGCTAAACATCCCTTCACAGTTACCAGGTTGCCCTCAAAAGATAAGACCACCTAATACGGGAAAGCCTGGCAGATCTCACCTCATCGGTGTTAAGAATACATGTCTGTATATTTCTCAGCCATTGAAAGGGGAAGTATAACACGAATAGCATAACTAATGGTGCTTACTGCCAGGTAGGAAGGAGGAAGACAGGTAGGAGAAGGAGTATATTTCTAGATGTCTATATAGATAAACCTACCAACGCAGATAGAAGGAGGAACACAAGAATACAGATAGAAAAATGTTACTGTTGTCATTCTCTGAAATTAAGACTCTCATGGAAGTTTAACGTAACACTAGAAAGAGGAAAGGATACTGGGCTTACCCACTACTCCTCATTCACACGGTGGAATGCAGGCCAGCTCTTTTACCCATTTGTAAAGAAGTTAGGTCATAGGCTAATGTCTTTCTGTTAACAGTGCTTCCTAAAATTCTCTGGAGAATTTCAGCAGTATTTGTATGAGAACAAAACTAACCTCTGCAGTTCCAGAACAGCTCGCCCTAGTACATCATAAAGGAAAATGCACTAGGGACGCTATTTTGCAAAGCACACTTACAGTACCATTTCTGCATTGAATATGAAAGGCAGCACATCTGTCCACATCAAAGACTGTGACAGCATCATTTGCTAAATGGTTCTGCAACCTGAAAATAGGTGCTACAGTCCCAAGTGGGTGGGACCTGGTACATCCAATGTCACCCAAGCATGCCTGATCTCTAGGTCCAGTTGCACATGCCACCCTGTCCCCATATGTTCCTCCAGCCCCAGCACACAGGTGTTAAAACACAGACAGAAATGCCTTTGCTAAAAGTTTTTGCAATGTGCAATCAGCTACAGAAATAACACTGCTATTTCAGAACACAGATCAGGATATTGGCCATCTTACATAAGATTTTTGCTCACAGGGCCATATGGAACCATGGGGCATCAGCCAGTGCAGCACAGAACCAGGCCCAGGGTGACCACAGGATGGGTTTGCCTCAACCCTTGCATGCCAGCTATACAGTCCCAATGAATCCATCCCAGATCACTTGATGTGGTAGGTGCAGTGACATTGCATACAGCAAGGTGCAGGAACACTGGGTCTCCCTGACAGACCTCACAACATTGCCAGTGACACTCAACTGGACACAATACTTAGTGTACTATTTTATGCTGCTGGGCCAATTGCAATTGTAAGGAAGACCAGCCATGTTTTTGTGAAGCACAACACTCCTTTACAGCCAAGCTGCTGTTACAACTGCACTCCAAGCCTTCCAAGCCCATTGACAGGGGAATGGCAACTATCACCCACCATAATCACTGCTGGGAGAGCTGTACGCTTCCCGTGGCAGGGGTATCCAGCAGGCCAAGAAAGTAAGTCTCAGTTGTATTAAACAATGTGACTGTGACAAACCCAGTTATCTCATCAATGAAAGTAATTTCTCTTCTTGAAATCCATCTTCTTTGATTCAAGATGGTCATTAGCTCCCCCTTACAGTTCCGGCATTCTCAGTATAACCTCTCTCAGTGCAAGGACTTGGCGGGTTCGTTTAGGTATTTAGATATCTCAGCTATATTTGCTATTACTATTACCAGACAGTTCTTCCTGGGTGACTTCTAGCTTATCAGAGAAATATAATAATCTTTCTATTCATTAGCTGCAAGGCAAGAACTTCTTTAAGTCTGCAGTGGTTTGACCCTGGCCAGCAGCTAAGCACCATGCAGCCACCTGCACACCACTCTCCCCTTCAATGGGACTGGGGAGAAAAGGAAGAGCAGAAGAGAGAAAACTTGGCAGTCAAGATAAAGGCAGTTTAATAAGTGAAGGAAAAAGGAAGAAAGAAACAAACAAAAAAAAAAAAAAGCAAAGGCAATCACTCAACTCCCACAAGTAGACTAAAGGCCGGGCAGCTTCTGAGCAACGGCTACCTCCCCATGCTCCGTGTGGCAGATAGTCACACACTTCACGCGTAAGAGAGAAACACACACTTACTTTTCTGATCTAATAAAGTTAAACGGTAAGTATGACAGTGGTTTAACAAGATTAGATGGCAAGGTACAGTTGATTATTTACTGTACAGGAAAACGGATCAGACAAATCTGGCAGGTAGACCCTCCACTGAGTCATGAGATTCAGAAAGGACCCAGCTGGTTTCTAAGCTCCTCCTCAGGATTCTAGGTGTGGCTGGATCTACTCCCAATTCAGACTTGGGCTCTAAAAGATTACAAAAGATTATCAATCCTTTCTACCACTTATCTAAGATTTCAAAGTTTAACATGCTGTTAACCACTTACTGAGAAACTTGTGAGAAGGAATCTCTCAGCCTCAAGGAGCAACCTTGAGAGGTATCCCAGCTCAAGGGGAGCTCCTGGCATGCAGCCTGCTGCCAAGCAGGAGAGATCAGCAGGCCCTGGGATGCCCACTACTTATAAAGTAAGATGTTTGACTTGCAGTCATATTTGCATACCAGCAAGACAGCTGGTCACCATTCCAGACAGCCCTTGGCTACCATGTTGCCACCTATTGCCCAAAGGGACAGTCAGGGGGAGGGAGGGGGAAGGACTCTCACTCTTTTCCCCTGAAGTTTTCATTTCTGAACACTATATTATGTGGCAGGGAATACCCTTTTCATCAGTCTGTGTCAATTGTGCAGGTTATGTCTACTCCCAGCTTTTTGCCCACTCCCAGCCAATCTCTGAAGGGGTGCAGAGTAGGGAAAAAGAGAAGGCTTTGAGACTGTGCAAGCAACTGTTCAGAAATAGCCAATTTTTTGGTGTGTTAACACTGTTTTGGTCAGAAGTCCAAAGCATAATGCCATACGGGCCACTATGAAGAAAGTAACTCCATCCCAGAAAGACTCAATACAGTCCTGTAAGGTTTCCAGGAGCTGTTGGGCTTCTGCAAGGTCTTCAGTAACCTGTCAGTCTTACTCAGGCATATTGCCCTCCCTCCTGACCAGGAGGAGAGAGGAGTTTTAAAACAATAGTTTTCCAAATAACACAAAGTAGAAGAAACCACAATGTGTATCCTGAGTGAGGTCAGAATTCTTCTCTCTTCCACTGGTTCAAATGTATCTCCCCATCTGTAAGGATAAGGAATAGCGTTGTGCCTAGTTTCTATGTTCAGTAATACCCAGAATAAGGACATTTTGACCTATCAACTGCTGTTCTCATCAGTGACACTCCCTGTAGCATTGCTGTTCCTACAGTGTCTAATGACTTCTGGCGCAGTTCCCAGTCAACAAGTCTTTCTTTCTTGTCTGAAAATTTGAAATCCACAAGTGCTCTCCCTCATGTGACAGTATTTTCATCTTGGCAGTAGTAGTACAGAACTTTCCTGGCCATGACACAAAGAGTATATGCTGACTTTCAGACAGAAACCATATGACTATACCATATTAAAAGAGCTCAATATTTTTGCACAGCCAAAAATGTTCTTACAACATGTAGTTGGAAGTTCCAAATATGTGACTAATGAAACTCTTTTTATTAATATTTACTTTCTACAAAATTGTGTAGGCTAATCCAGCCATATCAGCCTGAGACTCAGCTGCCACAGACCAGGACTTCCAGAATATCTCTTAGCACTAGAATGAATACAGATACTTCAGACAAAGGAAAGTATTGTGAAAGAAAAAACAATGTAAGACTTAAAGCTTCCCAAAAGTGCCTCTCTAAGACTATTCTCCTGTAATCTGGGAAAAGGCAATGCTGGGAGTTGCTTTCACAAGCTGTATAAATGAATACGTATCTACAATTTACACATACCTCCTCACACACATATAAGTGTACTCAGTTTATATATGATGTATATTAACATCCTACACAAGGGTGACATATACCTTTATTAAAATAGAAAATATTTTAGAGATCTTCAATAATATTTCATCATTATTAAATGTTTCAATGGTACTATAAACATGAAAAAATGAAGAAGAGTTATAAAATTTACTCCCAGGTACTTTATCACAAATGGTGTGTACATAACCCAAACTGAGGTGGGCAAAAAGTCTTCCATCTACTAAGAAGCATTCATGGAATTTTTTCATACTTCTTCAGCCGTTGAACACCTTCATCAACATCCTGAAAAGCAGGAAAGCATACATCCTCAGCAGTTCTTGGATGACAACAAGTAGACAGAATAGTCAAAACCTCAGAGAGAAAGGCTGCCAGTCCAGAGGACTTCAGTAAATTGGAGGAACAAGCTGAAAGAAACCTCATGAAACAAAGCCAGATAGAGGTTCTGCACCTGGGATGAAAAAACTCCATGCAGCTGGGGACCAAATGGCTAGGGTTATACTTTGCAAGAAAGGACCCAGTGATCCTTGTGGACTGTGAGCTCAAGATGATTTTGCAGAGCTACCTTACAATAAGGAGGACTAACAACATCCTGGGCCGCATTAGCAAAAACACAGACAGCAGCTAAAAGGAAGCAGTTGCTCCCTTCTAATCAGCCCTTGGAGATGCCACATTTGGCATACTGCTGTTGGCTCCCCACCGTGACAAATGAGAGAGTTCCTTAGATAGCTGCTAGGATGGTTAGAGAGCTGGAGCACAGTACACTTGAGGAGAGACAGAGGAAACCTTTGCTTGTTCATCCTGGAGAAGAGGTTGAAGGGGGATCCAACTGCTGCCTTCAGCTCCTTAAGGAGCGTTACAAAGAAGATAGATGCTTCTCAGGCACCAGCACAGGGCGACAGGCAACAGTAGCACAACATGTGAAATTCCAGCTAGGTGGAAGGAAAACAACATTTCATAATGGGTGGTCAAGCACATACCCCCAAAAAGGCTGTACAATACCTATATTCAGAGATCCTTAAAAGTAGCTGAACTATGCGCTAAGCAACCCGGATCAATTTGTGCAGCTACTTCTGCTGGGAGTAGAACTAGGAACTAGACGTCCTTCTGTCATGGTTTAACCCCGGCCAGCAACCAAGCCCCAGGCAGCCACTCACTCACACTCCCTCACCCAGAGGGATGGGGAGGAGAATCAGAAAGGAATGGAAACCTCGAGGGTTCAAATAAGAACACTTTAATAGGTAAAGCAAAAGCCACACACAAGCAAAGCAGACCAAGGAATTAATTCACCGCTTCCCACGGGCAGGCAGGCGCTCAGCCATCCCCAGGACAGCCGGGCTCCATCACGCGTAACGGTTACTTGGGAAGACAAACGCCATAGTGCCACATGTGCTCCCCTTCCTCCTTCTTCCCCCAGTTTATATACTCACCGTGACACCCCATGGTGTGGAATATCCCTTTGGGTAGTTCGGGCCAGCTGTCCCGGCTGTGTCCCCTCCCAGCTCCCCGTGCCCCCCCAGCCCTCTCGCTGGCCGGGCCTGAGACACTGAGAAGTCCCTGACTGAGGATAGACACCACCCGGGCGCAGCCAAACCCACCCGTGTGCTGTCAGCATTGCTCGCACAGCACAGCCACAGCACAGCTGCACCTGCTATGCTACGGAGAAGGAAGTTAACTCTGTCCAAGCTGAAACCAGGACACCTTCACAGGTTCCTTCCAGACTGGTTTATTCTATAATTCTCTGTTTCATCTGGAGGGGAAATTATATTGTTACGGAGGAAAATTCAGAAAAAAAATCAGTTCAACATCACCATAAACTTTACAATTAAGAGCTTTATAGGCTTCAGTAGCCAAAACAGGCAACCTTATACTCTTGTGTTTCTTATTATATTTGTCATTTTTAAATTATGCAGATACCAAGACTACATTGCCTAAAAGCATTTCCCATTCAAATCTAAACAAACAAAGATAGACTTGGATAACCTTAGGGAAGGACAGAGATATTTCTCAATTAGCCAAGCATAGGATATATACTAGAATATATCTAAAATAAATTTTAGGCTCAATGGTAACCATTGACTTTCCAATGCACCTGGGAAGGCAAATGCACCTGCATATGGAAAAACTGTCCCATAATGCCATTTTCAAAGCAAAACCACTATAAACTGAGCAGTGAAAGAATGGATTCATTATTCCAGATTAATGACAATGTTTAAGGCAGCTAGATAATACATAAAGTGATATAATCATGCTGTGAAGAATTTTCACATGTTGTTATTGAACATCACTTAATACACTCCATTTGAAACTCATTCCAATGAAAGCTCATTAGAGAAATTGTGACAAGATAAAACTCTGGAATGTATATGTGTGCATTACCTCAAAATCAGCACTTCCTTATATTAGTAAGTACAAATAAAAATTAACAAAATATATAGCATTGCGTTTCATCAGTAACATTCTTACAGAAATTAGAACTTCAAATTGAGAAAAACAGGAATTTACATTGTCAGATGATCTTCATTAAACACACTTACACAATAAAAGCCTAAAAGGAACCGGGTTTTATCAGTGATGATTTTTGCTTCTATTCTTTCTTTCTTCTTTCACTATTCTTTTGTTCCATTCTGTCTCTCCATTTCCAAGTAACGTTTTGCCTGAAAGAATTATTGCAAGTTATAAAAGAAAGTAGAGACTTAGATGGAAAGTTGACCACAATATGATACGTGTAGTTTAATCCACTCCAGAATGAGTTATTTATATCTGAATTTTACCTTTCTTACTTGAACATTTAAAGTGCCTAACAAAAACATCCTTAAATCCCTACATAGCTCTTCTCCTTTCATGCAGACTTCATTTTGGCTGCTAGTAGAAATTTACTGAGTTAAAGAAAACAAGTGTTATTTTCAAGTTGTTCAGCACTTACTGTGTTAAAGACTATCCCTGTGGTTTTCTGTCCAAGAAAAATTACTGGCACAGAAAAAATTATTGGTTGACCTTTGCTGTATGATTAGTCAGAATTTGGAGTTTTCTATACTTGAAGTACTTTATATTTAACAAGATTAAAACCTGTTCTATGATGAAAACAGAGATAATATACTAAGCTAACATAAAAAGATTCATAACTGGAGGTAATCACAAAGAATTCTTTTTACAGAAGTCTAAGGGAAGACAGGAAACAACAATTTAATCATAGTAAGTTTTGAAATACAAATGTAAAAATGCTAACTGTAGAAAATTAAGATCTGTATTTCATATCCTTTTTCATTTGGAAGTATTCAAAGTTAAGATACTTCAGTGAAATCTCTTGTTTTTACTCTCTTTAGACATATAAAAACTGAAAATAAATCAATAACTCATCTATTTTTAACGAATTTTTCAGCAAGTGTGAACTGGCAAACTTTCTGTACAGCAACTTGAACCAACTTAAGATCTGATCCAAGCAGTGAATTTATAAACTATTACAAACCTGCGTGTGTCAAATGAAATGCAAGACACTTTTGTGCTCTAGTAGAAAAAAATATTACAATATTTGGGCAAATTACTAGCCACACATATTGGTAAACACTACCTATTTCGTGCAAGGAAATTACAATGACAGTCAAAGCAGAAAAAAAATGTTTGCTAACTGAGTCTGAAGAATACTTTCAGTACTGTTGGCATAAAAGGTTAAAAAGTCAATCATGAAATCATAGAACTCTACAGAAGTTTAGTGAGTCATTGCATTATTGATGGTAACATTCTAAATTGGATAATAAATTGGCTTAGTGGTGTTACTGATGGCCAGATGAAAGTGGTGAATGGATACAGATGGAGCAGGAGGGTGACAAGTGGATTGTCAGTGGGAACTGTGCTATGCCTAATCTTGTTCATACAATACTGCATATCACTAACCTTCAAAGCAATTTTTCATCAGCTTAGTGATTGCCAGATAGTTTGAATCCATTTGGGTTTTTTTTATAACTTGGGGGAAGTATCTGTTAAAGTCTGAAACTTGAATGGTTTAATAAGCTTTTTTTTTGTTTTTTGTTTTTTTCTGTTTTCTGCCACCCTGGAACTACAAAAGGATTACAGAAATAACTTGTCAAGAGAATTGTTGAATTAAGAGTTTTCAATTTATATGAAATAATTTATTAATTTTGAAAGTATGTGGTAACATGATTACAAAAATACTTTCTCTACATACGTTCTCAAATATAAAAATCACTGGAAAGCATGAAGCTGAATTTGGCAACTATACCACAGTTCTCATCTGATGATGGTGTTGAAATAAACTGGTGTATTAGCCATTCCTTGTGAACTGTTGTCTTCATCCAAACTGGTATAAAGGTAATGCCAGTACAAGCCTTCTGTCTGAACACTGTATTGTTTGAATAGAAGGCGGCATCTCTCTCTCTACAATGTAAAATCTTTTTCCATGCACTTGATCCAAGATATTCAGGTTTGTTATGCCTCAGTTCACCACTTGAATCAGATCCTGGGATGGTATTAGGTTGCTAGCTCCATGATTAGAGCTTTGCCAATTATACCAGATAAAAATCAACCGGAAGAGAGTTCCGTTGTCACCAAAGCACAGTAAAAAGGGAGTAATATGTTCCAGCTAGAGGGGACAGGCCTGGGAGAGCATTACCAAGTACACAGGAGTGTGAACAGTAGTCAAGGAATTGCGTTAGAGGGAGTTACAGGAGGACACCTAGTAATGAGCAATCAGGAAGGCAGCAGGAAGCCCACCTATGGCCAGAGGAGGCACAACAGCAGTCTGAGGGAACAAGTACTGCAGTAAAGCTTTTGTTCTGCAGTCCTTGTACTAAATTTATTTGGACAGACAGGGCAGTCTGGAAACTATGAGGCTGATGTCTGATAGTATCATTTAATCTGTGTCTTTTATAGCTGAACCCCCAGGAACAGTAGGCTGTTGAAAATGCATAACTGTGTTTTGGAGAGTCAATGCATCTAGGCTATGTAGTCTCCAGCAGTCATAGTAACTATGTCATTTGCATTTGAAAATTCATTCATTTATTACCTACTGGTATTATCTTGGTTATATTACCCTGTACCTAGTAACATAGCAGATGATTTTTCCATCAGTCAAATGGCTTAATACCACTACTGTTAGAGAGGTGCCAAGAAAAGAAAAATAGGGCAGCAGAAGACTGTGGGTGCATTAGTTTCCCAAAGATTAGAGATTCCTACCTCAGCAGAAATAGCCAAAACGTTTAAGGCAACCAGATGGGCAGATTAATAAGACTCATATTCATCTGCAATTACCAGTGATCAAAGAAAGTGAATTCTTCCTCTCCAGGATCTCTTCTCTTCCTTCGCTACTTACAGAGTGTGTCTTAATTTCTTCTTTAATAACAGTAGGTTAAGCCAGCCACGTTCCTGCATTTTTTCTTTTCTTCATGCATTCAAAACAGTAGTAACAATGTCTGTATAATGAGACTCACAGAGGCCTTGTTCTAGCCAAATACAGCTTTTGTTGTCTTCATGATTATCATTACCATGCAAACTAGAATCCGTTCCAAAAATATAGCATGTCCCTTTGTATTTCTTGAAAGAGGACAATGCAATCTTTTTCAATATCTGTCAGAGTTCAGCTTCATATGTACAATATGAAAGCATGTATTTGAAAGATTTACATATTACAGGAAAATTCTAGATACATTTGTAGCATTCCGTTTTATTACCCACTCAGAATGAAATTGTGTTCTTGTGTGTAAAGCAGTGCTAATTCTGCATCTACAAATTATTTGATGGCAAATACATTTTTAATGATTACAGACATCCCTCAGAACAGATGTTTCCTGAACAGTTTTGTACTTGTTTTTCTGGTGCTAGACCTCTTAAATAAGTTGGCAACAATTTGTTCAGTTTTAAAAGAGAGTTGGCCGTTGATGCCAATTTTGTATTGACATAAAACTTTAGTATACTTGGCCCTTAGTTTCCCCCATATGGCAGAGAAGTCGCCTTTCTTATGGCTTTTATTGTTTCATTCATCTATAATTTATGTGCAGATGGAAGATTCATTCCTTGACTCACTCATTCTATATTAATAAATAACTAACACCAGTACACCCCTAGAGTTGTATAGCCCTTCAGGGTTAATTTCAGAGGCAAAATAGCTCAGTTCCCAAGCAATTCTGTGGGAAAGATAACTGCTGTGGATCATTTGTGTGGTTATAAAAGCAGATCACAGATGGATCATTTGCACAGTTATTGCTACTTTGACTCTTACTTACAACAAAGTTGCAGAAATGAGGGTAATATCTGTTATGTAATTCTATAAATGCAGAACAAAAATGGTAAATAACAACAAACACAGAAACATCTGCTTGATGATCAAGTCACTGTCACAGAGTCTGAAAACAAATTTCTCTTAACAGGAATGAAGACTGAAATGTAAGGTCTAATTAAAATATTTCTAGTCTTCAAGACTTCGCCTGTAACTTTGTAAGGCTGGTACTTTTTAGCTATATTTTCTGAAATCTAAAAGTGGCCAAAACTCATCATTGCATTAGAGGGGATTCTGAAAGCCACAGATAAACTTAATCCCATCATTAAATGATTTTTTCATGAGAAAACTAGCAGAAATTTTACAAAATATATCTATCTCCGAATTCCATGCTACCTCCCAAAGCCTTTGGGGGCCTAAGCCTCAGACAAAAAGCTAACAATTCATATCCTGTCAGCAGTAAGTGTAATCACATACTACAACTAGGACGCATGATCACCACATTAAAAAATTTGGTTTAAATTGAAAAGAAAATAAAATAAGAGGTTTCTACAACTATGATATAACATTTTCATGTTATATCACCTTTCTTTTCAAACTGAAGGGTTGATAAAATCCAGAATGTTGTAGAGTTTAGGGTTTCTGATAGACTGTTTAAGTCTACCTTACTATTAAATATGTAACTTGGTATTCTTTCCCTTGGTCAACACCTCAAAACTCTTGTTTTTTCTCTCCTTTTCTTTCTGGAGCTTCCCCACAACAGTTTTTCGGGTTTGTTTGTTTGTTTGTTGTTTTCTTTTTTTTTTGGGGGGGGGGGGGGGAATGAAAGGTGGGTGGGGTGGGGGTGGTTTGGGGGTTTTTTTGTATGTGTGGGGAGAAAAGAAGGGAGTTCGTTTCTGGATGTGTCTGGACAAGTCTCTTTAAGATTATTTATTTAAACAAATATTATTTTATTACTTATTATTTAAACAATAAATCATTTAAACAAAAATACTTGAAAAATAACTACATGCCTGAAGTATTTTCATACAACTTGAGAAAGTATAATATCTGTTTTACAATAATAAGTAAAAAACATCGTATTTTAAAGAGCTAGAAGGAATTTCAACCAACCACCTGAAACTGTCTTGGAATCAAGTGCACAAAGTCCACCCTTGGCAGTTGTTAGCCTGATCTTCTCTTTAAAGGCCCTAGAGATAAGGATTCCATAATCTAATCTGCAAGGCCGTCCTCTTCCAAGCATTTAGCGTAATGACTGCTTTTTGTGGGGTTTGGGTTTTTTTCCTAATACCTAAGGTAAATATCCTTTAATGTAAATGAAACCTGTTTGTTCTTGTTCTTATCCTTCTCTAGGCAAAGCTGATGCACATACACAGCTATACCCTTCTTTAGTCTTTTTTGTCATTTTGTTTTGTTGTTGTCATTTTTCGTTTGTTTGGGGTTTTTTGCGGGGGCGGGGTGTTGACTAAAGAACCTCAGATCTTTCAGTTTTTCCTTGTTAATCATATTTTCAAAATCTGACAATTTTTTTTTTTTTTCCTGTGGCTTGATGCTCTTAAATTTATCATAAAGGTGTTTCTAGCTAGCCAGAGTACAGGAAGCCAAAATCTCACAAAAGGTCACATGAATGGAATAATGACCTCCAGACCTTTCATGTGACTTTGCTGTTAATATATTCCAGAATCACATTTGTGTTGTTTTAAAAACCCGTATTAGAGTTCAGGGTTCCTCAGATCTTTTTTCTGAAGTTCTGCTGCACTCATTTTTTCCCCATTCTCGAATGTGCTTTTGTGTACTACTTTTCATTTGTCTTACCAAATGTCGTGTTGATTGTAAACAGTTTCTTCAAATTACAAAGATCACTTTAATTTTAAACTTGTCCTCTAAACTTGGCATCACATTTTGGTTTTGTAAACATGCCCTAACTCCATCAAGGAAATAATGAAAATAAGAGTTTTCATTACCTATTGAGTACGCATTTTCTTCCCACTGAAGCCTGGTGACATGACTGTCTCCACAGTAACCAGTTTTGATGTCAGAAACAAAATTATGGCCTCATAGAGGTACAGCTGGAATAAATGAGCTCTTACAAGCCAGATTTCATGCATATGTGCATAGTTAGGCAATGAAGTGTCAGGGATAAATATAGCATTTATACAGTATATAAACAGCAGCCAATAATTTTTACTCATCCAGAATTCCTGCTTGAGCAACAGCAGCATAATTAGCCCGTACAGTTAGATAGTCTGTTTCAGAAAGACTTTAAAATGAAACTTATTTTTTATGTGTTAAAAGTCACAGTAATTAGGAGTTGTAAAAGTTTAACATATGGGATCAAAAGAAAAACATTAAATTAACACCAATGTGAAAGTACTGCAGTGCATTTTGTGCACCACTGACATTTTACTAAAACTTCATCTGAAGGCGTGGAAGACACATGCTAATCTCTTGGCCCAATATTTAGAAGATAGGAAGCAGTAGGATATCCAGTCAAAGAAGGAAAACCCTCAAGAGCATAGGTGGGACAAACTTCCCTTACATAGCTTCAACAATATTAACATGGCGCACAGAGCCAAAGCAATTAACACTGACTATAAACATTCCAGTGAAACCCTGTTCCACAGAAGAACACAGATTTAATAGAATTTAAATATCACACATGTAAACTAGAAGGAGAAAGAAAGAAAGGCTATACAGCTCCTGGAATTGAAGCTATGTCCTTGAGCGGTTGTCTGACCGTACTGCCCAGATCCCCAGCACACCACGTACTTGGGAAAGCAGGCTTCCTGAGAAATCAATCAGGAATCAACATCCCAGCGCCAAAAAACAAATCAAACCAAACCAAGCCAAAACAAAAAAATAAAAGAATTACCTATCTTTTTTCATCTCCCCATTTGAGGCACTTTCTTCCTACTAAAAATATGACTTAATGAGGTGAATTGCCTTTTTAGCCACAGCCCCTAAAAACTACTAGCACTTAAAAGACCTGCTCTGTATATTGCCTTCTAGTATAACAGATCATAAGGAATACTTTTCCTCTAGGAGCCTTGTTTTTCCCTCCACTCCGCTCAGCCATGGCTACCCTTGTGAAGCACCATTATTCATCTGTAACATCCATGTTACAGAACGCTCTCAGAGGTCTTACACAGAAAATAAAAATGAGAAAGGTGGGCAGTTTTATGGACATATCAAAATGCCTGGTTTAGTGTTGCTTTGTTTTGCTGTGTAGACTTGGTTTCAGGTATGCAGCCAATTCTTTATCTGTGCTTTTCTGTTAAACCAGGTGCCTAGATTATGCCCCATTTTACCTACACAGTAATGTAACAGGGCAAAAATGTAGATACTGACCTTAATTGGTCAACTGGTGTTCCTCAGGAACTCCCCTGAGTTGTAAAGCTGTTGTAATCTGCACTTGTCTGTTGAAAAGAATATTACCTAAAGATTAAGGAAAAAATGATTCACTGATGATCTACGCTTTCCTGTAATATTCCTCTCTCATGACTAAAGACTCATTAACCTTCATCATTTTAGTGTTCTTATCCAACATTGCAAAGTTTGTGGTATAATTGATTTTATCATTGTGACCATTTATTAAACCTCTCAATGCATATGACAAATGATGTATTTGCTAAAACGAAGCTATTTTAATGAAGTTCTGTGGAGCTGACAGCAGTGCTTTGAATGTTCTTGCAGTTCTTTGTTTAATCTTCCTTCTGTGCTTGCTTTTTTTTACTTAACTTTAAAGCTTTAATAAACAGACTTAGGGTCATCTGTTACCATGGATTTTCCTTCCTTGCTGAATAATACCAACTCCTGTCAACTCCTCAAAGCAGCCTCTCCTTCCTTTTCCACATATGCTTTTGGAACAATGAGAAGGTAAATAAATTTTATGGGATGAACCAGTGTGACTTCATACAACCTCTTGTTATTAAGTACCCTATTTCCTGACAACATAAGCAGAATTCTGTGTTGTTTTGCTGTTTTCCTATCTTGCCCTTTAGCTAACTTTTTACTATAAATTTCTCACTAGTATTAACCAAGGATTACATTATGAACCTTAAACTTCATAGAACTATCTGCTTATAAATAAAATACTTATGTGTGAATACTGCAGATACTTCTGACATGCTTAAGGTTTTCTTCTGTAAATCAGGAATAGAAATAAATCAGGAATATCTCAAAATAAAATGACTAGGGTTATGAAATGTAGCAATTCTGGAAGCTGATCAAACCTTACTGGAAAATGTAGTAAATATCAATCTATTAAATACTTACCATAAGTATTTCCCTTTATACATATAAGGAGGTCCATAGGAATGAAAAAGATTGCTCACTGATGTCATTATTTAAACTGTTTTGTGGCATAGTTGATCAAAAATATTTTCTTTAGTTTCTTTAAGATATTCACATTAATATCTGTAATTAATTATCTTTTTAAGAAGTTTTAGTGTTAGGACAGAATTTCATTAACATCCTCAAAGAGATACCTACAAATTCTAATTACATGTCCTAATTATTAAATTAAAGTTAGTACTATACATGAAATCACATAATTAGAACATGTAATTAAGTAAAAGTTATGATTTGTAATTAACTAACAGAATGAGCTGTAACTGTGTTTAATTTACAAGATATATGAAAGTTAATTAACTATGTATTGCACTGCCACTGTGGATCAGATTTAAAATTATGCTTGACCATTTCAAAAAACATTTTTGTAAAATTGTCAAATCATTGGCTTCTTGGATTATTTTTTAAGCATATCAGATATATTTTTTAGATATTTTCAAATCAGAGAGGAGCTGTTTCTCCATTTTTTTAGGTATAGATCAGAACAAATCATGCAAGTAACCACCTAGGTTACCTGTACAGTAATAAACTGCTAGGTAGGAGAAAGTTTACTAAATCCTGTTGAGCAAATACTCTAGGTACTACATCAAACAACTTCTAGAAAGCTATCATCATACATTTCTAGGTTAGCCTACATGCCGGCTGCCCTGCCAGTAATTGAAGAACTTACTCGTTACTAATTCTCTATCAAACATCTCATTTGTTACAAATTTCTTAATCCCAAAGATAATATGAGCCCATAATTTATGGATGTCTTCTCTGTTCACTTCAGTAACGGAAGTTTACTATGTTGATGCTCCCGGACTCAAGAACACCTCCAAAAAAGAGTATATAAGGGATTTCTTCTCAGATTTTTCCTATCTCTTAACATCAGGCAAAAGGTCATAAAAATGTATTTGTTGACATGATGGATTTTTTTTTATTTTTTCCCATAATATAATTTAACTACCATCTTATATTTTACCATATTTCTAACCTCCTTCTAATTAGTTTGTTTTCTGCAGCTCTTGTGATACATTTCTTAGAATGTAATAGTTCTGAATATTTGGAAATTAGAAAAAATACAAGAAGCTACATTCATCTTGGACTACTGAATGTGAAAGGCATCCATATGAAAAAATAACTAGATTGGATTTTCTTTGTTAGCAGCACTGGGCTTAGTTACTTTTTCTTCATTAACAGTTATTAACTAACAGTTACTGCTAACTTTAATTTCATTTTTATTCCTATGATAACTATTCCATTAAAAATTTTGCAAATTACTAATGCAAAAGGTTCTCTGTAGAAACCTGGGATCCAGATTTTCTATGTTAAAATGTTTAATTGGGGTTTTATTTCTAACTATTAATGTTTACATCTTAGAAAACACAGTATTTAAGATTAACTTTCAAATGTTACTTTATGGTATTTAATCTTAGCTTATGTTTTTTATTTGGCCTTAAGAGACTGTGGTTTCCATAAATTTATTCAGAGATCAACTTTTTTATTTTGTCCATTTGCAGTTATCTCTTTTTAACTGTAACTTAGTCACAGTTTTTATTGGCTTAGAAGTACCATATGAATCAGTCCAGACGATGATCGTTTTCATTGATGCAATGTACAACAATCACCACTTTTCATGTATATAAAATTGAAGGTAAATTTAACTGTGACCTCAGCTTTGAAACTCAGAAAACGCTGTTGTGAATATTACGTACTGTGGTGGCATTGTCCAAACCCAACTACCTAAAGAAAAGCAAATATGTAAGCAAAAGACAGTGAGAAGTTTCAGAAGCTGAGGCCAGGGTAGGGTGTGAGGGGTGGGGGGACAGAAGAAAGAAGAAAAAAAGAAAAACTCTGAAATCAACCAGTAAAAAAAACAACAACAAAAAAAAAAAAAAAAAACAACAAAAAATCACCTTCCTTGCCATGTGTATGGAAAACAGAGAAGTATGTTTCTTACTTGCAGTGAAAGATTGATTCAAGTTATTTTTCTGCTATGCAAAATGGAAATTAGACTCTAATCCCCCATTTTTAACAAATTCAAGATAACTGCAGCAAAGTTTTAACAGAAAGATTGTTTTCTGTAAATTAGTTAAGGAGTCCTTTTCTTGAGTAGGTCTTCTGCTTACACTGCTCTATTGCTCTGTAGCATACAGGATAAGGTACCCAAAAAACGCATTTTGTAGTGCTAAAGACAGTCTATATCCATTTAGTTGTAATAAGCTAATTGTTTCCTATGAGAACACATCAGACTAAAAGATCTAAGTAATTGTTTTTAACCCTTGCCAGCATCTAGTTAAACCTACCCCCAGTAAGAAACTTCATGATCATTGCAATGCACATTCTCCCCCAGAATGCAATGAAGTCAGAGAAGAGACAGCCACTCTTCACCCAGTTTTCTTTCAGCTGAGAAACAACCACATGAAACGTATGAAACATATAAAATGGCCTGCATTTCTGTCTCCCAGAAGCTGCAAGAAAAGTAACCTCCTCTTGGTCTTTCTGGCAATGGGCTTGTCAAAGCCACAGAGGGACCCTCTGATTCCATTACCTGAAACTGAGAACATGTAAACCACCCTCAGGGTTTAAACTGTTTCCTTGCAAACCTCAAAGAGAACTTTGCCAAGACAATGTTAAAACATGGTATTCCTGTATTAAATAATTTATAGTTCTTTCACTTTATGTATCTCTCAAACATCTTGCATGGTGCTTCTTTAAGATGTCTACTCTGGCATCCTCTGTATACCAATGTGACACTACTTTTCTCTGATAAAGTTAAAAATCAAACTAAGTTCTAAGGACTAATACATTTGTATGAAGTATTGCAAATAATACATATTGTACATTTAGTAAAAATTATAATTAATGGTATTGTGACTCTACAGCTGACCCAAGTTCAAATTTCTATTGCACATGTCAAACACCAACACATCTAGTACCTGACAGTTGAAAGTATCCCAGCTGCTTCAATAACTGCAGTAGCATCTTACTATATTGATTGACAGCGGAAAAGCACTCCTTAATACAAAGGAAAATCACTGTCCCATTACTTGTTTCTAAGTAGTCCTGCTGGTGTAAGTGTAGATATGAGTGTGACAACAAATAATTAAATATTTACATTTTCTGAAACCCACCCTTGGTAGATATCATTAGCCTGTACCACAGAACCATGGCTAACGCCAACATGTTAGAACAATTTGGGTTTATAATAATGACCTTTTTTTATGCGTGACCTCATATAAGCTCACAGCTGAGCTACCCAAATACTGTAGACAGCAGTATTTCACACATTACTGTCTTCCGCATTTACTGTAAAGTTTTTTGGAAGCACAGTTCACCTCCATTCTTTAAGTTTTTTACACAAAAGGAATTGTGCACAATTGAGAACTCAATAAAGTATCTCTAAACATGGTGAAAACTGCTCCTCTCTTTTTTTTTTTTTTTTTCCCTCTGGGTATTTTTGATCTTCAAGTGACTATGTATTGAATACATCCCTTGCTTATTTTTTTTCATTCATTCATGTCTTAATTACTGATCAACTGATAAAAACCTTTTCAGATTACATCAGTGCAATCATTTTCAATCACACAAATACATAAGCAAGTCCCTCTACAGTGAGTAATAAAACTTGTATTGGCTTCAGTAAGGTGGGTATTGCCCAGCAAGTGCAAAAAAGATATTGTAAGTATTTGCAGTTCATTCCCCTGAAGAAGTCCAGCCTAGGCTTCTGTTTAGGCTGGAGGACATGAGAATGATTGCCAGCATCATCTCTGCAGAGACCATAGTGCCAGTGGGGAACTCCTTGTACCTCAGGCAGCTGTTGTAATATTAAAGCATCTCTCTGTAGTGTGGAGATTTCCAAAATGTTTAAAAGAAAAGCCCTGAAATAACTTTCCCCAATATTTTCCTAAAACCACTTCTTTCTGATGTGTTGGAACGGGGCTAGAATGGCAGGCATTTATGGAAAAAGAGATTTTTGTCTCATCATAACTGCATTTAGCAGTAAACAAAGGAAATAAGAAATAATGCAAATTGGTTTTCCTCACATCAGAAATTTTTACTTATGTGCTCAGAATATCTGAAAACTGGTCTTTAAACATCCCTAGATTTTTCCATTTTATTCAGACCTCCTGTTTTACCCCATAAACTTTACTTTTGATGCTTTATAAATTAGCTATTGGTGTTTCTAATAAAAACAAACAACCCTCCTTAACACATACAAAAGACCCCAACTTCAGTACACGTGATCACTCTGCATCCCCTCAGAAAGATACCACAATGGGAATCCAGTAATCTGAACTGCTAGATATTCACAATGGACCAGTTTTTTCCACTGAATCACAATATCTGAGCAGGATGTCAGCATTTTTTTTTATATGTAAATTGAGTGAGCAGTAATCTCAACATTGACTGAGGATTAAGTAGATGGTGAGAAAATGGAGATCCCCTTGTACCCAGCAGTCCTTATAACTGCTAATTTACTACATGATGCTAATTAAATGAGGCTGGCTTCATAATGGAAATATATGGTGCTTGAGTAGAAAGGCTGTTAACATAATTATATCTGTTACACAGGGGGTGTAGCAGATTGTGATTATTAGAAAACTGAGTTTAAGGCTACCTTGTGTACTCTGATGTTAGGAGTGGCTTTAATACCCCTTCACTTCCCAAATAACACTCAAACTCAGCATTGGGACTTCTTTTTTTCAGTTTCAAACACATGCTTTACAAAAATTAACTTGGTTCCCTAAGTACTCAGTTTTCAAAATACAGTTCATTTTTAACAGTTAAGGCAATTGTGGATATCCCTGGGCGTCTTGTCAAAATACTAACACAGCCTCCTTTGAATGATTCATTATGTAAAAGCCCCATCTCAAGCCATGCACAGAGAGCTGGCCCAAGAGAGCAAAAATCCCCTCAGTCTGCCCTGTACCAGTGACTGCCGTGCCTGTCACCCCCTTGTGGCTTTCTCACAGGTTCATGACAGTCTGCCTATAGAGTTTTCTTAAAGTCAAAGAATTTCTAAAGCAAGTCTGCATTACATAACTTTATTAGGGGGCTAACATTTCCCAGAATCCCCATTTTCACAAGCTATAAAATATTCCATATTTCATAATTAGGGGACTCAAAAAAACATTTCAAAATAGCAACACATAATGTTAAAAGCAGGCATATCAGCGCTTCAAATTCAGTTCAGCACTTCAAGAAAAAATAGTTAAGGGATAATGTTCACCGTGGAGGAGTATTCAGATATAAAAAAGCTTTTGGGGATGATTAAAAAAAGTGAAGGGATGTCAAAGCATTTAATAACTACAAAGGCTGTTTATTGTGTTTTCCAGAATCATGAACCCTGTGTCTATTACACAAAGAAAAAGAAAAGGGGAAAAAAAAACACCACCAAAACAACAACCTTCAAAGTCAATAAACAGGAATGTAAAAATGGCTGACATTATTTTTCTTAACTTCTAAATGCTTAAAACTTCTCTGCTGTTGGCTGCTACAAGTGTTTTTTGAAGGGTGATGACCCTTAACCTTTCCTTAAGAAACACGCTTCTCAGAACCTCGGTTTCAGTCACTAATATCCAAACTGTATTTACTTTTAGCCAACCATCCTTTCACTTCCAGAAGTGGAGATCCAGGAAAGCCACAGAAACACCACAAAATACTGGGGAAGAAAGGTATGATTGAACAATTACTAGCTTCAAAGCAGTGTACTTTTATGTTTCTTTTTCTCTTAAAGTATAAACACAATACCTGAATGCCTAATGAAATCTTCAGCACAAAATAAAGACTACTTTCTTCAATAATTTTTTGTTCTTAATTTCTTCCCATTTGCTTACTGTTCTCTCATCTTTTTCTTCCACATTTCAGATTCTCACTTATACTTTTCACACTCATCTCCTTTCCCCTTTTGTCCACCCTATTAGTCCCTCCCCAGTTTCTGTTCTTTTCTCAAAGCCTTTGCCATACACTTTCCTTGCCCGTATAATTCTTCAGTCTCCTGAACTCCCACATACACCTTGCATGCAGAAAGTGTTTTGCCACAGGCTTGAAAAGCAAAGTGGGCTCTGCCACCTACCCTTACATTACATGCACCCCCATGATACAGTCACCTTTTTCTAACTCTCAGAATAAGAGGGTGGATATAAGATAATAAGATATAAGAGGTGTGGAATGAAAGTATCAGCAGCTCAGAATGAGCAAGAAGGAACCAAGACTGTGACTTCTCTTAACTTGGAGGAAATCATTGCTTGATTAAGAGCAACTTACCAAGGCTACTTAGTTCTGAGCTGTTCTTTTCTAAGTCCTCAAAGACTGTCAGTCTGATGTTTCTTAGGCGACCTAGCCAACTAAATCAGAGACATGAGAGAAGGTATTAAAATTTCATAAGAATCAGCATTACATTTTCAAAGAAACAGTATGTGTGCAACTTTGTGCAGTTGAAGTATCCAATTCACTTTGCAGCCAGCCCACTTTTTTGACATGCCTAATTTGTTTAGCTATACTATACTGCTGGTGTGTCACTCAGGTTAAGCAAGAATAAGCATTTGTTCTCAGATTGATCATGTCTAGTTCAATGCCTGAGCTTTAAATAAAGCTCACCAATGCATCTGAATTTCAATTCTTAAACCAGTTTTGGACTACATCTCTATTTTCACTATAATGAAGTGATAAAGAAGTTCAATGAGAACTCTTTCTCTAACAGAGAAAGCAAAAGGGTATTTCACTGTTTGACCGTGAGCTGAAGAAGTCTGAAGTGTGAAGGCTGCTGAAAGACCATGCTACAGAAAGCAAATCTCCAGATGATGCGGTGCTGAGAAATGTGTGAGCATTAAGAGAAGTTTTCTGAATGATGAGCTGATACAAGTCTCAGTCAACAGTGCCAAGAGACCTGTTTGTGACAGTTCACCTTGTCTGATGTGACCATGAACAGCTGTTTTGCCACAGCTAAATGCTGTAACACTAAAGCCACAGAGATAAAGGAAGTTCAAGTCATTTATGGTCTACCAGTACCATAAAAAGCTCTGTTTTACTCTATTAACAACGAAGCGGAAACTGCAGTACCAGTGAAGTACTGGAAAAAGCCAAGAGCACTTACTAAATTTGTAAGATTTTCCATATGAAAACCACCTTAAATGTGCCTGATGAATTCTTGTGTTGTGCAGGCTCTTATGCTGTGACATTCTTTGAGTACAAATAATCATTATGTCATTAGTATAAATGAATAGCAATTGTAGTAATTGTATCATGACCTCCTGGTGATTGGACTATGGCCATCTAATTGCCTGTCAGTGTTCAGGGGCCCAGATCTACAGCTGTGATTGATCATTACGGCTCATGGAAAGGGCTATGCAAGCTTATTCACCTGTGAGACAGTTCAGTTTCATACAGTATAATTCAGAACAAATTTTAGGTGGCTATGATTTCTGGCTGGTAGAGAAAAAGTGAAGCTGAAATACAGCATACAGAAAGGAGTAAAAGCCTTCCTTGTGTTGCCTTATTACACTCAACTAACCCTTCTCAGTACAGGCATGCTGGGTTTAGGACCAAAATTCACACCAAGCAGGATCCACCACACTCAAAAATTGATTTTCCTGCAGCAGGGAAACATTTTCTCCAGGTTTATACAGCACTAAGCACACTGAGGACATTCAATAATTCATCAACCACTTACACTGGCTAAGGAGAGAGGTTCCAAAGTTTGCAACCTCTACAGTTAAAAAAAAAAAAAAACTATCTGAAAAATCTTAGAAATTCTCAGAATTCTTACTTCATCTGAGTATATTATAATTTTTTAATTAAATACAGTGAATTTTTAAGCTATTATGCAATCTTCCTGATGTGAAACCTGTACATTTTAAAGAGCAGTTTATAGAATATTTAAGTCCTCTGAGGTGTTAGTGTTTCAGAAGTATTCATACACTGAACAAAACAACCACATACAACAAAGACTATGAGCAAGGATTTTTACACAGGCCAATGGGATGAAATCTTTAGAAATAGTTTCTGTTACTGGCACAGATAAGAAGTACCTCAGAGGCCTTGGGAATTAACAAGTTTCTTGAAAAGGGGAAAAAGATTTCCAGATAAGAGTACAAAAGTAACTCAGCAGCACTTTTAGTCAAGCAAGAGAAACTTCTCCCTCTAAGACAGGCAAACAGACTGTCAGACCCACAGGGAAAGTCACAGGGTCTCTAGCATATCATCAGCTCACAAAATATTCTGGTATTAACATCATCAGGCAGGCTCATTCACTCTACTCCAAATTGCTATACCTGCATACAAAAATAGCATCTTTCTAAAAGCATATTTACAGGATAATATGCCTCTCTTGCAACAATGGCAGTGCTAGTAAAATTGATGAGAAGCCTGAATTTTTCTGCCTTCTACCAGTACACAGCTAGAATACTGATTGCCATCTCCTACCCCTCAGCAGATTTCCCTGTTCCTTGCCCTCCTTCTCGAGGAACCTGACACCATCAGACAGCGCTGCTGTCGAGATGATTTGCTCCTTCAGTGGGTGCAATGGGGAGAAACCAGCAGAAACTTCCGCCTGAAGGGAGCTCAAGTGCGCATGAGAATCACATTATCGAGTTCTGCAAATGGTATTTGGTAAACAGACTACAGATTATTTTAACAAGAGATTCAATTTTCTTACAGTAGACAGATGATCAGGCTCACCAAAACTCTGTTCATGTAAATCCCAGAGTGGTGAAGACATGATGTTTCTGCGACACTTTTCCACTCCCCTGATCCCCTGCCTGCCTGGTTTCCAAAGTGAAGGCATGGTCTAAACTATGTTTCAGATGTGTTACAGTGGTAGCAATGGTACCCCAACATCATCTGCACACCCGAAAGAGTCTGACCTCTTAAACACCACCCTGTTCCTCACAGAAAATTTCTTCTGCCCGGCAGTGGCAAAACCATAGTAAAACTCAGTCATAACCAGTATGTAGAGGAAAAATAAAAGGTTGTTTCTGTTTGCAGTTTGCACTAGTAGTATAGTCAGACCTAGCGGATGAATGTCAGACTCGAAACTAGCAAATTTTTAATTAAACCACTGTTTTGGTGCAACTCTTATTTTAGCAGTCATTATAACTGCCAGTGAATGTATACAAAACTCACCTGTTAGCTCAAGGCTAGCTTTTTTTTTTCCTTATGATAAATACATATTTTAAAATTATTGGAGCCTTTATTCAACCAACATCTAGACATTCTGAGAAGAGTTACTAACTGCTTGGTTTTCCATCCCTGCACAGTAATTTTTGAAAGTATCTTCCTCAGAAAATATTTACAAGGACAATAAACTGCGAAGACACAGAAAAGTTGCTTATACCAAGTTAATAATAGATTGTTGCTTTTCATTTGGATTTTTCTAAGAGAAAGTGTTGGGTTTGATTTTTAGTATTTCAGATGGTCATCTAAGCCTAGATTGCCTTTAACTATTCTATTCTGTATTATTTAGTTACGACATCCTGGTAACATCAGATAGGGAATGTTCTCCAAAGGATACTGTCAACAGGAAATCAGTTCCTGGACTAATTACCAAGGACTATTACTGATTTCCATCCTATTAGACCAGTACAAACCTTTAGCACTTAGTGGGTTGAGAAGAATGAAACATGAGCCTGACATATTCTCCGCTCTGTGGCTGAACATGTAGGAAAAGCAGGCACAGAACTGCTGCTTAACAGTATCAGCTTGCCTGGGGAAAATACGAAGGAGAGAGACAATGTATAATGTGTTTGTTCCTTGTTTGTGACTTTTGAATTGGTAAAATCACAAGCTGAACAATATACATTGTCAAATTCCACGTCTTGTCTATTCTAAATAGGATTTTTTATGTATCAGGTACAAATACAACAGGTATAAATAGTCAGACCTGTACACAGGGGGATATGGTTCTTCTGTCTTTTAAATTGTTAATATTTCATTTTTTTAACAGGCAGGAGAGGAAATCTTTTCCTAAAAAAACATTTAAATGGGGATGTGGGGGGTGCGGGGTGGGGATCTAGCTCAGCTCTTTTGGTGTTTAATGTTAGTGCTAAACTTCACATGAAGAACATTTATTTCTGTTATAAGAAAATACTTATAAGAAGTCTGCTCTAGGGAATGAATAACAGGCACTAAACACAAATACACTAAGGGCCAAATTGCCAGTGTCTTAAAATTCCATCCTAGGACTGTGTACACACTGTCTTTTGCATTCTCAGAACCAGTGTTTGGATAAGAAGATTGGGTATTTAAGCATGACACTATCGATATTTGCACAAAAGTGCCCATCTGTGCATGCAAAGCTAGTTTTGGGTTCATCTGTGTACTGGGGATATTCACCTGAACCCAAATACTCTGTTATAATACATGTCAAATTTTAAAATTTTAGCCTTCACTGCAAAGCCAGGAGTTTGCTTCACTTTGTCACAACCAATCTAATTTGCGGTCCTGCCCCAGAGGTAGGAAACATGCTGTGCCCCAGGTAAATCAAATAAGCATTCCTGCCTCTTCTTTTGAGACAACTGGGACAGCAACATGGGTCTTCCGCAGATATGTACCCAGAAAGGGGCAGTTCCCCATACTGGCATGGATTTATATTTAATCTAAAAATCAGATAGGATTACAGTGTCTGTTCCTGGGAGAGCACATCTATGGCACACAGCACACTTTATGCCCTCAATTTTAGCCTTCCAACCATCTTGCGTGCACTGCTGAGCATGAGACTAATGGCTGGGAACCCTTTTTTTGGTTTCTAACAACCAGTTAATCTGTCGTTCCAATGCACAATATTCAGCTGACCTAATTGCCTTAGCCACCCTTGCAATGTTGGTTTTGGTGAGACCAGTTCTGAAATCCTTTTAAAGTCCACTATGTATATGAAATTATATTTATTTGTGTTAGTGACATTTTGTATTGTCTAAATACTGCATAAAGCAGAATTTATCCTAAGTATATCACATTTTATTATCATCTACTTATTTCTTACCTATTGAAAGGCTAGAGGTAATGAGAGATTCTAAATGAATGAAAGTATAGCACATTTGTGGCACAAATACAGTGCTCTAAAAATATTATTTGTTTTCTTCAGCCTCACCTGGAATATATGTTAATTCAGTATGGCTAAAAAAACACAAAGGAAAAAGACACAAAATGCAGAAATATTGCTGCTGCAAAAGTGGATGACGACATTTACCTTTTAATCATATGTGAAGGTAGAAAATTATATTAACATACTGTGGCTTGTAAAGCTCAACTATGTCACTTCAAGGCATCACTGCAAAACCTTGGGTTTTGTCATAATTAGCATCCAAGGTTTTGACTTCAGCTAAAAGTTTTCACTGCAATTTTGATAAATTATCTTAGAAACAGTCTATGTGGACTAATTTTCAAATAACAGCTGCAAGATAAAAGTATCTCTTATATGTTTTAAATCATATTTTTTCCACACTGTGGGAACCTTTGGATACTGTCTTAGTGACTATTTCAATCCATGTTACATTATTATTTTCCTGGCAGGTACTGAACATGTACTTGTTTGAAGACACATACTGTCTTAATCACATCACAGACTCAAGTGTTTTGAGCTCCTTTACAGACACTGTTACTTGGGCTGTAATTGGATTGCTGGCACACAGCTACAAACCCAATAAAGAATCCTCTTTGGGTGCTGCCTAAGATGTTCTTATGTTTCATATGAGATCTCCTTACATGGTCTGTTTATCTTAGGTTTTTCTGAATAAGTAAGGGGAGAGGAAAAGCCTATTTTGGGTAGATTTTGATCTCAGCTGAACTCAGTGCAAATTTTTGTGGATGTAACCATATTGGATCATTAAAGACTTTTACTGTCTTTCATATTTTGTCAAAATTTAATCAATTGAACTGTGCATGCATTACAAGGTTTCAGAAACATGCTGTCTCATATATATGTAAGTGCAGGGTTCTAGCTGTGTATCTACACTTATGAAAAGTGCTTTATGCATATCTTTTTCTTTTTTCATTTTCTTCAAAGATACTGGAGTTTGTCCTTTTTATTTCTTTAGTATTAGAGTATATGTACCGTATTTTGCTACAGTTGCTATAGGAACTGTACATTACTGAATAGCAGACAACATCTGGTAAACAGGATATAAAAGAATCCAAATGGCACTATCCTCAGCTAGGCTTTGGATATATTTGAATTTTGGCAACATACCCTTTGTGAAAAATAAATCTAATCCTGTTGTTCCCTGTATGGAAGGTCTTAATGCTTATCTGTCTTTTTTTCTTCAAGGACTCCCTTGCTGTCAACTATATAGCATTGTCCACTAGAAAAGAAGTTAATGAAGCAAATAAAAATGTGTATTACTTGGAAGGCTACTGCATAGGACACTCCCAGAAGTGGATTAGCTACAAGGAAAGAAAACCTGCACTTTTATTTTTATAAATCCAGCCCAGCAGGCATGGCATAATATTGAAATTACTTTCTCTCTTCCTCCCTCTTTCAACTATTAAGCTATCCTATCTCATTGTCATTTTTCCCCTAGCCCATCTTAAAGAAAATATAAATTCATGAAAGAAATTATGGCAACCTACATGCAGTTAATTTGTAAAACTGGCAAGACTGTATTACAAATAAAGTAAGTGTTTTCTTATCCATGAAGTTTCCTACCTGGGGTAAAACCACCTTAAATAACCATCTCAACACACTTGTCGTGTACATTCATGTCATGAGATTGAATGTAGCTTTTGTAAATATAAATGTTCTTGACTAAATAATGTATAAGAGGCTGAAGTCAGCAATACTGACAACAGTACCGAAGTGTTATGTTCCATACATAATTGCTAGTCAATGTGCTACATTACTAAAGGAAAATAATTTTGTTTAAAAACTAAGAAGATTTTTAAAATATGGCTTAGGTAATTTACAAGGCTACAGACACTGAGATGAGGCACTACTAGTTCAGTATCTAGTAACACAAACTCAGAACATCTGACTGAAAGAGGTCTAACGTAATTTACCTGTTTCACCCGTTACCTCTCTGACCTCTGGTCTTTCACCTTTTCTCCAACCCCATCATCAGCTTGGCCCACTGCAGACAAACACAAGATTGCTCTGTCTATGCTTCCTGCTGATATGGCACAAGCTGGCTCTGATTTAAAAGGGGCAAGGCTGTTTCTGCACTGGTCCCCAAAGGCAAGAGGTTTACCAGTGGGAGAGGAGTAAAGCATAATGTATTTTCTATTAATTCAGGGCAGCCTTGATCACCTAAACTGAGGGAAGCCCTGAGGCTATGGCAACTTGTAGGAAAGCCTCAATAAGCTTCCATGTATCTTGAGAATGCATCAAATAAAAAGTCATATTGAATCGGGCTATACGCTTCCACATCTTTCCCTGCATTTGACGGTGGAAGAGAACAGAGAAGGGGCTTTGCTCAGGAGTGCAGGTGTTTTTCTCATCTTCTGTAATTGGTCTCCTAAAAGTATGAGGACAATAGGGTGATATATTCTTGGTATTTTTTGTGCCACTAAACAAATGTGATGTGAAATAAAACAAAACTAAACCCATACATACTTGCACTGCATATAAGTGACATAATGGGTATCTCAAGGCACGAAATTTCATTGAGTTATTAGTCTTTCATTCCTCTTTCTCCCCTATCTTCCTGTCCTTTTCTGATATCACAAACAAACCCATTATCTATCCTCTTCAACAAATGAAGGATAAAGTGACTTATCAAAATGTTTGGTTTTGTGATGTTTAGTGTTTTCAGTCAGTAGGCTTTTCTTACATTTCCTTTGATTTAGATACAAACCCCTTGTTTTGGAGAGACATTATCATTCTGTGTTAGGCCTAAAATGTTCTTTTTACGTATGGTTGGTGAAGAACTTGGTTTTGTTTTTCATGTCTCACATATTTTTATGTTCCAGGCTACTACCTTTCTAATTTTCTCTTTTATTTTGTGAAAATAAATGTGTGGAAGCAGAAGGGTATAACAAAGCATACAATGGCTGAAGACTGCAAAAGTAAAATTATACATAGAAAGTGGTGATTTTTAAATGGGACTAATAACCTCCACATTGCAGGCTTCACAACAGGATAATTTCAACATGGAATCCTGGTGTCCAGATTCAAAACGAAAGAGCCAGAATGGGAAAGAAGGAAGAGAAGAATGTATGAAGAGTGCTGACAGTAAGAAGATGGCACTTTGTACAAATTTGTGTACAAATACACAAGCTAACACATTTAAGTAGTAAAGATACCAATGCCCCCATGCACAACTTTTGAACAATATGCAAAGAAACAATAGTAAGTCAGCAAGAAATGTTGTCTTAGCATGGTGCACCTGTATTTAAAACATTGCCTTGCCTTTATTATGACTGTCAAGTCAAAAACATTTGTTGCTCAGAAACCTCTGAAAGTTTCTGATTAGAAATTGTAAGCTGAAGTCATTAAGGTCCATATTTTATATAGAAATTCAGGCCTACTCAATTGTTAAAGTGCCCTAGATGCTTCTGGTTTTCAGGGTTTTTTTCATGCTTTATGCAATTTGACTCATTTATCTCTGCAGTTCTCACTTCTTAAGCAAGCAGTTACACTAGTACTTAATGTTGCTGGATTCTGAATTCTCCCTTTTGAGCTCATCTCAGCATGCCTCCATGTCCTGTCTGCTCTTCTAATTAAAAAAAAAATAAAATAAAAAAAGTTGCTATGCATTGTAAATTTATTTGAGAATCACCATCAATTATTTTACATAGATTATTGCCTAATTTGGCTGATTCTGACATCACATCTGATGCTACATGCGAATAACTTTTAAAACTCTTTTCCATTAAAACACACTTAATGGATAAAAGACAAGTGTAAACAGGATGACTGAAGATCTTCTTTTATCACACAAAAACATTGATTAAGCAGGCTGAACCTGAACGTACTGAAATGAAGATTAATCTATCATGGTAACAGCACGATTTTCAACCTCAGGAAGCAGGGGTAGGACTGAATTAAGTGGTAACCCAGATGGCTTTAGTAACAAAATTACCTTTTTGCATTTTACAGCAGTTATTTACAGCTTTGGTCACCACTGTATTTTTCTGTTGAAAAGACACCCAAGCATATCATCAATAGTTCCATTTAGAAGGGAAGCAAAATGCCCACATTGTGGTGTCAACACACTGCTAAAATAGTTTGACTATCAAGAGTAGTTTTTTACTCTGTGACTTAAAAGCAGGTATCTGGCCTGTCACTGCAGAAGCAGAACTGTTTTTTTAAATAAATCTTTGCTGACCAGTTAATACAGATTCATGTACAATCTGTTATTATGCAAAGGAGTGATAAGTATGAAAATAGAACCATGTATTTTTATCCTTCTGATCAAAATGGTCAGCAGAATTTCTTTGCACATGTCCAGTTATTCAGCTGATAGTACAACCTATACAACACCTCTTTTAGCACTGTTTTTCCCAGTTAATTTTCAGTACTCCTAATTTGTTTTCTATGTCCCTGCTGCAATATCTTGGATGACAGTTAACACTAGGAATAAATAAGTATATTTACTATAGATATACTAGTAAATTAATACATTTGTATAAATTAGTAGATATATATTAATTATCAGGTATTACATATACACAATATATTCTATTAGATACATTAGATGTGTGCCACAATTGGATATATATGACAATTACAATTAGGATGTCTATCTTTTGTACTTTTTTTTTTTTTCTGTTGCTGTAAAGACAAGTCAAAATAAGGTGAGAAAGGAAAAGCATTACTATACAGTCTCAGACGTTTTTTACCACCTAGAATAATAGAATCACAGAATTTCTCAAATTGGAAGGAAGCCATAAGGATCATCAAGTCCAACTCAACTAATGACTATGAGTGTAGTTTAGATGCATTTCAAATTCTGACTGGCTTGGTGCTGTAACCACTTTTCTGGTGAGTCTGTCCAGTGACCAGCCACCCTTTCTGTGAAGAACCTTCTCCTGACGTCCAGTTTGAACTTCCCTGACACAGCTTCATTCCATTTCTTCATGTCCTATTGCTGGTCACTGCCATGAGATCAGTACCTCCTCCTTCACTGTCCTACCTGAGGAGATTGTAGGCTACTTCTTTAGATCAGCCACTTCTCCCTGAGTCATCCTAGCACAAAGAATTACATACACACACATACACACAAAGTATTTTTTTATTTTAGTATTTAACCCAGTAGGGTGAACTCAGAGATTATTTTCACACTGCTTGACCCCTTGTCCTGGTACCATGTTAAACCACGACACCCCTAAATAAAGAATTAAGAAAAATGGATCAGCACCTTAGGGGAACAGATGGGGTCTTCAAACACAACCAACAGGAGGAGAAAGATCAGCAGGCAAGCTGGTGGAATAGACACCCTCTTGGAAAATCACACAAAAGTTTAATCTTGGAACTCCAGAAAGAAAAACACAAGCCACTGCTCCCCAAGATGAATAACTAAGACTCTCTAGCTCAAGTCAGTAGCTTGTGTCCTCTGTGGATCATCGCAGAAGATGGCCTGTAACAAATGCTTAGCAACAGATCCACAAGACAGTCCAAAAAGTTCAGTACTTATGTTAATCCAGTGATCATTACATACCACATATACAGCACAAAGGAGCTGAGTGCCTCAGCTGACAGTGAGAGCAGTCTTATAAAAGGCCTCGCACAGTCTAGCCTGTCACATTAAGGTCAGAATTCTACCTTCGCAGAGCCTCAGCTACATACATATCTGTCATTTGTGTAATGCTGAGCTTTATGGAGCTTAGATGTTGTGAACTGCATCCTAAGGACATAAAATATAGCATTGTGCAACTCTCACTGAACTCTCTGTGAAAAAGAGAAATACAATTCAGCCTTGGTTCTCTGAGGAAATATGTAGATACACAGGCCTTAAATGGAAATGCCCTTTGCTGCAGAACATCATCCACTGAGGCACAAATGAGTGTTATTACAATTCTCATGTAGTAGATCCCCTACTGGAATAAGCACGCACTTCAAAACCTGCTTGGAAGAACATTACTACGCAGACCCACAGGACCTAAAGCCAGCACTGCCTCAGGGGTAACTTCTAAATAAAAGAGAAAAAGGGCCCTTTCTTTTTATCATCTTATGTACCAGTGTCATGCTTCTTCCTTTTCACTAGAACTCACTACAAAGAAGAGGATAAGGTGTTGAAATCCCTACCTTCAACACAACGTAATTTAGACCCTTTTAAAACAATGAGTATAGATTCACCATTAGGGCATCAGGGACAGCTATAGGAGCTCTGCACAGTGTAATCTGAACCCCCTCCCAGTAGGACGTATATCACTGACACTCCTCTGACATGGCCGACTTTAATTGTATTTCAGAAGGGCAAACAACTATATACATTAGCCTACTACATTTCCTTTTCATTATCATATTGCACCTCATTGAGAAACTCTGAGCAATCTAGAAAGAAAGATTAATTTCCCATCTCATTTCCCAAATCTCAAGGGGCAATTTGGCCCTGAATTTTAAGGATTAAAGAAATTCAGCTTATGAACAAAACCAGGAAACAAAATGGAAATCTGCATCAGGTCATTGTTTGCTACTGTTTATATATGCATATACTTTGTCATCTTTGTCATCTATACTGAGTGCAATGACAAATACGGATTTGGGTGTCTCTTTGTACCTTATTT
This sequence comes from Falco peregrinus, assembly GCF_023634155.1. Classification (NCBI taxonomy): domain Eukaryota; kingdom Metazoa; phylum Chordata; class Aves; order Falconiformes; family Falconidae; genus Falco; species Falco peregrinus. Next base: position 26,045,711 of record NC_073739.1, on the reverse strand, counting down.
AAACAGAGTGAGTACTTATGCAGGGCAGGTCAACAAAGTCAGCTGTTGGACCCTGCACAAATACTTTATGTATGCAAATACACCTGCATAGTATTTACAACGTTACACCAGATGCTAATCTAACATCCCTTAAAAGTTTTCGAGACCAATGTTACTCCTTTCACTTCACAGAAATTACTCTTAATTTAACTGTCTGTAAGTGATATTAGAATAAGATATACTCTATTTCTTCAGCTAGAAGTACCCTTCTAGTCCTCCACATAATTTATGGGCTGGGTGGTTCAGTTTTACAGTTTTCCACAAATAACAAAGGGAGACTTCTATGCAGCAATTGAGCTTTCTGTGAAAATCTGTTCAAGTGACTCAAGAAATTGTACCTGCATTATTTTTTAATTATCTTATTTTCAAAGGAATACATTTACTTGGAAATAATTTATATATTTGCCTCAATTCCTGTGAAGGCACTATCTACTTCCCTAGTACTTTTATGAGGATTATCTAATACCCTATCGAAAGTAAAACCCACATAAAACAAAACTGACATTTACCTGACCTCATGATGAAAGCTATAATAATATCTGTTCATCCTAAATCTTTCATTTTGCCTCTTTCTCATATGCTAGTAAAATTAAGATAGTCTTTGTACAACTCTCTGAGGTAACCAAGTCCCAAATCACTTAGGAACGAGACCTTCAGGTTAATTCTGTATAAATTACACCAGCAGCAGACAATGTAGCCCTAGAGTTTTCTAGGTTAAAAACAACCTCCAACTAGAAACTAACAAGCTGTTAGTGAAACGCACACACCAGCTGATTACAATTAGCATGAAACTGCACTGGAAAAGTGGATATCCCTATTCTGAAACAGCTTCGGTTTCCAGATGGTCTTATTGAGATGTAGCCTCGAGTATTGCAAATTATATGACTCTAGTCTTTGGACCCAATCCTCATTTGGCACTGACTCTCATAGCTAGGATATCACTCTTTATATTCAAATAGTATTTAAATGATGCCAAGTCTTACAAATCTTGTTCTTCCTCAAAGAAATATTAACTTTTGAAGTTGTTCCTGCTTGATACCGACTCATATGGGGAAAAGCATGGTGGCAGAATCTCCCAATTTTTCCTACAGTGCATGTGCAGGTACAGAGACATAAAGAATTAACACAGTTCAAGTACTGTGTACTTAAATTCACCACCTGTAATATCATGCTAAGTTCTCATACAGTGCCAGAAAAAGCAGCATCAGATTCACCACTGAGAGGACTCATTTCGTATCTCTCACAATATAGAATTTCACCTGTGTGTCTTCTGGCTGTTTTCTCCTGTTACTGCCTCAGAGTCCAGAAATGCCATAGAGGTGTTGTTTAAAGGAATTTCAAGAGGGGATGGGGTAGAAAGAATGTAATAACCACATTGCTGGGGGATGTCCCATTATGCAAACGCATAAAATGAGTACAGGGAATCTGAAAGTGAGCACACGGAAAGAAGTCCATTGAGATCTATAGGAGGACCAGGTCAGTCACAGCTGCTGCGGGTGGTTCTGGCAGTCACCTTTAGCAATACGTACAATGAAGATGTACCTGTAAGAACTCACCAGAGATCATTAGATATTCCAAAGACAATTAAGACACAAGGGCAGATGGGAAAAATTCTCATGAGTAACAGTCTTACTAAAGGGTCTTGTATTTCAATCTTCTTGCTAATCACTGTCATGTTATCCACAGATTCAAGTAGCATTCCTTTTTAATCTGTCTGAATTGATCTGTGAGGAAAATGAGTGATCTAGCAGGCATCCCATTCCTTTGTGGTCACTCGGGTGTCCAGCTGCTCTTGCAGTACCCTGCACCACAGTTCAGTTTTCTAGGATATGCACAAAGCTTTTTGGGACCTGGTAGTGAGAACTGTGGGGGAAAAGCATCTCACACTGACAAATCTTAGGGTCCTGGCATGTTGTGGTACTGTGGGGAAAGTGCCTAAACCCTCAGGGTTTATGCAAGGGATTTCAAACAGGTACTCACAGCAAACAAGATACTTGAAATGACACAGGTCACGCCAACATAACAAATTCTGTGGTTTCTTATCATATGCAGAGTAATGACTCCACATATAATCAGTACCTACATTTTCAAAGCCTAACTTCAGCAGTCTTAAATATTCTTTCATTTTAAATAGAACAGTATGGCTTAGAGTCATACCAGAGAACCCACAGCCAAATCTGCCCTAAACCCCAGCAGCCTGGCAGTTTGCTTCATTGCTTCACTCTGTCTGTACTTTCCTGAAGGACTGCATTTTCTGCATTACCATTTTTATTGATGGTTCCAGTTTTAATGAGTAGGATGACTCATCCAGTGTTTAAGCTATTACAGTATCAAATTTTAGGAGAGAGAAGGAAGAATTTGTTTCTAACTTGCACTCTCTAAATACAGTTTTCTATCATAGGTAGACGGTATTTCTTTCTTTTTTTCTGGTAGTTATGCAAACCCATAAAGAACAGGTACATACACCTCAAAAAGATTACAAACAGCCTAAGAGCTCTAGCTCAGTAACATATGTAGTTAATTTTTATCTTTGTTGCTACAAGAAAACTTAGTACCACCTGTAATACAGAAAATTAAAGACTATCTATAAAAAGAGGAATCACAAAAGCTACCCACTACTGCAGTAAAGGAAATGCAATTAGTCACTACATGGGCTGCCAAAAAAAGATTTGCTTGTGGTTATTATAGAAAAATATAATCTTCCATGGGCAGAAAAAAGAGTACAAAATTAAGACTAAAAATAAGCAGCAGAGGACAGCAGACACAGGAATACAATCGTTAAGTTTTTAAAAAGTTATCAAAGTGCCCTCCCTGGCTGCTTACTCTAATACTTCCTATAGAGTTGGGTTTATTAATTAATTTATTTATTTATATTCTTCCATCTGGAGTTTCTATCAAGGACAGTAGACCCAACAGAAAACCTTTTGTAAAAAATAAATACCTTTCTACTCTGACCATATTATTCTCAAAAAAAAAACAAACCAAAAAGGCTGATTAGTATGTATTTAGCCAAGCTTCATTTTTCTCCTTTTCCAGGTATCTGTCCCTGGCTTTGATTTTCTTGCTTTTGCCTCTTAATGCTTTTTCCTACACTCATAATAAAACAGCCTGTCCATTGTTTTTTTGTTTCTGTATACTGTGTAGGGATAGTACTAGGTGGAAGAAGGATGTTCAATTTTTAATGTCTTTAAATGCTTTTGATATTCAGTTTGGTTTCAGTTTTCTACTTAGGGATATAGTCTTCCTGTTTCTAGAGTGAAAACAAATAGTACCACACACCTTTTCTTCTGTTTGCCATATATCTAGGTTAAATAGAGGGCTGAGGTGATTAAAGTACTCAATCTGCATTAAAATAAAGTCCAGGTTAATGTCCACAGAAAGAGAAGAGGATATAAGGAGCTTCTCCACTCCCCTACAAGATAAACTTGCACAGGTAGGGAAGACGCAAACACCTCCAGGCTGATACTTCTAGTTAACTGCATGTAAAGGGAGAAATTTTGAAATTGCAGATACATTGTCAAATTTCAGAATCCATTTTTGGTTGTATGACAAGCACCTTACCCAGTCAGTGGTTTCTATATCCACAGACACCCACCCTTCCGCCGCAACAAAAAGTAAAGCTAAAGTAGACAAGAAAAATAAAGGCTCTGGCCTCAAAATAAATATTTGCATTTGAATTAAACATAAAACCATATAAGCCCAGGTACTTTTTTAAAACTGGCTTTAAAAAGTTTCTCCCCAGATAATTAATTCAAAGGATGCATTGAACATATGTCTTAAGTCAGGAATCTAATACAACACTTCTTGCTAATCACTGTCATGTTATCTACAGCTTGAAGTAGCCTTCTTTTTTCATGTCTTCAGTGTTTGAAAGATGGCCCCAGAGTTACGGAGGACTGTGAGCCTGAGGGGAAGCTATCTGATCATAGGGGAGCTTGGCAGGCCTCGTGTCTGAGTGTAAGATCAGATATGGTGGCACGTATTTGGTGGTAAATAAAGAATTCAGCATGGTGGATATTCAGTACAAAGATATTCAGGATCACGATTAAAGCCTCTTATGGGCAAAGCAAGGTCACCCTGCATTGCTGTAACCCTCTGTGTGGCTGCAGAGACTGAGAACAGGACAGAGTAGCTTAATTCCAGCAGTGACTTTTTTTCCTGAACTCAGATATCAGACTGCATGTAGTGATTCACCCCAAAGAGTTCACTTTGTCTTTTTACAGAACTATTCATATTTCCCTGTTATTAACTTTATTTTCTGGCATTTCAGCCTGCTTCTTTGAAAAGACAAAAGTGCAATGCAGACTAGTATACTAATTTCTGCACTCAAATACTCCACAGTCTGAGCCTGTCACGGATGGCAAAACACATTAGTTGTGAATTAAAACCTGTGTTTTATGCAGAAAGTTTCCACAGAACAGCAGTATAAGTTCCATTTCCTGACTAGTCACACAGTATTACCAAGAAGAATTATAAAAAGGAACAGCTTCATTTTATTACAAGCTATTAGATAGCTCTCCCTGTCTCAGACAACTTCATAAAATTCAGAGGTTACTTTAAAAATAGCCTGGAAGGATATTGCTTTTGAAATGTAGACCCAGCACATGTAAATGATGATTAGACAAGAGGCCACACACCTGGATCACTGCTTTGCCCTAAAGGTAAAACTAGCAAGGTTCATATAAAGGGAAAGAAAAACAACAACAAAAATCTCTTCAGCAGATAAAAGCTGTCAGTAGAAACCTGATAGCACAGAAATAAAAAATATGAAAGCTACAGAGAACAGCAAATAGCTAAATTACCTGTAGGAATCTGTCGTTATGCTTCTGGAACATTATGGTAGTTAAAAAGACTCTTTTAGTAATGTTTAGTAGTTCAAAATCTTTGTGAAAGTTCATATAGCTTGATCCCTTATAGCTACTGATTTTAATACAACTTCCAAGCATCCATTCTTTGGGTCACTTACATCTCAAACGTGCAAATATGATAGCTGAAGAACACATTCTTCTGTGCAAAGTGGAAAAGACATTGAAAAAACTTTTTAAAATCTATTATAAGTATATTTATATATAATTATATACGTATATAATTATATACGTATATAATTATATACATATATAAGAGGAAATCCTTACAGAACAATGGTTTGCATCAATGATAATTTACTTTTTTCAGTCTGTCATCACTACTCAGGTGTATTTTGTTATTGGAAAAGCCTCAGTCTACATATGTAAGGTGAATATAGAACAATTAATTGATTTGTTTAAGGACACAGTCTTTGCCAGATGTAAGACAATTTTTTTCTGAGTCCAAAGGCAACATTTTATGCATAAGATTAATCTTTTCTTATTCTAAGTTATTTATGATTTTTAACCTTTTGTAGCTACTCATTTAGACAACTCTGCATGGTGAAGTGGAAACAATACATAACCACAGTGGACAGATTATGCTTCCCAACAGGTGCTTCAGAATTTTGACTGTGACAACTAGGAAGGAAATTTTAAAGTAAAGTGGAATTATATTTTCTTTGGGCAAAACAAACAGAAAAACCCACACAAAAAATAGTAAATCACACTATAAAGCAAAAAGCAAACAACAGGACTATTTTAGCAGTGAATATTCTGTACATCTTTAGAAAGTGTGTTTTATTACATTATTTCTCTGAAAACTTCATAATGATAACTTATCTGAATTTGTTACAATGTTATCTCTTAATTTCCAGTCATTTGATTTTGTATCTTAAAACTGCTTCCCTGAAAGGCTTCACAAGAACATTAAATCAATAAATGTCAACACCTCATATAAAATAGAGATTATTTATTTCTCTACTTGGACTAAAAAGATAATTGCATAGAAATCTGATGGGTACAAATAACATCTCAAGGTAACTAGATGAGTCAGTAACAATGTTATATAAAGTTCAAAGGGTAAAGAATAAAGCCAAAGGCACAAATTTTAAGCCAGTCCTTGATGAAAAATTGGTTTGTATATATGATTTATATTTGTTTATATGGTCCTGGAGGTATAGTTAATAACTTCTTACAAAGCAGAAATTATTTTGGAAACCTAACTGGATTGAAAAGGTGCATTCATTTGTTTGCTTTTGTAGCTGCCTGCAGTTTGTCCTGAGATTTTACAGCTGTATGTCAAGTCCATAACCTGTACCTCCTGTATGTACTCCTCCAGATGCAGTTATCTGAAGGAGTGCATAGCCTAATTCATACTATTAATTACTGTTGTATCTGGATACCCTACAGAGATTACAGAAAGCTAAGTGTAAGCTAAAACCAGATATAGTTTGTATCTTTACTCATTTTTCTTGCACAGTTGCTTGTAGGAAGCTGTCTACAGCTGGCTTTTTTTTTTCTCTTCACTCTGCCTTTACATCTATCGTCACTTAGCTACTGCTCCTAGAACTAGCAATTAGTGTAGAAAGACTGCTATGTATAGGTGGTGTTTACATTTCTTCCTGAACATCTTTCATACCTGTAGCAAGAAGAGCTCCATGTCACAATCTGAGAAAGTGTCTCCTTAAAAGAACACCTGTGCCATTCTTTTCCTCATTGTCAGTGGGGGAGCTTTCCTCCCCAGTGAATTTTCACAGTCAAGAGATGAAATCCCAGAGACAACTTGCTTTCAAGTCTAATGAGACCCCTGAAGATCAAGACCAGGAACTTGAATGTGTTCACTAGCAGGACATCTAGGTAACAGGCTGTATAAGCAGGTTTCATTCTTCATGTGAACCTGAAATTACTGAAAGCTATTGTATCTGATGTCATTGACTTACCAAGACCATTTGAATCTAAGGTTGCACAAAAGCTGTGTCCCCTTTGCAGATAGTCCAAAGCGCAAAGACTTAAGTGTCATGCTACAGGATTCAAAGACAAAAAATATATTTTTCAGCCTTTGAAACCTTGGAAACACAAAACATTTTTTCACTAACACTTCTGTATAAGAACTTGAGAATTAATTTATTAGTCCTGTGGTACCATGAATACAGTTCTTCCAAGGCTGGTGAGATATTGCTTGCACTTTTTACACACTTTTTGCTACACAATTTTTAGATTCAAGGCTACCCGATACTTGCTTTACTTAAAACAACAACAACAAACCCCAAACTCATAAAGTAGGAGCTAGGAAAAAAGCTTCAACCAAGCAGTGGAAATATAGTAGAAATTTATATAAAACCAAGGGTATTTTTATAGTGTTTTTTCTTTTGAAAAACTATTCGTAGGTTTTCATATGGTACCAAAGCAAGATGGGGATACAGCTGAAGTCTATAAATAAAAAGCAAAACATAATTAGAGATTCAACATGAAATAACGGGAATCCTTTCCCATGCAGTCCTAAATAAAAAAATTACCCAAGTATGACAAATGAATCATCACACACACAGATTTGGCATTTACAGTAGGTGTTTATGAACACAAGCAACAGAAAGATTTTTGAGTATTAAATCACATAGATCATTAAATGCTTTCAATACTATCATTTACTGCAACCTCCAGATGGAAAGTTAAGGGGGAAAAAGGCAAAAGTTGCCTAATTAAATAAGTTTGTGGTTTACTTTTTGAATGCTGAAATCATTCATCTATCTTATCTTATACTCTTCCTGTGACAATATTATATCAGCCTTTGTCTTCAAAATATTTTGATCCTGTGGTTCTAATGCAGATTTTGGCCAGGAATTACTCAGAGAAACTATAACTCAACAGAACAGGTCTTGGATACTTACGAAAAAGAATCTTGTATTTTTTCCAGGCTGGTCCAAACCACTTTCTCTGTAGGAAAATTCTCTCATTTACCAAACATTCTGTGTCTGTTTTCCTTTTTCCTTAAATAATTTTTAATGTTCAGCCAACCCTTTTACCCACTGTGGTCCTTTCAGAACCTTCCACAAACTCTTAACTTCATAGTCTTTGAGGGCTATTCCTGCACAATTATTCTTTGGAGTCTTAGTATTCCCTTCATGAGTCACCAGAAGAGTGAAATATCAGAGAACTGGGTTTAAAACTGTAAACAGCTAACTGCAGAGAGATCTGGATAAATAAGGGAACATGAAACACTTCTGAAGGTCCCAGTGGAATACAAAGCAGAAATTCCATGCTAATGCTGACTTAAGCAAGCAAGCTAGGACATCCACATGGGCACAACATAGTAACATACAGCCAGATGTACCAATTCACAACTGAAAGTCATATAGCTGCAGCGTATAGACCATTTAAGAGCTTCTGCTACATTAAAATGTTCTTAGAAACATAATTGACACATCAAGTGTTTGCATTCAAACCCAGAAGAAAATATTTGTATTTGGAACACCTGAAATCCTAGATCCTCAATATAGGTCTGTATAGCACTGAAATGCTTGAGCTGTTCGGCATCTGTCTCAAGCCTAAACTCCAGAGGAATTTCACAGCCTCTACACTTCATGTAAGTCTAAATACCTCCCAAAATCCTTTTTGTTTCAATGGGCCAACCAAATACACGTCTTCAGAGCAACTTGTAAGTGGCACACCTAGTTGCACTATGAAAGGGGAAGGATGGGAAATGCAGATAAATTGTCATGACTGTCTGTCATGGTTTAACCCCAGCTGGCAACCAAGCACCACACAGCTCACTCCCCCTCACTCAGAGGGATGGGGAGGAGAATCAGAAAGCAATGCAAAAGTCAAGGGTTGGGAGAAGATAAATTTGATAAGTAAACAGAATAAAGAGGTAAGAACAACAATGATAATAACAATAATAATAACAAAATTGAAAGGTGGGGGAAAAGGGGTAAAGCAAAAGCTGCGCATGTAAGCAAAGCGGAACAGGGAATTCATTCACCACTTCCCACGGGCAGGCAGGTGCTCAGCCATCCCCAGGACAGCTGGGTTCCATCACGTGTAACCATTACTTGGGAAGACAAACGCCATAATGCCACTTGTCCCCCCTGTCTCCTTCTTCCCCCAGTTTATATACTCAGCATGATGCCATATGGTATGGAATACCTCTTTGGCTAGCTTGCGTCACCTGTCCTGGCTGTGTCCCCTCCCAGCTCCCCATGCCCCTCCAGCCCTCTGGCTGGCAGGACCCAAGGAACTGAAAAGTCCTTGATTTAGTATAAACATCACCCAGCAACAACTGAAAACATCAGTGTCCTGCCAACATTGCTCTCACATCAGAGCCAAAGCACAGCACTGCATCAGCTACTAAGAAGAAAATTACCCCAGCTGAAATCATGACAGTGGCACAGGTGAGCAAGAGACAGGCTGTGCAAGAAAGCAGAAGACAGATTAGAAACCAGAGTATGGCAGTGCAGCTAAGCAGTGATTAAGCTTGTTGGAGGGTCAGGTGTTAGAGGTGCAGACGAAGTTCAGGGAAGATAGAGAAACTGATAGCCTTTGAAACTATTTAACCGGAGTCTGGAAAGCAGAAGGAAAGAGGATCTTAATGAAGTGAAAGCAGTAAAGAGAAAAAGGGGAATGTCGTTATCCATCAACACACTGAAGTCAGTACAAGAAAATAGGAGGGGAAATCCATCCATTTATACCTTAATAATCCCAAGGATTTTCTGAAGTTATACTAGAGATCATTTATGTCCTTTCCGGAGCAAAATGCAAACGTCTTCAGCAATCTCCACCTATCTGGCATGAGTGTGAAATCCCTTATTAACTGCCAGAAACTTCCATAAATTACACTTCCATGACACAGCAACATGCTGGAAAAATCTCTCCCTGAAGACTAAGACATATGGAAAATAGTGAAGAAAAATATTAAAACTGAAAACATAGAAGAAAGAAAAGGAATGTATGCCACTAAATGTAAGGACTTTCAGCTCTCTGATAGCAGGTATTCCCAGCCAGAACTATGAAGGGAAAACCAAGACCCTCTCTTGCACAAGTTGCCTGATTCTAAAGAAAGGTGTCCTAAGCCTGTTTTGCAGTGCAGAAGTGTAATAAAAAACATTTTGGTCTTGACCACTAACCTCATGGCAAAGTATAGCAGCATTTTCCCTATTCAAGTCAGCGAATTTTCTAACTCAAATTCATGTCCACTCTATTTTATGGATAATACACTGGAAGACAAATCTGTATGTGGAGAACAGCTAAATAGGTTTTATGGCAACCAATTTAATATAATTTTGGATTTCTCCTAAATACTTTTATATATAAAATATACTCTGTTGTGGTATCTGAAGTACAGAATTGAAATCTCTACATCAATGTCATACTGTATGAGGATGCCCAGATGGTGGAAGTTTTTGTCAAAAAGGATACAACACAGTTCAGTACAACGCTTGCAAAAGCAAAGAATTTACAAAATAGTAGGGCATATTCTTGCACAGAACCAGTTATTTGGAATTTCAACTAATACATAGGAACTCAAGCGTAGACTTTTCTTGAAATCTTGGTCAGACTGAAAACAGGGAGAAAAAAACCCAAACCTCTTGCTTATCAGCTTGACATCTGTAGTGGAGAAAAAAATAAATTACTGCAGTGATGGTGTTAAACCTTACTGGAATCAGCTTTGTACTAAGAACCAAAGGCTTTAGCCCTTGCAGCTTCCTTTGTGTCCTTAGTGTGAAGCACCGAGAGCACAAGAGAATGAGTAGCTTTTTCAGGGTTGTAAGAAATGGAAGCACTAGCAATAACTGGAATGCACTGAAGACATATGTATTATCCACTTTCTAGAAATCAAAGCACTTCAGTGCTTCATTAGGGTGCAGACTGTCACCTTTCCTGTACATTCAGCAGAAAACCTACTCCTGGATGGTGTCCTATTGCCGTATTTTGTGAGAACACCAAGGATCTTGGCTGCCATATTCAAAGTTCAAAATATTTTGTTTGCCTGTGTCTCTCACTACTTTTGCTATGGTGACAGCAAAAGCTTGAACGCCACACAGTATACATACTAATTCAACTCTACAAAGGATCAGTGGGAAAAACAAGATGTGTACTTGTAAGTACACAAGATCACAACAGGAATAAAATCTTTGAAAGGTAGCTGCAGTGTTGTGTTGACATATGGCCAAGCTGATGGCGAAAAATAACTTTAATGGTCACAAAATCATTGCTTTTCTTGCCAGTGTTGATTTGAATAGATTTAAATTACTTCTGTTTAAGGCATTTCCATGAAAAAGTTAGCTTAAGAAGTACATTGTCCAATTTTCTTTAAGCAAAAGGTCCTTCTAGACCCCTGCCATAATTTAAAAAAAAAAAAAACAAAAACAAAAAACAACAAACAAAAAAAACCAAACCACAACCCAAAACCACAATAAAGCCTTTGTATAGTGAAATGGAACTGGGAGAAACTGGACACAATGTCATAACTATATTTTATATATCATTACTAGACAAATGCAATTTAAACAGATTTAGGCTGCTTATCCAAAATATTTTTACACAACTGCATAATGTTTTGAGGGTTGTACGGAAAGCAAACATCTGAGCTCAAAAAGAATGAGAGAGCTGTTTGTAGAAATATCTAAGTAGAAAAAGAAAAAAATGGGGAAGAGCAAAAGAACAATCCAACAAATATTTAGTTTATTCAGCTGCACTCCCTTGCCGGACAACTTCTAAAAACTTTTCTAACAAATTCCTTTTTTCCTCTCACATTGTTTTTCTCTGTTCTGTCCTACTCCATATGCATCTTTTAAACAGCATAAAGAAGGGGCTAGTGATCATTTTGCCCTCAAACAATTCAGTTTGGACCCAGAAGGCATTCACTAGAATACTTTACCTATAGTTCCTGGTGCAGGCCATGTACAAACAGCTGGAAGACCTGGGGAAAAGAAAAGACAAAGTATTCATGTTGTGTCATTATAATGTCATTGGAACAGGTTCTTTACACTGCATATAGAAGCAATTTAAATTGAAACAGATCTGTTTCTGTGTACACCCCGAAGCATACACCCAGAGTTCCACTGCAAGGCACGTGATAAGGAAGGAAAGGCAACACTGGACTGTTTCATTTCCATACACAAGATGAGGACATGTCAACTTTTTTCTGATGGAGAACAAAGCATGAACATAGGCAGGTATGCATCTTTCTCTTTTCTCCTTGCTTGCATGAAGGATGGGGTAGAATCTAGCATTAAATAAATAAGTAAGGAACTGTCTGAATTGCTTTAAACCTTGGAATTGAAAGAAGCTGGGAAAAGTTATTAATATATTTTTTTCTAACCTAACAGTAATATGTAAAAAAAATTAAATTGTTGTGCCTTGGCCTATGTCCAACTGCAAGCATGAAATTTTCATCTACGTGTATGTGTACATAAGAGTGTGTGTGTGTGTGTGTGTGCACACTACATATGAGAAAGGGTGATTCTGGAAGTGAGAAAATTACTAAATTGTGATTTCCTTTGTGTTTCACATATATGTACACTGTGATTCCTATTCCTTTGCTTTGGCAAGTTCTACAGGGATGTTTCTCGGACCCTTCCTCCAAGAACATTTCTCTTTGAGCAGCTGGCTCTCTCCTCCTCCCCTCCCAGTAAACTCTAGCTGCAACCTTGGATCTATCATAAACATGAGACTGGGTCAGATGGCTGCCAGCTAGAACTATCCAGCCTTAACAAAGAGGATTTAAGTTGGCAGTCCTGCCATAGGAAGTCTAGCTGTGAAAGCTTCCATTCTGCCCATGTCAGAGTTCACTTCTGTTTGAACAGGCATGCCTTAACAACTGTGCCTTGGAAGCACTGCTGTGTGCCTTTATGTTGAAAACTTCTGTGGAATTTTGGATTAAATTGGAATTTATACTGGATCTCTTAGTGGCCAGTATTCCTGATATAGCTGAACAAGTAAAATTATTCAGCAGCTGTTTTTCAAGAAATACCTACTTTTAAAGCACATTCTTCAAACAAAAACACTGAACAAATAGAGCTGCATGAAACAGAGCAAGCATATTGCATGGTTGAACTTTGAACAGAGCACTGTAATGCGGGGGGGGGGGGGGGGAGAAAAAAACAAAAGAGAATTGTAGTAATCATTTAACTGGGACATAAATTCTAACATCTTAGATCCTGGAGTCGTGTGAAAACAAAAAAAAATGTTGGTTTCTCTGTGATAGCCAAGACTAACTCCAGCTGCAAGACTGATTCCTACTGGCATCTGAAGAGACCCTGAAAAACAATTTTCAAGGAGAAAAACAGACACAATAAATCTCACCTCCTTTCAACCAGTCTTTTCTTTGATAGGGAACAGAGGCGCCTGTTGCCAGTTTTGGTATTTCCTTCTCTCCTACACATGTCATTGTAAGAAATGTAAAGATGATTGTTGCACACTGTTTCCTCTCAGATTCCTCTGAGATTTCATGGTAGAGACAGAAACTCCAAGGACAGGGACATGTACCATGTTAGTGTGCTTAGGAATGTGGTCACTATTACCCACATAAGAGTATAATATAAAGTTTTTATACAATCTTGTAGATTAAAGCTGACTCTGCTTCACAGATAAGTAGATTATTTTGATAAAATATATTGCAGAGAAAAAAATGGCTATGCACATGGGGCTCACAGGTATGGGGATTTGGATTCCAAAGATCTGATTTACACTGTTTTCTCAACGTACATTTCCAATTATTCTAAAAAAGTTCCTGATTTACACTGTTACACCAAGGAATATTGCCCATCCTGAAAAGACTACATGTTTGAGTAGAAACACTGATTTACTATGTGGCAGTATTTTCATTTAGTAGCAGTACTTGATGTAGTTTAGAGAGAATAAATCCCATGGAATTTGGGGGTTTGTGAGTTAAACAAAGCTGATAAAAGATTTTGTGTGACAAATCCACCTGGAGTTGCAAGATTATTCTTTAGTCTTTTTTCATTTTATAGTTTAAAAAGTATCAATCAATTATTTTTATAGTGAATGGTTATGTAACAAAAGAAAGGGAAAAAAGTTACCAAAAGACATTGTCCTATACTGTCCTTGAGCACTCCATAATGTCAACACAAGAAGCCCAAAAGTCCTGAGCTATGGATCAAAATCTGACTGTTCATCCTGGCCTTCAAGCCACTATATTATAAAAATCCTTTATATACTCCTTCATCTCTTTTCATGTCCTCCTGTAGACCTTACACTCCACCAAGGTTGATATTTCTATGAAATTAATATTTCATGCATTTCCCACACAGACACTAATTTCACAGTTTCTTTCATGATTCTATGTCTTTTGTACTGTGACTAAACTTATTCATTAAGTCACTGGTTTTGCCTTCTCTAAATCTACTCTAATATCTCATTTACGCTTTGCTGCTCATAAGAATGGAAAGGAAATATAATTAGTCTCATTCATAAATAAGCAGTTATTAAACCTTTGCAGTGTGTGTATGCCTCAGCTAGCAGGCAGGTAATACTGCTGTCACCATTTCCCTCTCTTCTTTTCCTCTTCCTGCTTTGCTGACATGAGAAATAAAAAGCTGAGTTTTGCGGTGAACAATCTTTCAGGTTGGTTGTTTTTTTTTTTTATTTTTGTCATCTTAAATACTTGACTGTGCTGACTATAATTTTTTTTTTTTTTTTATTATTCTTTCTGTGTTGTCTCAAGAGAGGTTAGAATTTAGTTGCCCCTAACCCACACTCTCTTTCTCTGATCAATATACTCGGAAAATTTTTCTTTTCTCGATTACCATGGCCACAACCTGCTTTTGATGCACTCTTTCTTCTCATCACACAGAACAGCTGGGATACATAATTGGCGTTACAGTCAAGCAGGCTTTCATACAGCAAAATGCAGGACCATGAAAACTGCTTTTAACCACTATGTTTTTTCTATTTTGTCCTTTGTTTATTCCTTTATGACAGATCTATAATTTATGTTCTTTTTATTGTAGATCAATTCAGCTTCTCTGTAGTAAAACATCTTAAGCTTACAGATATTTATGAATTCTGATAATAAATTGGCCAGTACAATGCAAGAAAAACTTGCAACTCTCAGTGTGCTGCAAAGCGTAGTAAATGATGTATTCAATTTCATAATGGAACTTATTCAACTCAAACCAGCAGCATGCACACTATCTTATTATTGCCACAATGGTATTTTGCTAGTCCATATATTGTCATTAATCAAGTACTTCTAAAAAAAACCTCTTTCATTTGTTATTGCTGCTTTTACAATGGATCTAGGATGCTCCAAAGCTGCACTAAATATCAAACCCCAGTTGTGGAAGGTGTTATGAGAACTGGTTAAAACTGCTCATTAAAATCAAGATGAAGTGCACACCTCCTTTTGCTTAACAAATACTGTTTTGTTATTCAAAAGAAAATTGAGAGCTGCAAAGTGTGGATATCATAAAAACTCTTTTTCAGTGTGACTCTTCAATTTTAATAAAAAATAAATAAATAAGTAGCATTAGTGTTTAACCTGATGTAACAGCAAGAGACCGTTGGCTAATGCAGCCCATAAAATTATAATAGGGTAGAACATAATAAATTGAGCATCAAATGGGGCAAAAATGAAAGAGAAGGCCTAAGTTTCTAATTGCTGTTATACAGTGGAATATACCTTGGTCACCTTCTAATTTACAAACCAGCAACAAAGCAATTTCAGAACTATATGCACATTTCTAATTCATTCTCGGCAAGTTCACTTTCATGTCCGCCAGATGCTCTGCATTTTGCAATAGCAATCTGAATCTCTTGTCTGTCTGTTGCAATAATTCCTGCCATGCTAAACATATCCATTCATGCTAAACATCTATATGCTTGTTGATGTGCAAGCAAGCAATCCAACAGGCTAAACTAGCAAGATCAGACCAGCAGCAAGTTTTTATTACAAGTTTTCAGATGGACAGTTTCCGATTTCTGTAAGTAATTCATCAAGGTAAAAATGCACCACTGCAGGCAGCAATTGCTTTGCCTTTACCTGAATTGGTGCAACAGTATTCTGTGCCAGATTTCTCCAGAGGTTCATGCTTTTGAAAGCTTGAGTCATGGTACTTCTGCCACTGCCACTGCTGGGAAAAGCTAAGCAGAGCGAGAATTGGAAATTGTTGGAGCAGCTGCCACCTGTGCTATATATGATTGAGCAGAAGCTGCTGTCATGTCAATTTTCTGTGCTTTTATATGCCAGGAGACCCACACTAACCCAGACCACCATATATTTTTTTCAGTGTCACATAGGACCTGCAGCCTCTGGGCCTTTGTTTAGTGTTCCAGAGTCCCAGTGTGAAGAGATCTTTATATCCCAATGAAAACTTGCAGTGGTTGTAGCTTTCACAGACAGAATGAAAATAAGTGGGAAAACAGAAAAGTCAGAAAAAATCAACTGACACAGGTTTTTCAGTATTTGAGATTACTTCCTTTGTTGAAGTAATTTAGGAAGGCTAGCAGCATCCATTCATGAATGATGGCAGTTAGGTCTTTCGACAGAACAAAGAATCTTTCTAAAGATTATGTCTCATGCAAACCATCTGCCATTATGCCCAAACTCTTGAAATATTTTAAAATATATTGTTTTGCAAAGCATTAAATGAACTGTTCACAGATAGCTTGTGTTTAGAAAATTTTTCATGTCATTTAACTAATAGCTTAGGTTGCTAACTTTAAGCAACCCCACCCGAAAACATGATATATTGAGGGCTGATTCCTGCTGCAGACAGTGAACGATGAGAAGAATTTTCTGCTTCCTGATTCCTGTCAACACCTGTGTGTAGTTATTATATCAATCTGGATGGAGCCTCATGAAAGCCCTTGATTAACTTTTATTTGTGCTGCCTGGAAACACCTTAATTTCCAGATTTCTGCTAAATGTAAGCAAGGAAGTACTCAATACCTGCCCACAGAAGTGTTTGGCTAAATATTCATCACCATGTGTATTTCATTGTCATCTGTAGGAAGGACACAATCTAACCTTCTTATGGAGAACAACTAAAAAGGCAGGAATATAGTGCAACTTAAGTGGGGAAGACTGCTAGAAAAACAGCTTAACCATGAAAGACAACATACCAAACTGCTGGATTCTGATAGTTTAGCTGGTATGAAACACACATCAGAATCTGGAGGCTTCTTCTTGTATATGGGAGCTAGGTTTCCTACACTTTCCCTGTGTGAGTGGATGAGCAGTAAATAATAAAGTGGCAATGCTTTTTTAAAATTCACAGGTTTGATCATAATTCAGAAGATCATAAGGGACTATGAGGATGAACTGAAATAAGAATTGTCTCTAAAAAATATTTGTAGTGAAAGAGTAACAGAAAGGCAATTTTGAAACAATAGTGTTGTCAATGTTTTCCAGGAAGAAAGCAATATTAAGACAATTACGTCATCAACTTATTTCATCCTAATATTCTCTCTCTTTTTCTTGACTTTTTCTTTTGACTTCTAAGTTTTCAGTTTTATACTATTAGCATGATACCACTCTATAATCATAACAACAAATATTATGTATGTGCCATGCTGGGATATGGCCATTTCTCAGCTGGTTAAAGCAATATCCCAGCAAGGCACATAGAATATCTTATTCCTTAGTACTTTTTATTTGCCATTAGGAGATGATTCCATATTTTGTTGATATGAATATTAATGGATTATGCTAACTTTTGGCAAGAACATTTGTATGAATGCCAGCTTTTTTTGTGGGTGATTTTTTTTTTTTCTTTCAGATTATGGCAAGCTTCGCTTCTTCTTACTCAGGGATTTAATTCATCTGGAATACACATAAAATTTTTACATCAAGAGAAATTAAATTTGTGAACATGCAAATCCGAGTTTTTTGGGAATTTCATCAAGGTACTGACACTGACTTTTGCTGTATCTTTGAAAGCAGTCTTCCTTACACTTCATGTGACCTGTTGCCTAAACTTGTCCAACACACAAGGCTGAGTTTAGAACCTGGCAGGACAAGATCACATTCTCCAGGTCTTTCAGGGAAGAGCCAAGGTACAGGAACTCAAAGAAGACAGAGCTCTTTCATCTGTCATGTCTTTTGGCATTACCTCAAGGCACCTTAGTGAACACGATGTCTGTACTTTTCCACTGTTGCAGATGTACACGTGTCACTTTACTAGCAATATATGTAAACAATCTTGTAGTAAAAATGTCTGCCTGACCCTAACTTTTTTGACCTTCAAGAAAATCTACAGGCTGTTTAACCATCATACAGTCTGTTGTTCTTAGGCAGCTGGAGGACATACCCAAACCACTGAAACATATTTTCACTAGCGCCAGTCAGACAGGTTCATACTCTCATGTTGTAGCATTTGAGATGTCCTGGTTAGAGACTATGCATAGTTTTATTAAATACTTGCATTATTGCTAATGTCTTTTCTACTTTCCTTCACTTAGCTAACATGGGTTAGCACTTTTCCTCTTAGTATAGTAATTCTATTTTCCTGCCTTAACTCTGTTGTTGATAACCTTATTCAGCAAAACATCTAAAAGAACACTCATTTGAGCACTGCAGCTTGGCAAGTGGTAAATGGTTTGTAGGAATAAAAATCTTACAACACTGTTTCGAGGACTGAACATTTGAGAAGCATTAGCATGAATGAATAAAAATGAAAGGCTATTTAATAAACACTAATACTTTACTTTTTAAAACTGCCTCATGAAGGCCTTTGTTTAAGGTTTATTTTCTTTAAAAAGAAAGAAATAACTTTTAGCCAGTTATTTTACCACACTGTAAATTAGAAAAACAACCCCCTTCCATGGAACTCAGAACTCTTCAGCCCTTTCAGACAGTAAATAACAGTTTGTATTGTGTTATCTGGAAAAATAAAATATTATGCTTTCAGATTTTTGTATTCAGCTGAGATTTGCACTGGGTTTAATGCCTCTTTATTTTCCATGTAAATGGATTTTCAAAATTGTTTCTGTGGAAAAGTGAAGGCATTTTTTTCTATTTTTCCACTTAATGTCATTGAGCTGGCATTTGAGTGAATTATGAAAAATCAAGCACCTGAAAGCTATGGCCCTGCTGAAGTCCATTGTATAGTCAGAAGCAATTTATGCAGAACAATAAGAGAAAATCCAATAGATCTGAAAATGTGCACAGAGAAAGCAGAAGTGCTTTGTTATATTAATAATTTAGTTCTCATTTTCATCTTAATTCTTTGTATTTTGTTGGGGTTTGCCCTCTTACAGAAGCAGTCACAGCATGAAAAATACCCACTAGCACTAACATTTTCAGAGAGTTTCCACCATACTTACACTTGAGTTTCCTGGAGTTTGTTACAGAAGAAAGTTCGAACTGCTTATGCTCAATTTTCAGAATTACAGTGACTAAGCATGTCTTTTGCTATTAAGACAAAAGAAACAACAGTTCCAGTTTAGCCAAAGTATTCAGTTCCTAATTCTTACTTATGACTCTAATTCCCACTGAAATCAATGACAGATGGACATGGAAATATCTTTGTGAACTGGGACCTTTAGTGCCTTATTTACATAAGCAGACACAGCTACCATAACCATAGGTTGTGGCTATTGGAACCTGCCTCTTGAAAGATCTAAGAGTTACATCTTGAAGGTGACAGTAGGACTAGAATGTTTTGGCACCTCCAGAGAGACTGCAATTTTCAGCCACCAGTTACTCATTTCAATTTTTTTTTTTATTTTTGCTCATCTCTGTGAATATTGTTCCATAACTTTGAAGGCCTTCAGTCATCGAAGGTAGTCATATGGTAAAACAATTTCAGTGTGTTCAGAATATTTTTTTTCACTGTGGCAATGAGAGTGGCTCAAGAAAAGAAAGAATTTGCAAATACTGCCAGTGGAAAACCAAGCACTGAATGTACCACCACAAAAATCAAGCAGACTAGTTAAGAAAGCTTCTGGAATGTTGGAAATTGCCATCAAAATCTCATAAAAGTGCTCTGAAGCATGCATTGGGAAACCAAGAAGAAAAAAATTACTAATTTTAGACTATGCTAACCCTGAGTGTCTTTTGGTGCTTTCAAAACTCTGAGCATCATGCCATCTCCATTAATTAAATCTTCCTGAGCTTTTACAAACAGCCAGACACTGGTTTGTCAAATTTTCTTAAAAATCCTTTAGGAGTGACAGGTTTAATCTCCCAATAACAAATGAGGATCTTGCAGAATTCTTAGAGGAAAAGCTTCAGTAATGCTACTCTTTTGGCTTGAGGGAAAGTCTGAGAACAGCTTATTTTAGGAAACATGATGAGTGCCCCTACCTTAGTATCCAGCAGTCAGAGTAGTAATATAGTTCCTTTCATAGCTAAGAACTGTACATGAATCTCTCAAAGACCTGAGCACAAAGAACTTCAAAGAAGTGCTGCTTGTCACTGTCTGTCTGGATTTCAGAGCAGCGAACAGGTGTCTCCGGCTAGTGGCTATGATCTCATTAGAATACAGCATGAAAAATGGCCCCAGAAATAGGTAACTCTAGAAATTATCAGCCTTTGTCATGTAGAAAAGATATTATACATCATATAATACTCATGATGCTCTCCTCACAAACATTCCCGTTTAAGGACATTTTCCTGTAAAGACGAAGGGAAACAGAAAGATTCCCAGGTCTTTTAAACTAAAGGAGACAGAAAAGAGCAAAGTGTGTCATGTTTGTAAGCCTGACAGAGAACAACAACCATTCCTTTTTGAGGTAAACTTAGAAACTACGATCTCTGCCATTTCAAGACAAAATTATTAAAGCATATTTCTGTGATACTGACTTCTGTTCATGGTTCAGAAATGCAAGCTGGCACAGAAATCAGAGTGTGCCCATGGCTGCTTTCAGTTATACTAGCTGCAACATGAAAATCCTCTGCAGTTCATAAAGGTTGGCCATTGTTCTTCAGGGTGATTTTCAAGTGCTGGTGTCTGAGATGCTGTGTACACACCCGCTGGTATGTTGCAGTGACTGAGGTAAGTCAGTGTAATGTACCTTCAGGGAATGTAAATAAATGAATACTTTAGTTTTAATTATTTGAATTTTGCCTTCTATAATTCCTCCACTGTGGTGTTATTTAGAAAGAAGAAATTAGGAACAGTGTCTAATAAAACACAATAATAATAATAAAAGACAACTTCCAAATAGTTCATTGTAATCTTACATACTGTTGAGTTCTCTTGTGTATTACAGGCAACCCTGCAGGATTTGTACAAATGTTTATACATTGTATTCTATAGTGCTGTAGAAAGTGACAAGCTATGTCAAGTACCACTAAACAGTGAGATGATTTGTAGTGGGTAGCTATGCACAGAATTGGTAGATACCTATCCTAAATTCTGCATTTTTAACTGTATTTTGAACTAGGAAATGAGTGCCCTGATGTATTTTTATTTTTCTTTTAATGAATTCTTGACTGTCCAAGACTGGTTTTTTTTGTGTTCTGCCGAAAGTCTGATCATCTTGTCTTCAAAGCAAGCAATAATTAACAGCAAGCAACTAATACTCCCATGAAATTTGGTTTTTGTTCTTATAAGGTCTCCTAACAGAAGGTTTATGAGCTGAAAAATTAAATGCCTTTTGCAGACAGCATAACAGCTACACTAGCTCATAAATCCCATGAAGGTAAGCACTACTGGAGTAATATGCTGTAGACAGCCACTAGGCATCCATCACAAATACCTATGCAGCACAGCAATCAGAAAATGGATCCAAAAAACCTGCTGTCAGTATGGTTGCTTGGATATCCCTGGCATTTTCTCTAGGGAATGAGTTCATGCTAGTCTTGCATGTGTCTCAGTCAGCAAGATAGAACTCAGACACTAACTTTTAAGTCAGTCTAAATTCTTAGTCACTATGGTATTCACTGCTTTTCACTGAGTTGTCCATAGTTTATGAAATAAAACATTCAATTATACTTGGACAATTTCATTGTAGGAATGTAAAGGCCTCAAGAAGATCAAAGTCCTGGTATTTTGCCATTTAAATAGCTCTGTAAGATACATTTTTAATGTGAAATCACCTCTGCAAATAGAACTCTACATGCTTCTGAAGCATAAGCACTTTTTCTTCTGTCGATATTCACTCATGATCATAATTTTAATATATTTATCTTGAAGACAAATTGATACCCAAATCTCTTTTTTTTTTTTCTTTCTTTTCTGACATGCTCTTAGTTGGTTTTACTGGAGTTAAGAAAACATGTATTTAGTGGTTTAGGGAAAAAATCTCAAAAAGAAAGTTTATTATTGCTGTCACTAGTCCTTTTTCATCAGAAAAAAGATGCATGTATGTATCTTGATACATACACACAAGGCAAGAAAGTTCATTTAACAGGATTCAGTTACCAGATTGGCACTATAAATTGCTGAAGTATGTTCCCCAGGAAAAAATACATCTTTTAAATGAGCTGAAGTAGTTCTACAACAATCTGCTACCTCAGAATGAAACCATCAGCGTGTCTGATTTCCTGGAGAAATTGTGGTTTCTGGCAAAGCAGCTGAAGAAAAAGCTTCCCAGACAGAAATGAAAATGAAAATTCATTAAAAAAGAATACCACAAAGGGTTTCATGTCATAGTTCTTTTTTTTAAATCTAGTGGATTAAAAAAAAAAGAAAAAGAGAAAAAAATATAATTAAAATACAATTTAGATGGCTGTATTTCTCATGGCAAAAAAAGTTCTCACCATATGACTCCTGAAAGTGTTTAAGGATACTCTATCCTGAGGACAGAAGGATGTCAGGAAGTAATAAGGCTATGTCCTTCCCTCCTATTCATTCATATAAGCAGCTATATGGCCCAGATCCAGACTCAAGGAAAGTCAGGAGGAGCCTTTCCACAGACCAAAAAGGCTTTGAATCATAGGTGTTTTCTCACTACATCAGAAGTGAAATAACATTCAGCAGATGAAAGAAAATGTATGAATCACCTACTAGATAGATGTGAAAGGTTTTCACCCATTAAATCTTATGCCAGTTTCTAAGAAGTAAAAATAAAGTCCTAAAACGTGAATTTCCTTCCCCTTAATTAAACACAATAATCACCTTGCTACAACAATCCTCAATGTGCTTGTTACCAGCATAAATGTCATTCTGTTCCTAAATTTTGAGAGCTAACAAATCTCTGAAATCTAACCACAGCCTCACCACAGTGGGGTGTTGCCTTTTATTTTCAAATCTGCAAACTGGTTTTAACTCACCTGATTACTCATGTCTATTTATGCTTGCTGCCATGTCCTACCCTTTCCAAGTTCTAACACTGTATCAGCAAAGTCAACATACTCATTTTTCCTTGTCACAGTTCAACCCTTTCCCTTGCAACTGTTCTGATGACCTTTGTATAGCTAAAATCCTGGAGGGTCTGATTGTCCTTCATTGTACTGTTTTCCTCTCAGTTGTATGCTGTCTGTTATATGGTATTACCAGTGCTGCAATCCAAAATATGTTCTCAGATTTTAATGATGTCATAGCAGAATAATTACTCATGACCTTCTCTGACTGATCTAAAGTCTTATGTCAAGCATCGTGCAACTTTCTATTAAATAATACCGTTCTGGACTATGCTGGTGGACACTTTTAATGTATCACTGCTAGAAAATGCTTTGTTGTGTTTTGAGGGGTTGTTTGTTTGTTTAGTTCATAGTCTATCAGTGTTGAACTGAAAAAAATCCTTCTTATCTATTCATTCCTCCAGTTCATGTAAAAATTATCATAACTTCAACTTTCTTTAGAAACAACACCTGGTTGAAAAACAAAGTCCCATATTCCTTCCAACAGATCTACAGAGTGAGAAAAGCTATCCTTGTAATGTTTCAATTGTCTTTAAATATTCAAAGTCCATTTGTGTACTTGTTAACTGTTTCTGGTGATTGATGTTTCTAATTAAAAGCCAAATTTTCTTTTCATTTTTACCTTACCTCTTTCCCAACTGTGAAAATAAAATTTAAAATTTCACTATATTCTAGGTCCTTGCCAGATTGCCTCTCAAAGGCATTGTACTGCATTGTTTTACCATTTCTAATGTGTTCAAAGATTAAAGCCTAATTTGTCTTAAAGTGTCTTAAAGCCTAATGTGTCTTAAAGAATTTTTTTCTATGGTTTGCTAAGGTTCTATTGCATTTTCTGGAATTTCGCTACAGATATTTTTTCTTCAAGGTCCTCCTCATTTTTTCTATTATTTCTGGTGAGATACCAATTGCACAATATGTCTTTATTACATAGGTGATACAGTTTATAAGAAATAAATGTTTATTTTTGACCTTTGTTTCTTTCCTCACCTTTTGTCTCCTTACAGCACACCCTGTCTTAAGAATTTGTTGTATTCAGATCTATTGCCTGTGTTGATAAGGTTTGCTGGTGGTCTTTCTTTGCAGATAAAGCCACTATTATCTATACTTTAAAGTCTTGACTCATTTTAATATTTTTAATATTCTCTTCCATGCTTTTTTCTCCAGTCCAAGTTCCTGAAGGATGTGTCGTAAAAAGCTGACAAATTTTTAAACAAAGTTTAAATATTGGAAGCCGTATTGACAGAGATTTTTAAACACACAGGTGCCTCTGAAACCAGCAGTGTTCTGGGTGTCCTCATTGTATCTAAATACCTTAATGTGTCTGACTTTCTGTTTTGACTATTTTGCAAACATGTTACTGCTTTATGAATATTTTTATTAATTTCAGAAGTGTAACACTTTGAATCAGATTATTATTTCTTCAGAATACCTGAAACTGTGGAGCTATCAGGTTTCTCCATCACAAGCTCCTAGAGAGAAACATCGATCTATTAAACGGTAAAAAAAGTTAAAACCTTAATTGTGTCCTCCTCAAGAAACCTGTTTCTTCTAGAATGTTAGTTATTGTCACCATTCACATCTTGTCAGTGTAGATTTGTACCTGAATTAAATTGGATTAACTTAACTGGTCTGGGTATCATATCCATTTAAATATCTAAAAACTGGACTGGGAATGCTTACAACTAGTTTGGCATCTAAACAGATTCAGTTGTCAGCCCACCTGATTAGAAATAGCACACACCATTTCACAACAGGTAACATCCAGCAAACACAGATTATTGGTGTTATGGCCTAAATTAACTGTGGCTGCAATGAGATGCAGAGAGCAGACAGATACACACAAATCAGGATTTGTAAGTAAAACTCAGAAAAAAATGAAATTTGGACTGAATATAAAACAGCTCACATCTTTAAGTGCCCCTTTCTAGTCCAACACGTTCTGGAACTACAGTCTCAAAATGTATTGAAATGGGCATCCTCTTGATTTAGTTGCCATACAAAAGTATGAATCTGTATTTTGTCTGTTGTTAAAACTGCACTGTAAGTTTCTCCAGGGCAAAGGCTGATTCATTTAATATTTTGTTCAGTGCTAAAGTACACATTTACTTGTATTCCCAGGGAATTTTGTTGTGGATTGTTTGGGTTTTGTTTTTCCAGCTTGGTAACAGTCAAAACCTATTCCATCAGAAAGTTGGCCTTCACACACAGGAAAATACTATTTAAGACCCAGATTCTCAAAGATAACCGAATGAAAAACTGAAAACAATGGTCATTAGATTAAGAAAATCAGTTCGGTTAGGATCTGTTCATAGTACTTCAGTATTTTACTGTAGTTTACATCCTAATAGTATTTTTATATTTGCACTTTTGTTCTCTGTTGCCTGTTGCCATCAACTACTTTTTGTTTAATTGGCTGGTAATGCTCAAAAAGAGTTCCTAATTACAGCACCCCAAATAATTGCTTCTGCTGCATTGTCAGTCCTTCTAAGACCCTTGTTTCTATTTTCCTCCTTCTGGAAACTGCACATATTACATTAAACTGTCACACCAAAAATCCATTTTCAGGTCTCCTGTTTTTCACTGTATCCAGCAGGTATTTAGGGGGAGAATACAGGAAATACTGACAACAGCTCTTCCAAATCCAGTAACTAGAGATATAGGAATTTCTGGCCCAAGGATTACACTCAAGATTGTCATGTTAGAGGTCACTAATGAAGCTAACACTTGTAAACTCTTGTATTTGGTTACAACAGTATTCTGGGACAATTAATAATTATACATCACTGTGAAAAAAGTATTTCTGTCTCATAGACAGCTGTTGGTTGATGATAACTCTTTTACTGTGATATGCCATAACGTTATTTCCTATATATTTTTTCATTGATTTTTTTTATTTCTTATTTGTGTCTCCTTTTTCATTCATGCCTCTTTTAAAAGGTTGGAAGCCCCAGTCAAAGTATTACGGGTTTCAGATAACAGTAACCCAAGAAAAACTCAGAAACTGTGGCTTGAATCCCTTGCAACATCCAGAATTTCCTGCTCCCCACATGTCTAATCTTTCCTATCTGGAATACATTTGGGGGCTGCGGGTGGGGGTTGGATGGGGGGAGGGGGAGAGGAGCAAAAAAAGAAAAAGCAGCATGAAGGGAAACATCTAAACTACTCTCCTGTAACTGTTTTCCAACAAAAAACATTAAACCTGTTATTATCACAACTTTTATTCCCAAGTCTCAGGGACTCCTTTCTCTACAAATGTACAAGTAATTTATTAAACTATGATGCATATACCTCTAAAAGACAACAAATTCACGCAAGTAACACATGAATGATAATAAAACACAAAGGAAAATATCTCCTGTAAGAAGGTAGTTTAAGTAACTTACTTATTCAGTAGCATTCATGTGAAACAAATTAACCAGGCAGACAATAAAAATGAAGGGATCTTACAAGTGAGACAATACAAAATGCAGTGTCATGGATATTGCAGCATAAGTGCCACCTTTTTTCATGTTTTTTACAGCATGATTGAAACTAAGTTTACACAGAGCCATCAATTTGAGAATCTAGATCAATTTTTGTTTGCATAAACAGGCTCCAAGTAACTGAGAGCTAAATGCAAACAGTAGTACTGTCTGTAGTTTATCCTGTGATAAATAGGAGAAAAACGTTTAATAACAAAGGCCATAATTATCCACAACTCTCAGTTTACAATTAGTTTTCTTTGACAGTTAGTCATAAATGCCAGCTTTAATCATGTGTTCAGGTTGAATTAGGCGCTGCCAATGCTGCAAGAGAACTAATCCTCTTTCTTTCCTCCTCATAATGAAATAATAATGCAAATTCACCACATTGATGGGATGACCCATGTGGATTTATTATAGGCTTGGAGAAGTCTCTTGAAAGGGATAAATTCTTTCTGGGTACAGACTTGAGGTAATTCAAACCAGACAAGAAAAAAAAATGGAGCTGTCATCAGAGGCCAGGATATGGAATGGATTTAATTTGTATGAATAGGCTTTTCAATAAGTATAACAGGGCTAAGCTCCAGCTTTACTAAGGGAATATTACTGCTGTCATTTTCCAAATCTGGATGCACTAACTTTATTTGTGGGATGAAGATCAGCTCCAAATCTCATTTCTTGGTACACTGCAGCTTACAGTGGACAAAAAGATACTGCACAGTGGGCAGACCTGGTGACCAGATCTTCTAATTATTTGAGTTAAGACAAATGGAACAATTAACTCCTCATAAAACCATTTGTGGTAATCAGTGACACGTACCAACCTTTCCTGTAGAACAAACCCTACCTCTTTGTTAATGCTCAGATTTTTATCAGGTAAGGCTTGTTGTCAATATGATAGAATACTTAATTATTTTAACTTCCAAAGGCCATTTCAGCTAGTAAGAATATATAACACTACTTAAAAGGGTAATTGTTCTCGGTAAATAAACAGTTCAAGAACATAGAGATTGAAACTAAAAATGACAAAACACAGATGTAAGTTTTAACCATGTATTACATCACCATAAAATACAGTCCAATTAGTGAAATAAAAATATTTCCAAGCAAAAAAGAAAGTCCTAATTTCATTAAGCAAGTGTCAGAACTTTCGAGCTATCTCCATGGGGTTCACAGACATCATTACCACTACCCTGTTTTATGAAACTGCTGTTCTGGCCACAGCAGGCTGCCTGCATTACTAACACTAGGCTTCCAGTGAAAAGACAAGGTGAGAGCAATAGCAGAGATTTAAAGAGACATGACAAACTGAACCCCTTTCTTTTTAGTTACTTATTTGTACGAATTATCCAAAGAATGTTTTCAAGTTTCTCAAACAGAAGAACCAATTTTATCTACAAAGATAATGGAACAAGTCTTTCTGGTTTTGTCTTTCAGTTTGTTGTCTTGCATACAAACAAATATTCAACACAAAAATCAACTTTACTCACGGTCATGCCAAACCTTGATCTAGTTTAACATCTATAAACATAGCCTTGTTGGATGATCAAAATGAAACCCAATGCTAAATGCTCATACCCTTCTATGCAAAGTAATTTAATATTTTACTTCATATAGTCTTTAATTTCATCTTCTGCTCAGTCTAGCATGGCTAGTGTCCTTTTAATTTTGGTAGAATATGAATGTATAGTTTTTCTGTTGTATGGCATCATGCTTTTCAAATATTGATGAGCAGCTGAAGCTTTTTTCCTTTACCATTTAATGTCTTCAGCATCTTAAATTTTCAGAAGAAATACTTAGTGCAGAAATCAGAACCCTTTCTCCAACTATGGTCACATTAATTATAATTTAATTAAAACAAAGTAAATGGCCACTTAAACTCAAAGCAAGGGATACAAAGGGATAAAAAGCAAAAGGTATGTTTGGAACACATAATAACTTTTCATTTAGCTCCACTCCTACAAGCCTTTATTTATGTGAAGAATTTCATCTGTTGCATTTACTTATTTTCATTTCGGTCTCAAAATTGTTCTGATGCATAGGGATTTGCAGAAGAAAGATTGAATATAGTAATGGCAAGGTAATAAAGCCTGTTGAAAGCTGATTGGTGCTGCTTCAAGATCTAAACTCTCAGTCTGCACCGCTGTACTTGAATATATGCATGCAAGTTACCATGTTGATAGGACATACATTTAAATCAGGAGGAAAGGTTATTGGACGTTCTTATTTAAAGAAACCGTTGCATGATTGTCTGAAAATGACATAATTAATCATAACAGGAGTGGTTAATTGACAACATAAATACACTTAGCTCTGTCAATTCTACTATTCAACCATCACTTTATACAGTATCTGTCATCTACACATGACCACGAAGCTTAACCAGAATGAATATTATGACCATATAGATGATACTGTAATTGATTAAATGAGAGCCTGAAGCTGACAGAGGAGAAAATTATCTGACTGCATGGTCACCTGGTAAATAACTTGAAGAATATCAAATAAAATTAATTATATTTATTCATACTTTACACTAGCATTTACCAGGATGTCACTCACTTTTTCAGCAAAAAAAAATCTCTAAGTGTTACAAGATTTTCTTCCTACAGAAAGGTATGTGTCATATCACGGTGAATTAAACTATGTTCTTTCACATCTATCATACTGCATTTTACAAAAAATATTTCATAAAAAGTTTTATGCAATAACATAATTTTATTCCTAAATTCCTTACACTTAGGCTTTGATACATAATTTAGCTTCAGACTATTAATCTGATGAACAACTCTTTTGAAGTTGTTGAAAAACTACTATCCCTTTAAAAAATCTCCCTTATCCTTTCTGTTTTCATTGTTTTGAATTTGATCTTTTGATGATGATATTAAATGTACCTCAACCTGTTAAGCCCCACCAATGTCATCCTCTGACTCAACTGGGAGTGACTGCATTCTTTTAGGGACTATGTGGTCCCCTCATCTTTTGTCAGAGAGGTCCACATTAGTATTGCTTGAAGATGAGGGGTTGCAGCATCTGTGTAACAGAGAAAGGGAAACAAAAAGTTTGTATTTTCTAAAGGGGATATGGAGAGCTAGACTTGTATCTCTTCCAAACATCTGACAATTTTCTCATACTATATTTGTGTAGCCAGCACTGCACATGGAGGGCTTCAGAAACAGAAATCTGTCTAGTAGGAGCTTGACATCAGGAAAACACAAATGCTTCTAATATTTTTTTCCAATTCTCACATTCAGGCTGGTTAGTTCTGAATAATCAGTGCATTTGTTATTCTAGCAATAACTGTTGCAGCTCTAATGTTTGCTAGAGAAAGTATTGCAATGAAAACACTACATAGTTTTTATTTTATTTCTGGCTTTCATATACTTTTTTTCTTGCATCTTTTTTATGGTTTTCTATATATGACTTCACCATATTCAGGTTTATGGATATCCATATCTGGATGTTTGTCTGCTTTAGGTTTCCATTAAATTATCTTAGCTATCACTCACTATTTCATATAGTTTTCACTGTTTTTTACAGCAAAGATTAAGGTCCTTTTCATTAATATTCTTCTTTCTCAAGTAATGTTTACTTTTTTTTTTTTCCTAATTTATCTCATCTTCGTGTCTCCTAAACTTTCTTTGGACTTCCCACTCAATTCTCTCACCTTTTTTCCAATCGCTTTGCATAAATGCAACCTTCCATTGAACTACTGCATGAACAATGACAAGACCAAAGATAATCCTCTTTCAAGAATAAAAAATAGCCTTCAGAAATCAGCCACTGCCTCTGCTCATTTATGAGTGAAATATGTTTTTGTTTCCCAGAAGGATATAAAGAAACCATTGTACAAATACTCACCCTTTTGTTGTTTTAGAAATTACAGCTCTTTTTCAGCTATTAAAGGGCAAAAAAACCATGACTGGAGGAAAACGTCTTGATTTCCCCTCAATGCTTCTCCCCTATTTACTCCTACTCTCACCATTCTGCTCAATCTGTCACTATAATTAATTTTAATTGTGAACAAGGTTGTCCTGGAGCAATTTTTCTTTTATAGCTGCATTAGAAACCTTTAAAAAATAAAAGTGCTAACACAACCTTTAACTGTGTGTGAAAATGCTGCTACCACGCATTTGTATTTTTCCCCAGGTAAATGAAACTCCAGCACAAAAAGGTGTTTTTAGTTAGGAGAGAGACCTCTCTCTCATATCTCAAACTTAACTTCAACTTATATAAAATAGCCTGCAGCATGAGCTTTTCAAAGAATATTCCTTTCTACAGTTGTTAAGAGGCCATCAAACTGTGAGGTCCTATCACATGAAATAAGACAAAGCTTGTTGGTGTACTTGGTTCTGACTCTTTTCCCTCCATATATGAAAAGAAATTAGATTTTGGAGCATTTTGAAGTGATTAATATGCCACACAAGCAAGCAAAGGGCATAAAAGGTGAAGCTGGTTTATTTATATACAAGAAAAGTAGTGTACATGGATATTCAATGCAAGTATTCCCATTATGCAAAGATGGTACTATTTTAAGCATAAGTATAAACAGGTTTCTGATGTCCTTTGTTAGAATTCAGGCTAGAATGTTTGAAATATTAAAATTATACTTGCTGACAGACTTCTTAATAATTGTGTGTTTTATGCCGACACAGTATTTCAAAAACCGCAAGCGCTTTGTGCATGCTAACACTTCTTCCTATTGCTAAAAAGAAGCCACTAAAAGAAGAAAGGTTGTCGTTACAATGTGAAGCTGGGCTGCAAATGAGACTCGTACAGTGCAATTATGCAGGACATAACCCTTTGAGGTAAATATCTGAGCTTCAGTGGCATGAGAATGCCAGACTAGATTCCACTTCACTTTTCTCTGTTTTCTTAGTATCATGGCAGATTCAGTGCCACCCTGTGCACACCCATTTTCTAGAGATTATTAGAGGTTAATATATGTCCTATCTTCATCCACATGCAAGCAGGAGGTGGGCAGCTTGATGAAGGAAAAATTCACTATGCAGGGAAAACTTTGAGTAAATTACCTCTCTGATCAGGAAAACATTTTCGGTGCTTAAGCAGGTTTTCCTGCATACTGCTGGAATCTTCAAATGCATCAATACACATAAAACTTATGGGTCAGGTAGAATAAACATCATGGCATGTAGAATCAAATCATGGAAGAAACATCCACATGTAAACATCATGGCATGTAGAATCAAATCATGGAAGAAACATCCACATGGCATGTGGAATAGCTGCAGCAGTGAGACCCATAAATAAACTGCTTGTATTCTATTCTACTTTAATCCCCCATAGTTCACAAAACAGAGTTGCTTTGTACTACTACAAAGAGGCTCTCCATGGTGACCAAAGCAGAGACTGAATTTGTGCTTACAAAAGACAATGCAAGTACAGAGTTTACAATTACACACTGTAAATGTACAGTAGTCATTACAGGAATATTTATCTGAGAAAAAAAGGTCACTTTCTGGTATAAAGTGTATAAATACATTAGCTACTTCGACTTCTGTCCAAATCACATTTACCCTTTAAAGGTAATGTGTCACTTCTCATGCAACACTGTTGCTGAAAAAACTAGCTGTGTTCATCTCAATGCTGAATTACCTGTTTCTCTTATATAAAGAAGTAAAATTGCTTTATTATTCTGTATGCTACTTTTCCTCTTTCAGGTAAAATGCCAGAGCTGAATAATGATTCTCTTAGTGCAGGCCATTTTTGTCAAGATGAAATACATAATCAACATTTAAAACAATTGAGTTGTTTTGTTAATCTGTTTCATGGACTTAAGATTAAGTCCACAAGCTTTCCTTCATTATAAATTAGATAATCAGTACTGCTGCAATGTTTCTCAGCCTACAGTTATATAGCATTGAATGCCCATCAGATTTTCTTTAGTATTAATACTTTTTTATATTAACATTTTATTGAATTTTCAAACAACAATTATACAATAAAGGATTAAACTGACCAAATCCCATATTGCTGCTGAGTAACAAATACTTAGCTGCTAATAATCAACATATATGTCAAGAGGCTTTCTAAGTATGACTGTTATTTATAGCAATTACAATGGCCCTGGTTGTATGGGAAAGATTGAAAATAAAAATGAGATGCATGTGCAAGTGTAGACATTCACACATATAAGACAAAAATAACAACTAACAATGCAGAAGTCTCAAGGATAGCATTTGTGGTTATTACAGTATGTGCACATGAACATATCTGACAGCCAAAAGATAAAAATTCCTGCTGTTTTCACACTGAATGAGATTTAGAGGAAGAAACCATATGCTTTCTGACAATCTACATCCCTTCTGTGTGGAAGGAGTTCCCTAACTGCCTGGAAAGCTTTCAAAGACTGGGTTTAGCATCATCTTATCTAGGAATATCAGTTTTTCCTGTTTGACTGCTTAGTTGAAAGATGCGAGAGTTGGTAACATCTAATCTGGATCACCCACTAGGGAAAGACAATCATACTTAACTGCTACTTTTGCAAGGGCAGGACAGACCTTAGAAAGTACTTACCAAAAATTCTGTGAGTGGAAACACTACTAGGGAGTCACTACAAATTTCATTCAAATTGTATTCAGTGCATCCTATAATGAGATATTAAATTGGGGGTGGGGGTGGGGAGTGTGGGTAGGGGAGGAAGGGAGGGTGGGAAGTAATGAATTAATCATTTTGCCAAAAGATTTTATTTTTTTTTTTTGCAACAGAGTATTGCAGTACAATCTTCTTTGTAGATAATGGTATGGAAGTTAATAGCATTGTTGGCATCATAATTAGAGGCTATTTCCTGAAGTTCCAACAAATCTTTTTATAGCCGTACACACTTTGTCAAAACTACAGAAATATCTATAGACTCAACTACAGGAATACTATAAATTTTCCAGGATATATATGTAAATTGTCTTCCCAAAACAACTAAAATTGCTAAATGGAAGACATTTCTATTAACACAAACCAAGGTGCAGAACTGTGAAGTTATCTGTTAATGCACATGGTAACTAATAGTTATCTTAACATTGCCATTGTCACCTGCCTGCCTTTGGTTCTCTATTTGAAGCATGTTCTACATGTCAGTTTTGATCTTGGATCATCCACTGACTTGCTACCTCAAGTGTCTAGAAATATAAGCTTCCCAAAAAAGGTACCCTAAAACCACTTGCTTCTACATACAGAGTGTTGGAATCATTTCAGTGTTGAGTAACTAGGTGTCTAGTTCATGACCAAATATATTACATTGTATATGTACTAAGTATTTCTCCATTAGCATTTCCATCTCCATCAACAACAGGGCATATCCAGAAAGCAATCAGGAAACTGGAGTGCATTCAAAACACAGCAGAGGAAAAATCATTGATAATTATTGCTTGTCATGCAGTTGGGTAATTGCTATACCACTCACACAAAATATGCAAGACCCACTCTTCAGCCAGAAGGTATTTCTACCCATAATTATTTAACTATTTTATATCAAAAATGTAATATTTGTGCATGCAGGGAGGGAAACCTAATTCTCCTCCTTCACATCCCTGAAATAAAGACCATATTCAGTTTCAGGAAGACCTTGCAAAATCATTGAGGAAGATGCAATTAAGTGAGCATGTGTTTAACACAGAGGCAGAAGTCTAA
This sequence comes from Falco peregrinus, assembly GCF_023634155.1. NCBI lineage: Eukaryota > Metazoa > Chordata > Aves > Falconiformes > Falconidae > Falco > Falco peregrinus. The sequence continues at coordinate 26,011,449 of NC_073739.1, read as the reverse complement.
CGTAAGAACACACTTTGCCCCCCCAACTGAAGAAACTCAAGGTACTCTATACAGACACAACATTGTTCTGTATGATTATTCTTGTTTGGTCTGAATCAGAGCCTTGCCAAATTCAAAGCCAGATTTGCACTCTTCTGCTTTTGATTGGAACACTGACTTTTCATAAATTTCATTTATTACTTGGGCGTATTTTGAAAGCAGGAATGTAACATAAATTTCAGGGGCTTTCTGCTCACAGTGGGAGTATTCTCCTTCTCCTGTTTTTACACCATCTTTAGAAAAACAGGTTTTGCTTTTTCCCTACTTGACTAATGTCACTCTTTGGAGCACTAGAGTAATTTCTGACCTAGGACGTGATAGACACCCTGGCAGAAGATACAAGTGCTTTGTTGTTTTCTTTTTCAGTAACTTTTCTAATGCCATGATCTATTTCTACATGTGGTGCTGTGATACTAGAAAAGTAGTAGGTTAAAGAAGTTACATTCCGTGTTTTGTTCTGTAAGTGAAAACAAAATATGCGTTTTAAACCTACTGTTCTTTCAGTTCATCAGGATGAAAATCTGTTTCATAGTTAAATAACTATATAAATGTTACCCTCATCATTTTCATTTCTTAAGAATTACACTATTCATACCATGTATAGCATCAAAAATATCAGAGGCTTCAGTCTAGTGAGGAACTGTTACAGTGAACCACAAAATATTCCTTCTTACACACAGACAATCTAATAAAGTTCCAATAAAAAGGTTCCTCTAAAGTGAGGAATGAAGGAATCATTAATAAAGGGTATAAATACCCATAATTCAGTGATTACCTTTGGCCTATCAAACAGATGGGGAAAAAAATCTCCTAACTAAGCAAACAGGTAAATAATAACAGAATCAAAGCATAACGTTAAATCTATTTCATATCTACAATTTCAAATTGAAGCCTAGATAATAAGAAACAACTAAGTCTTATAAAAAGCAAGCATTATGAAACCTCTCCTTTTTCTTTTCTTTTTTTTTTTTTTAATCTAGAGTTAAAACCAGGCCAAATTTGTCAAAATCCTAGCAAGTCAGTAAAGCTGACAGAAACATACATGAAAGCAATAATTGTTAGAAGTTTTGAGGGATAACCTTTAAATACAACTATTTACAGTAGAAAAATGTTTTCAAATCTGATGACTATTAAGTGAATAGAAAGAACATGTCAAGATAATACTATCCATCATCATTTGATTTTGTAATTTCTTACTATTACAGTGCACAGAACAAATATGATAGCTGAAACTTCTAAGGAAATAATGTCTAGTTGTAAATCTATTCACAAAAGTGTAAGCTCTCGAAAAACTATACAAGAAGGGGGGAAGGGGGGTGGGGGGACGGACATGGATCAGGACACGACATTAGCTTTGTCAAATATATTCCATAAATTTATCAAAAAAACCTGCTTTTATCTGTTATCTAGATATTATTATCATAGAAGTAGATGCAGTGTGACTAATTCTGTGGTCTGTATTTCCAGCCTTCCTACTTCAAAACTCAAAGGGTCTCCCAAAAGAATACAAATGCATGCTTTGTTTAATAGTCTTTTTATTAGTGTTTGTCTATATTGTGTAACAAATGTGTTGTTCCAATACACTTGACAGTGGCAAACATATGCAAAAATGAGTTTTTCCTAATCATGTTTCATGTTTTCCTCAGAAGCATGGACTCCTTTCCTATGAGCCATTGCTTTCATCACATCTGGAGAAACTAATATTCTATTTTCCTGAAACAGTACTTTTATGTCTCACAAAATGCATACAGTAAGTAGTAAGAAATAGTATCTTATAATGAGAATGAAGGACATTCAGCGGAATAATCTGTACACAGTAACCTTGCAAGATAGGATTGCCCAGACCCTTCTGCTGGAGAAAAGGTAGGTACCTGCCTAAGGTGTGTGCAGGTTAATGATCTGTAATGACAAGTGGCTGAGCTGGAGGAAATGGTTAAAAGGCTGTGCAGCATCAGAAAGTCCAAAATGGATATAGATAGGTGCTTTCAGAACCATGCTTCTCTAGCAGACACCACAGAGAATAAGGCATCTTGAACCCTAGCAACCCACAAAAGCAGGACTCTGCTTCCGTCTCCACCATCCTGCATCACAGCTAGAAACAGATATGAAACTTCAACAGCTATAGACACCCACATGCAAGGTCTGCATGGAGAAACTACAGTAGCAGCACACCATGGTTACAATGCAAAAAGAAATGTTAAATGCTTGTAAAGGGCAACTCTCTGTTAAAGGGCACTGAGGTGCCCATCTCCTGGTCTGACAGGGAGTCATGTGAGGTGTGCTGCTGTCTAGGACCTCAAGTCCCAGATGTTGCCAAGCGTGTGCCACAACTTGTCAAGAGCATGGACTGCTATTTGCTGCTACTCTTTCACATGGGCATGACTGATACCACAAGCCAGAACCTAGGCTATAGTCAAAGAAGACTATAAAGCCCTGGAGATGCAAGTGAAAAATTTTGGTGCCCAAGTTATGTTTTTTTCTGTTTTACCAATAAGATGAAAAGATATAACCAGAAATAGATATATAATGCACATCAACTTCTGCCTTCATAGCTGGTGCCATCATGAGGGTTTTGACTTCTGAGACAACAGGTCATTTTTTGACTATAGCATGTTAGGGAGGGGTGGGAACCATACATCTAGAAGAGGCAAGGGGATCTCTGGCAGCGGGCTGGCCAGCGGGGTGAGGCGGGCTATAAACTGAAGGACTCGGGGGGAGGGGTCCAAAGTGTCACTGATCATAACATCACATCCAACCAGGGAACAAGCAAGGCCAACCAGAGCACCGATACATGTTCCTTAGCTGCCTCCCAAGATGAGGACAAGAAGGCCAGACACCTCAAGCGTGGGCATGGCTACGCTGGATCTTCTTGCATCCCTCCTGGGAAACCCGCGTGCTGGATTACCTCTCTGCACTGCCTGTACCCCAGCGCACACAGCCTGGGGAATAAACTGGAAGAACCAGAGATCTGTGTGTGGTCGCAGGGCCATGATCTCGTTGCAATTACAGGGACACGCTGGGATAGCTCGCATGACTCGAATTCTGCCATGGATGGTTATGTACTTTTTAGGAAAGACAGGCCAGTGGGGCGAGGTGGTGGAATTGCTCCTCATGTGAGGGAGCAGCTGGAATGTATCGAGCTCTGCCTGGGGGTGGATGCAGAGCGAGTCAAGAGCTTATGGGTAAAGCATTAAGGGGCAGGCCAGCACAGGGGACACCGTTGTGGGTGTTTGCTGCAAGCCACCTGATCAGGGAGAGGAGCTTGATGAGCCCTTCTACAGTTGGAGGTAGCCCCCCAGTCTCAGGCCCTGGTTCTCATGGGGGACTTCAATCTCCCTGGTATCTGCTGGAAAGGCAGCAGAGCTGGGCACACACAGCCCAGGAGGATCCTGCAGAGCACTGATGATAGCTTTGTGATGCAGGTGATAAAGGAGCCAATGAGGCAGGCTACATTTCTTGACCTTGCACTCAAAACAAAGAAGGACTGATTGAGGCTGTGAAGGTTGTGGGCAGCCTTGGCTGCAGTGACCATGAGTGGGTGGAGTTCAGGATCCTGCATGGCAAAGCAGGACAATAAGTAAGATTGCAACAGTGGACTTCAGGAGAGCTAACTTTGGCCACTTCTAAGACCTGCTTGCAGGAATTCCATGAGTCAGGGCTCCAGAAAGTAGGGTGATCCAATAAAACTGGCTAGTATTAAATCATCTCTTCCTCCAAATTCAAGATCAGTGCATCCCTATGAGCAAGAAATCAAGCAAGAGGGGCAGGAGGCTTGCATGGAGTAAGAAGCTTCTGGCAAAACTCGAACAGAAGAGAGTTTACAGGATGTGGAAAAAGGGACAGAGCACTTGCGAGGGATATAGGAATGTTGTTAGAACGTGCAGGGGGGAGATGAGGAAGGCTAAAAAGTCTTTGGGATTAAATCTGGCAAGGGCGGTCAAGGACAACAAGAAGGGCTTCTTCAAGTACATCAGCAGGAAAGGTATGACTAGGGAAAATGTGGACCTGCTGCTGAATGACATGGGTGCCCTGGTGATGCAGGACACAGAGAAGGCAGAGTTACTGAGTGCTTTCTTCAGTCTTCACTGCCAAGGCTGGCCCTCCAGTTTCCCAGACACTGCAGGCAAGAGGGGACATCTGGAGAAAGGAAGACTTTCCTCGGGTCAAAAAGGATCATGTTAGAGATCATTTAAGCAAACCTGATACTCATAAATCCAGGGGCCCTGATGGGATGCACCTCCGAGTGCCGAGGGAGCTGGCAGATGTTATTGCTGAGCCACTTTCCATCGTCTTTGAAAGGTCATGGAGGACAGAGGAGATGCCTGAGGACTAGAGGAAAGCCAATGTCACTCCAGTCTTCACAAAGGGCAAGAAGGAACACCCAGGAAACCACAGGCCAGTCAGACACCTCCACCCCTGGAAAGGTGATGGAACTCTGATGGTTGTCATTTCTAAGCATGTGGAGGAAAAGAAGTTATCAGGAGTGGTCAACATGGATTCACCAAGGAGAAATCATGCCTCACCAACCTAATAGCCTCCTACAATGGAATGACTGGCTGGGTAGATGAAGGGAGAGCAGTAGGTGTTGTTTAGCTTGACCTCAGCAAGGCTTTTGACACTGCCTCCTGTAACACCCTCACAGGTGAGCTCAGGCAGTGTGAGTCAGGTGAGCGGATGGGGGGTGGACTGAGAACTGGCTGGTGGCAGAGCTCAGAGGGTTGTGATCAGCGCTGCAGAGCCTGGCTGGAGGCCTGTGGCTCACGGTGCTCCCCAGGGGTCAGTGCTGGGCCCAGTCCTGTTCAGCTTGTTCACCAGTGACCTGGGTGAAGGGGCAGGGTGTCCCCTCAGGACGTTGCTGATGGTGCAGAACCGGGAGGAGCGGCTGATGCACCAGAGGCTGCGCTGCCATTCAGGGAGACCTGGTCAGGAGAGCTGGGGCAGAGGGACCTCATGGAGCTCAACAAAGGCAAGTGCAGGGTCCTGCCCCTGGGGAGGGACAGCCCCAGGCACCAGCACAGGCTGGGGTGACCTGCTGGAAGGCAGCTCTGCGGAGAAGGACCTGGGAGTGCTGGTGGGCAGCAAGGTGCCCGTGGGCCAGCAGTGTGCCCTGGTGGCCACAAAGGCCGGTGGGATCCTGGGGGGCATCAGGAGAAGCATGGCCAGCAGGCCAAGGGAGGTGATCCTCCCCCTCTGCTCTGCCCTGGTGGGGCACATCTGGAATGCTGTGTCCAGTGCTAGGCTCTCCAGTTCAAGGGAAAGAGGGAACTACTGGAGAGGGCCCAGAAGAGGGTTATGAAGGTGATGAGGGGACTGAAGCATCTCCCTGATGAGGAAAGGCTGAGGGAGCTGGGGCTGTTTGGCCTGGAAAAGAGAAGACTGAGAGGGGATCTTATCAATGTCTACAAATACCTTAATGGCAAGGGTCTGGAGGATGGAGCCAGGCTTTGTCAATAGTGCCAAGCAACAGCACCAGAGGCAACAGGAACAAACTGCAATACAAGAAGTTCCATCTAAATATGGGGAAAAACTACTCGATCCTGAGTAACAAGAGCCCTGGAGTCTCCTTCTCTGGAGACATTCAAAACCCACTCAGACATGATTTGTGCAACCTGCTCTAGCAGGGAGTTGGACTGGATGATCTCTAGAGTTCCCTTCCAACCCTGACCAGCTTGTGATTCACATAAAACTTCTGTGTTTTTAGCTTGCTTTTTGTGCTGATCAGAATCTTAAGTCAAGATATTTTCCTCAAAAAAATAATATCATTTATTCACTGATTTTAGGAAACTAACCCATATAGTTTATCTTCTGAACAGTGACTGACATTTCTAAACATATTTTTATACTTGTTTTTATACAGTGTGTGTCACAGTAAGCCCAAAGCCTGGCTGAGGTACTGGCAATTCCCTCATCATGAGGTCAATTGGTAGTAGTAGCAAAAAGGCTACTACCTTTTGCCCTGTCATAAACCTTTTACTTTAAAAAGAAATTAATCAATGTAACTTTTTTTTTTTTTTTTTGATGAGTACTGTTACAATGTCTTTGATGCAAACAGGAAATGTATTTTTCTGCCTTGTTTCTAAGGTTCTTTCTCAAGCTCACCAAAATTCTTCAAGTGACCATTGTAGATCTGATGTACTACTATGCCCTTCATGTTTGCTTGAGAGATAAGCATGCCTAAATTTCACTTGTCTCAGAAGAATTGCTAGAGGCCAAACTTTTTTTAGAATAGGACCCTCAACAGCAAAGCATAAATGAATCCAAACATGACAAAATCACAGAGGTAGAAAGTATCTAATTAACAAATGCAATAATGCCATATGCACTAGGTACCTATACAGGTAGATTTTTTCCATGCACACATGTATTGTAGGGGATGCAGAACTGCTATACATAGAGCTTTCTCTGAATGTTCTTGCAGCAGTCTCTCTCGCCGCAGGGGAATCCAGACCTTAACATCATTTGCCACACTATAAAGCATGATATTAGTCCCTTTGGTCTCAAGGGGTATCAGTGATACAAATAGCTCAGATACAATGTCACATTTTTTTTTCTTTAGTGTGCAGCAGGAAAATGTGATTTTCCTTTCAGGTTTTCATAAAAATTATCTTCTTTAAAAGCAAATTCCAGTAAGCATAGGTTATTACGCACTACATTCCTGAAAAATCAGAGAGCATCTATGCAAACACTGCAACAAAGCATACCGTGTGCAGCTGGTGGCAATCAAAGGCCCAATATACCATATCACTGGAGGCACCACTTGTCAGGACTGCCCTATGACAGACGGCATAGAGGAAAAACAGAATATATTTTTTTTCTTTAGCGGTTAAAGCACATAGAAAATGGCTTGGCACAGAATAAATATAAAAAAAATAAAGTTGCTTGTTTTTTAAAAAAAATTAAAATATTTTAAACTATCAGCTCAGGATTGCAGTTCCTGGTTCAGTATCATGGTTTTCTAGGTACTATAACAGGCACTTTTTCAATTAATAGTGGTGAAATAATTAAAAAATTAAGATGAGTAAAATAAGAACACTTTGGGTTAATAGCTTTGAAACTTGTTAGAATGAATATTTATATTTTTAGCTCTGAATTAATAAAGTACAAAAATTGTACAAGAAACAACATTTAAAAGTATTATGCAAAAACATTGTCTAGATATGTCTCTTGCAAGTATAAATGTATAGGAGAATAGGGCTTATTTGCTACTGTAACCAGTATGTTTACAGCTTCTTAAGGTATAATAGCTATAAAAGTCAGAGGCCAGAAAACTTGACAGTGGGAGCAGTACAGAAAACTGAATTCTTTCCTGTTCTTGCTAGAGACTTACAGCTAAAGTCACAGTCTTACCTTGGAGCTGAACACAAGCACAGAGATGCCACTGAGATTCAGTACTGCTTGAGTGACATCCAAATCTACAGATGCATGCAGTCCTGCAGCATGTGAACTTTCATATCACTTAAGTTCCTGAAGCGGGGGACCATTGACAAAAACCTCCTAAATCCCAATGCTCTGCAGCCCTGTCTTCCATTTCTGTCCCTGGAGGATATTTAAATCAGGTATCACTTGGATTTCAGGGCTCTGCTTAGTAAATAGTGTCACTTGAACTGTTGACATCTGCTTGAACTGTTACTGTATACCTCCTTCTTGTACATAACTTATGAAGCTGATCTGTTCTGCTGATTGCTCTGATAGTTGCATTATTCAGTTCAGGTTGGAAAAGACATCCTTTAGAGTTGGACCAGAGATGAACCTAGATTTTCCACTTCGCAGGAAAACAGGCAATTTCTGTTTCAAACCAAAATACATGAGAATTTGTCACTTAAAACATCTAATTGCACTCCTGGGCAAAACAGGTGACGCATCTTCTTTGCTACAGTATTTTGCTGGAGCTTCTGATAGGTCTTGGAGTATGGAGTCAGCTGGATGGTATGACCTTGTACGTATCAGCAGTAGAAATTTTATTTCTGGCATTGAAATATAAGCATTCATCTGAAAGGCTGGAATACCTTTGCTGGTTCCTTGATATGGGGGTTAAGTGCCTCCCTTTCATCTAGCTCTGAATCTTAGCTGTCTGCTTATAAAATGGGTTTAATAATTCTTCCCTACACACAGAGCATTCTCTGTCAATAAATTTTTGAAGAATTATCAAGATCTCAGGTGTTCTATGGTCTCATATTATCCACCTACTGGATCCAGAGAGCTTGCTTAGTCTGAGTCTGTATTCTAACAAAAAAAACACCAGTGGCTTGTTTCGCATTTTACTTCTTGTATTGAACTTGAGTAAACAAGAAACCATATTGGGGCTTCATAAAATTGACAGTGCTCAGAGGGTAAGGTCTTATAAAGTTAGGATTCATAACCACATCAGCTTGCAGTTGTTGACTAGAAACTGACATCACTGGAACATGACCCTATATTGAAGTAAACATAAAGCAACAGTTAAAAACTCAGAGCTCGCTGGGAATAGATATCGTAAATGGGTGCTGCTGCAGCCTTTTAACAATCATCTTGAGTTATCAATGAAGTATAAACTAAGGCAAGTTCCTCCAAAATAAAAGACTAGTATCTACAGAGTGGGAAGTATGAAGCAGTAGAACTGTGACCAGCTGTTATCCTAGTTACTTAAAGGTCAATAAGACCAGCAATAATGCATCTGAGAACAGGGAAGTTTTAAAAAACATGCAATTCCTCTCTTTGCCCACACTATTATATAAAAATATAATCAACATAGGAAATTTGATGTAAACTCTGTGTAATAAAATAAACTCTCAGTGCTGTTGCCAAGGTTGTCAATTTGTTGATAAAAATTTAAGAATAATGTAAACTCACAATTAAATGGAAAGGATTATGCCTAAGATTTCTCCTAGCAGTGGCCATATTTGCACACTAATTCTCTAGGGAGGTGAGTGACTTGCAAAAGCGTCATTACCCATTATATTCTGCTGTCATTGACATATGTCGGAGTTAGCAGGAACTGAAATTGAAATCTTTTACCATGTAGTTTCGCATATTTAACCTCAAACTTGATCCAAATCTGATTACAGATAACAGAACATGTACTGAACAAAGTATTTTTTTGATCAGTCTGGAGACTAGACTAATTCAATATTCTCATTCACTGAAAAAATGGAAAAGAAAAAAATTCTACAATGTCTGAACAACTTTCAGCAACAGAAAATGCAAGAACTTGAATTTGTTTACAATATCCCAGACAGCCAAGAACAGAGCTAGAGTAAAGATGTATCACAAAAGAAGAATACAAAATAAGAGACCTGCAACATTTAGCTCTATTTTAAAAAGAAAAATTTAAATAATAAATCCTTGTGTTATCTTAGACTTGGTAAACAACAGGACTTCTAATAAAACCTATTCATGTTCATAAGCATAACATTTCCTGTCAAAGATCCTGTCTGTTGAAACATTTACGTGCACAAGTTACTAGCATCCTTTAAAACATACGCTATCCTCATAAAATACTTATGAAAATAAGTGAAATGCATTGATTTCTGTAGTTTCAAGGACATGAGATGAAATTTATATCAGTCAACATTATTTCAGTGTTCTTTAAATGTAAAGCTGAAAATGGAGAGCATAAACTTATTTTACCTGTTGCTCTTTGACTGTTTCTCAAATCTCAGACCTGCTTACACTTACTGAACAGTCTTTTCCCATTTCTTCAAAGAGAAGCTGTTGTACTGAATTATTCTAGTCCAAGGTCTATTTTTATTTAATAATTTAAAGAAACCCACCCCGATTAGCAAAGTTAAAAAACATGCCAACCACAGGGTTAGACTTTTCACTGTAAATGTGCCTGAGATCGTTGCTTCCAGAGATATAAGAAAGAGAAAATATCAGCTGTGAAGTATTTCTTACTGTCTAATCAATATTCGGTAACTTAAATTCCAAAGCAAAAATATAACTACTTTCCTGGTGATTAGCCATGCTGGGGAAAAAAAAAAAAAAAAAAAAAAAAAAAGCCTGGTTGAGGATATTGCCTAAAGAAAATGGGCAGAAGTGCTGCAGCTTTCTTTTAATTTTACATGACAACATTTGCTCAGGAAAACACTCAGACTTACATTGTATAAATGGTAAAATATTTATAATTCTGATATTAAAATAATTAATATATGATCAAACCAAAAGAAAATATGCTGTAGTATTCTTCCCCCAAGAAGTAATTTACCATACCACCACATAACCTTAATTTAGAAACAAGTTTGTATTCAATTTGAACCACACCTTCCATTTTCCTTTCGAGAGTTTTTTGCTTTGAATGGTGAATACCAATAATATGTATTCTTTTAAAATACAGTATTTGCAAACAATAAAGTTGAAGCATATAAAGGATTCTTCCTGTTTGCACATAAGAGCTACTTAGAGAGGGACTGGATCTAATGGGAAAGCATTTTGAGAATTTGCTCAAAAGAAAGCCAGATGAGATCAGATTTCTTCTCTCAACGCACAAAGCTAATCTGAAAGGCCAGCTTGTCAGCAAATGTTTAACTACAATGAAATTCATGCCTGCCTACGATACACTAATTGGATATTTCAACATAATTTCAGTATGGGAAATTCCATGTGGTAATCCTATACTAGCCTCACACTAAAAGCTTGCCTGAATACAATTAATAATCTCTGGATATTCAGTGTCAAGCTCTTAGGAAGACTGTCCTGTGGTTGAGGCAAAAAAAAACCCTTGAAGTTTGGAAGCAGTTCAGAATATATGATGCTGGTATACAAATACTTGTTAGGCCTGTAAAAAACCCAAAGGGGGTGGGGGCAGAATGACAATGACTATTACCACAGAGCAGAATGCAACATGAACTGAATTACCTTCATGAAAATTTAATGCAAATGACATCGAAGAAAAGCTAAGTTTTATGTGGTGTTGTTCAAAGGAAGCTGGTAAAATGACAATTTATAGAGCATTTTCTCTTTTGTGCTTGCCACAGGATATAGCAGTAAAATGGAGGAAAGGTTTTTCTGCATTATTACTTTTGCAGAATATTTATATGTTTACAACTTGAATATTGTCTTTCAGAGTAGAGTTTTCTTCTTGTTAAGACCGTACCTATTTTCTTGCTTACGTTCCTGTTTCCTTCTCCAGGTGCTCTGCAGCAGACATCAATATTCCAAATCGTCGGCTACTATACACCAATACTTGTAACACTTATTACGGTTTAATCTGCATTGATTAAATATGGTTGGTTATTTAGACCCTCAGCCAAAATATTTCTTTAAGGAGAGCAATAATACCTAACTTATTCTCCTTTTGCTTGAAGACTTTGAAGATCCCACTTAGCAGTAAAACTGCTGTGTTGCACTATAGAAAGGCAGGATATGAACAAGAACTTTCTCTGCAATGTAGTGTGAAAGGCTGTCTGTGCCATAATGAGGACCTGTCTGCGGAAGTTTCAAAGCTATATTCAACATGATGACACAGTTGCTGCATCCACTTTCATCCCATCACAGACAGTCTTGGATTAAAATGGCCATCTACAGATGTAGCGGGCTTATCTTGGCTAGCTGTTAGGTGTCCAGCAAGCCACCCTACCATTCTCCCTCCTTGACTGGAAAGGGTAGAGACAATATGAGGAAAGGTTCAGGGGTCAAGATACAGACAGGGAGATCACTCAACAATTACAATCATGGGCAAAACAGACAACCTAGGGAAAGTAATTTAATTTATTGCTAATCAAAATCAGAGTAGGATAATGAGAAATAAAAAACAAATCTTAAAACGGATTCTCTCCCCACCTCTCCCTTCTTCCTGGTCTCAACTTCACTCCCATCTCTTCTACCTCCATCCAAGCAGCTGAGGAAGATGGGGAATGAGGGCTGTGGTCAGTTCGCCACAGGTTGTCTCTGCTGCTCCTCCCTCCTCACCCTCTTCCCCTGCTCCAGTGTTGGGTCCCTCTCACAGGATACAGTCCTCCACAAACTTCTCCAATGTGGGTCCTTCCCCCTGGCTGCAGTCTTTCATGAACAGCTCCAGTGCAGGTCCTTTCCATGGGGTGCAGCCCTTCAGGAACAGACTGCACCAGCATGTGTCCATCACAGGATCAAAAGTCCTGCCAGCAAACCTGATCCAGTGTGGGCTTCTTTCAGGGCCCACTCCAGCACGGAATCTCCATGAGGTCACAGCCTCCTTCAGGGCACATCCCCATGCTCCACCACGGGCCTCCATGGGCTGAGGGGCACAGCCTGCCCCACCATGGTCTTCACCACAGGCTGCAGGGGAATCTCTGCCCTGGTGCCTGGAGCCCCCCCGCCCCTCCTGCGGCGCTGGCCTGGGGGGCTGCAGGCACACTGTTGCTCCCACATATTCTCACTCCTCTACCCCCGCTACTGTTGCACAGCAGTTTCTACCCCTCCTTAAACACATTATCACAGAGGTGCTACCTGGCATTTGCTCTGTTTGACATGGGGGAAGCCTTTAGCATCTTCTTACAGAGGCAGCCCCTGTACCCCTTCCATTACCAAAAACTTGCCATGTAAACCAAATATATCATTATATCAACTGAACCCCATGAAGATAGCACAGTTGCCACCTTAATCATTCTTGGCTCCTAGTGTGTTAGAAAGCATGTGGGATTAATATTGTGTCTTAGGAGGCCTTGCATCTGCTTATAAATTAATCCGTCCCCCATTTCTGAACACTTAAACAGGCAGAACAGTGTCTCACTACAAAAGCTGGAAAACATGCAGTTAATAAGCTGGGGAACTGAAAAGAAGGGACTCTTCATGGCTAAAATCAGCGGAATGTGCTTCCCCACTCCTCCCCCCTCCTCAGCCTGAAAACATCTTCCAGTCTCTGTGACAACACTAACAGAAATGGCCAACAGCCTCGGAAACAAGAAGTTAGTTCGGAAAGATATCAAGAAAAACGGTGGACATGCCTGTCTTTTAATTTGCAATGTTTGTCAGACCAAATACTCTATATGCCATTCTGTAGAAACCAAAGTTTAGTGTTTCAGTACTGCAGTAGCCTAAAAATCTCTGGCTCTTTTCAAATTGAAAGCTTCTCTGTTATTCAGTGCAGTATCCCCTATGGGAGCCTTGTAACTGATGCTATGGTTCATTTGAAGAGATGCTTCCACATATTGAGAAATACCTTAGAAAAATCACAACCAATAAAAGGAAGAAGAGCAGAAATTGAAACAGTAAATATGGAAAATTGATGCTTTGTTGACAATTATTAACTTGTTTTTCATTGGTCAGGAGAGAAATGCCTTCAGATAGCTGTGTAGCATGAAACAAGTTTATTTACATTTGGCTTTTGTCTACATTACAATGCTTGATTTTATTTATTCTGAATATATCAGGATACGGTTTTGCTTCTTTACTTATTAAACACTACCAGTTCCTTGCTGCCCAGACTTTCATCTCTTTAACACAGTCTCCAAAGACTCTTTAGTGAATGTATATTTGAGGTATCATTCTACTTACAATGAACTGTGTTGAAAAGTATCATCAAGACTTTAGCACAGAAAGAAATCAATCTAGTGATGCTAAATGGTCTGTGGTCTCACAGGTATAGTCTCATTTGTTAAATTTTTAAGCCTTACAAATGAAATATCCTTTCCTTTTGTAAAGAACTTTATGTGGAATTAATGTGTAGGACACTTAGAACACTTGTTTTCCAGTCTGCCAACTATATGAACAACTAAAAATAAAGAACATTATTTAGTATATATTAGCTAAACAACTAGCTTATATATATTTTTAGAAGAAAATTAATAATATATCTAACACTTAATCAAGATTTAGGTCTTCTTTTTTGTGGCTTTTTTTCTGCAGACAGGTGTCTGTCAGCATCTGTGGGAATTATCACAGCTCCCACAGCTCATCTAGCTACCTAAAATTTTCTAATAAATTGTTTCCAGGGTTTTGTATTCCTAAGTTTTCTTTCTTGTCTGTCATGGGCCATCATACCATGCTTGTTTACAACCTATTGGTCATATTCTAAACTTGAAATTTAAAGTCTGAGCTACTAATTAGATTTTCATATCCAGGGGGCAAGCTTTGAACATTGAAAGAAAAAACAGCATTAAAAAAAAAGAAGTTCTAAACACCTAAGGCATCTTTCTGAGGTAAAAATAAAGTAATTAACAGAATTTTGTTCCATAAAGTACAACATAAGAGCCAATATACTAATTCTTCTATGAAATAACCACAGAATTTTCTAACTCCGCACACTGATCTCTTGAAATAATGTGAACCTTGTAAGAAATCTCTGCAGCTTAATCCTTCTTTGCACATAGTCTGATTTATAGTCTATTAATTTTCCTGACAAATTTGTACATTTTTTTTTCTTTTTGAGCATTGTTGAACCCTTGATGGGAAGGTGAGATTAACTCTGTTCTACTCTCAACAGGGCTGCTGATTAACCTTCAGCTGCAGTTATCCTCAGATAAATTTACTTAACCTCTACAAAGTTTAAGGGCATGTCTAGCTACACAAGGCTTTGTAGTTCAGAGAAATGCAAGACTTAACTAACCAAGTTCAGTTATAAGAAGCAGTCTAGCCATTTGGTATTGAGTGTCTCCGAGAGTGATTTGCCCAATTGGATGACTCACTGAATCACTGATTTAATTAGTTCATTATCTTTATAAAACATTAGAGCTACCATTATACTGACTCCATGGAAGTCAGCCACAGGTTACCAGTGACTATGACCAAAGACACCACCTTCACCAGCTCTCAAAAGGGACAAGTACTTTGACTCCTTTTCTTCCTTCATGTGGAAGGAACTGAGGCCAGAGGGACAGGATCCAGTCTGCCTAAACGTATCTACTAGCATTTGAGACGCTCTAAGTTACCAAGTTATCTGTGCAGGATAGACAGAGACAACAGGAGCACACACAACCGGGACAGGATTGGAGCTGTCTGGAGCGCCCCACTGCTGCAAAGGGCATTACTGACACGTCTGGGCGACCAGCCCTCCTCCCTAGTCCCAGGCAGTGTGATCCATTCAAGGGCATGGTGATCCTTCTTTCTTTGTGAAGGTCTTGGCACAGCTCTGACTTTACTAGCTTCAGCACCTGCTCAGACCTAAATCTTCATTCTTGTCTCTGCCTTCAGCCTTCTCAGTATGGACTCATAGTTCCCATTTCAGCTTCTGTTCCTGCTCCATTACTATCCCTGCCCTTGCAGCCTCAGAGGTGTTTTCTTTGTTACACTGTAGAGCTGAGTCATAACTTTAAGGTCATGGACTAGATCATGCCAGTAAACATTGACTTTAAGATTATTTTCAATACGAAAGTCACACTCAGATCTGGCAAAGAATTCTCTGTGCTGAAAAACATAAAGGTATGTATTTTGATGTTAATTAGCATATTTTATGCAGAACGACTGTCTAAAATTGATTAAGAAATCACTTTCTTGTGATTCATTAATGAGTGTGGTTCATTAAATAAAGTACCGCTTTTTGCCAAGTTTCTTTTGAGACAAGAACTCTGCTTCAATCATGCGTACCATAAATAGGCACAGAGCTAGTACCTTACCCTATACCCCAATATGGAAAAAAATGATTGAGCTAGTTCAGTTCCTAAAGGACAAAGCCAACGTATTTTCAGATATCGTGTGTAACAACCTCACATAAGTACTGAAATGAGGAAGCCTAATCCTGGTCTCTTTGTCCAGGCACAGTTCTCTTTTAGTTTTAGTGCCCTGGTTTAGGACTGAAATGAGCATATGAAAAATACTCTTATTATTCAATAATAACAAATCAAAATAGAAAAAAATTCTGGTATAGCGCCTGTGATTCAATTCAAAATTAGGAATTTCATTTAGCCAAGACCTCTCCTGGGGATCCTGAGAACAAACTCTCCAAAGATTACGCTCCTTATTCGTTCCAATTGCTTGTCTTTCACAGTCTCCTAAGAAAATCTGGCCCCAGAACCAGAAAGCTGCAGGGATCAAACAAGCCTTGTGTATTTGCTGTGTCAGCTTAAAGGTTTGAGTACATCATAATGGTTGGACATCCTAAAGGTTCTTTCCAACCTAAATGATTTTATTTCTTCTGCTATGGAAATGAACCACAATCTTCCACACTGAATAGTTAAATCTCCTAATGAAGTCCCCAAATCCATTGAAATCATGGTGATGTTAGAAGGAAAATTAAGAACCTGTGGAATTACAAAATTGGACATTAACTTAGGTGTAACAATTTACCAACTAAGTCTCTAGTAAAATAAAAGGGAGAAACTGGGTAACCTAGGAGTCTCAAATTTCCCAAAACATCATTAGGTGATAATGTCTCTTTCTCAGTGTATCTCACAACAGCAAAGGGAAACACACTACTAAGTCAGGCAAGGGTTTGAAGTGGGTTTTTTTTCCTGTGAACAATGTCTTCATTGTGCAGACATAAATTTATCATTAAAAATTAGAAACAGGAGGTAAAGAGAAAACAAAAGAAGAGAAAAACCATTTGAAATGCTTAAGCAAGAGGTTAGTTTCTTTGTCAATTATATTCAGCTTAGTATGGTTTTCATTATCTAGGCAATAAAAGATTTAGAATAAAGGAGTGGTTGTCATGAGTTGGAATACTCTGATTCCATGATATCCAGGACTGTGACTATTTTATGATAACCACATATCCTAGGATAACCTTTTTTGCCATTGCAATGAAATAAAGAATCTTTATAGTATGAGCCAAGTATGTATTTTCCTTATTTGTAAAATTTAAACTGGCAGTTCAGAACGTTTAACAGCAGTTCCAGCTAAGACTTGAGGTCCATGTGGGTTGAACTGCCCACTCACTATGACAATGAAGAAACCAATGCAAACTACACTTCAACCTAGATAGTGTTTTCAGTCTGCTGTAATGAATCCCAGACTGAAATGCATATGCAGGTATGAAAACTCAGAATTACATTATTTCCTTACTCCTTTTGGTATGTATAAATATATATGTATACATGCAGAAATACATTTGATTATAAGGTGAGTCCACCATTCTTACGTTCCTTTTTCTTAAGATTTCTAAATACTTCACATCCAAGAAATAATAGCAGCATAAAATTACACTGGAAGAATTCAAATGCTGTTCTATAAACCTATTAGGTTCCCTAGTCATACAAATGAAAACTAAATCTCAGCTCCTTAAATTAAAATAATGTGTTGACTTCAAGAACAAACATTTCCAGAAGCTGGCCTTTTGTTCAACCAATGTAATTAAAAAGCTGAACATTCAAGCTCTAAAAAACCTTACTATCTGTAATTGAGGTAGGTTATGGTTTAACAGCTCTAAATTATTAGTTATGAAAAATCCTTTCTAATGGTACACAGAAGTCATATTTTTAGGTGAAACATAAGTATAATTATAAGGACACCAAGAACTAAGGAATATGAGATGCGAGTATTAGAGACATCTTGAGAGGATAAGTTAATTCAATGTTTAAAATCTTGATTTAATATTTTCTAGGAGAGAAAGAAGTTTCACTAAACTTCCCATCAATTTATCCCCTTATCCCCACCATTTTCTAGAGACTATGATTTACCCAGAAAAAAAAAAACAACCAAAAAAACCCAAAACAAAACAAACAAACACACAAACCCACGAAAAAACCCCAATGTTTCCAACAGATCAAGTAATGGCACAAAGAATATTACAATAATAATTCTTTTTTTTTTTCATTCATATTCCCAGACTTGCCTAATTTGGCTGCCTTACCCCAGGAAGCAGAAGGGATTACTACATTCACCTTTGTAAATTTTTGGTTAAGGCCTGGCATACTTCAGTCAAAAAAGTAGATTCAGAAATTGTGCAAGAGTAGGTGAAGCAGAACTCTAAATTAGGACAACAGAAATCTGAATTTGAACATTATCAAATTTCCTTGATCATGATCTCAAGAACATTAGTGGATCCTTCCAGAGAGACTGAGAAGATCAGAAAGGTTAAAAAAAAAAAGCATTATTTAGCGGTAAGTCTTCTTGTTAAAGGCTGCTTACTTGAATAAGACTTAATTTTTTACACTTCATTTTTGAAGCTGCATGTTGTTATTTTTCATTTGTATATAACTGTTAACTCAATTGGTGAGCATCTGGAAACCCAGCAAAGGGATGCAAAAGACAAACATACGGAAAAATTTATGAGGAATTTTCATAATTTATAATTTTTCATAATTTATGAAAAATATTGATACCTAAACAGCAGAATAAAAAAGCTTCAGAAATGTCTTTGACACCAACTATAAAGCTAGTAGGAAAAATTGAGTGTTTTCTTCCCACTTTATTGCTAAAAAATCCACTGGTACTTAAAAGTTAGCAATTGAATTGTATATTTCCTTCTATAACACCTTTAATTGCTGTCAAGACCATACAAAGCCATAAATGCACTTAATATTTCAGGCAACAAGATGCAAAATATCAATAGAAATCCTTTAGTTGGTAATCGGTCTCAGGATAACAGATTGTTGAAAGCTTCATTGTTTTCAAAGATTCTTCCATTTGGTATAACGGAAACTCTGTTTTAAAATCAAGGCACATTTAATCTATCTGTCAAACCTTTTTGTACCAGTAATTGACAGCATGGACATATCATCAATCCAGTATTGCATTGCTGTTTGTATATAGCCTATACCAGCCCATTTAGGTACCCCTCATGTTTTTTTGTATGCCCCATACTACTGACATCTGGGATGATGGATATGCTTGTAAACAACATAATTAGTGGTTAGAACTGGAGGAACTTCCCATTCTCTGCAAAACAGTACAGACCTCTGCTAAGTACTGGAAAAGCACACGAAGTTCCATGGAAATTAGTCTGCAAAGAAATCATGTTGAAAAAAAGCTTTGCTGGTCTGGTTCTGAGAGAGAGAGTTGTATCAGAGTTCAAAGAGTAATATGTTAATGCTCACCAGAAGCGTAACAGGAACAGAATTTGAAGGAAGTACAGCAAACACAAGCAATAGCACCTAAAACCACCATAACTGTGGAAGTTCATCAAGTCTGGTTACTTGTTATGTGTGAACAGCATTACCACAAGCAAAGAATTTTATGTTGAAAGACATGCCCAGACTTTCTCCTTATTTCAGCAGTATCACACGGCTATAAATGAAAACTTTCTGCAGCAGTGCAGTGACGGATGATACTTTAAGTTTTTTCCATGTTACCACAAAGATCTCCTATTTAATCGTAAGAGAAAAATTAAATAATCTCAGGACCTGTAATGTGGCTGTTGCTGGCAAATATTGAATTGTAGCTGATAAGCCATAGAATCATTATTGTAAACGTGAAAGCAAATACGTTGGTGGAAACAGGTAAAATATATATTACTGTGAATGTGCTTGCTATCACAGATCATCTCATGATCCATTAAAAAAAAATGAAGTAAAAACAGTAGAAGTAAAAAAAACGTATCATATGGTCACATGATAGTCAGTATCATTGCTGTCTTCTGATTTTTTTTTCTTACTTTTCCCCTTTCTTCAGTAAAAGATGATTCCAGAAGAAGCCTGTGAAAAGCTCATAAAGGCAGATAATGTTAAAGACAGTTTCCTTCTCAGTTTAAGAAATCTGATTGTCCAGCCTGAGACAAAAATAACTGGAGATTCACAAGAAGTCATGTGGATAGAAAATGGACTGTAAAAGTTAGAAACATTAATTACTATGGAAACAAACTCAATTTATAACTGTGAAATAGCTCAGATTAGCTATACTAAAGTAGTAATTGAAATTCCTTCTTTAATATTAGTAGTATTCTTACACAAAGTGATTTTTATTCTATCAAGTTCTGTTAAGCAAAATATTTTTGGTTAAGTTTTTATTTCTACATTAGGAAAAAAACATAAGCTATTAAATATGTCATATAGCTTGAAGAATAATCCTGTTTATGAGGCTTCAAGTATGTTAATTTTTATATGTGTTCAAATGCAGTTTTTGTCTCCAGTTTCTTGAAACCTTTCTCCAATTCTCCTTTATTCACTTTAAAAAAAAAAAAGTATAATAGTGCTAATATAAAATGAAAGTGTTGGTGACACATTCTTTCATGAATTAGTGTATCCTCTGCAATAAAATGTTCTGTGAGTCTGCTCCAATTTAAGAGAATAATTCAGTAGCCTTTTGTAATGGTTTGGACTGTGTCTAAGAGCTTTTTTCAATGAGTTTTTCAATAGTATAATAAGCTGCAATGCATTGGCTTGTGGCAATATTTCACTAAATGTATGTGGTTCAAAGTGAACTTACAGCATTTTATTGAAACAGGAAAAGGGTGAATTTTACAGGCTTTGCTTTATTAGTAGCAATTTTCATCTAGCTTCACTGGCCACATGGGGATCCATCTGCTGAAATTAGTCTTCAAAGGGTAAAGCCACAGCCCAGCCTGTCTAGCTGTATTAAGGTAACAGACTACAAAAAGCGCTGGAGAAATTTCCACTTCAGAGCTGGTGAACAGTAAAAGAATGTGTCTGCTGTTGGCAGAATCAATCCTTTGTCTCTTGACATGTCATATAAAGTCTATGCAGCAAAATGAATATGTCACTGTAGCACAGCACTGCTGGTTTAGCAGTGAAGTGCTGTGGTGTGTTTCTGTGTGTACTGGTATTCAGGAAACTAATTCCTCCAGGATCACTAGCTTCATACTCTGCTTGCAGGTGCATAGTGACACCTTGCTGATTCTTCTTCAGTTTAGTTGGTGTTCCAGCTAGCTAGAGAAAGCTGTCACAAATGCACTGCTCAACCCTTCCTGCTGCTAGCAAGGAAGTTCCCTTCAAAATTTTGCACAGAAACCTTAATATGGCTTAGCTTTGGGTAAGGTTTGCTTAATCTTGCTTGCATTTCAATTTGAGGCTTCAGAAGAAGAAAGGCCTTAAATCTGTGCCTTAAACTGTCAATTATGTAAAACTTAAAATGCATTAAGGCTTTAAATGCTAACATATCATACTATTTGCACAGTGTTCTTGTTTTCTTTCACAACATAGAGGGCAGGTGTCACTGCATCATTCTGATCAGTACAAGTATTTGTGCAACCCATCCTGTAAATTTATCTCCTGAAAATCCTACAAGTCCTTAGTTGTGTCATTGCATTTATTATGGACTTAAAAGTGACCCTAACACTAAAGGAAGTACTGGTGAGATTGATCGCAGACTTTCTACTGTGGCAGCAGTATTGTCTGCAGAGCTCCAGTATGATACTAAGAAACATCCCTGAAATAAGTAAAATTAAAAACAAAAGTAAATGCAAACAAAGGTACCTGAGAAGACACCAGACAAAAAAAAGGACTATGTTCAGGAAATTAATATGTTATACTTTCAGATTTGCATATCTGAGCAAAGTTAGAAAATGCAGATAGGAACTGCAAGCCAAAATCACCATGTCAGTGAAGCTGTGATGAATTCTTCCCAGGTTTTACAACTGCATCACTCTATAAAGAACCCTCAAGTAAGAAAAATTAAATATATAGATGGAGTAACTCATCCACCCCCACATGAATTCATCCTTAATAATCCACTGAAACTCATAAAACATAAACCACATCAATCCCCCTCAGTATATAACTAGTTATTAAATGCAAACCCCAATATACCATAAAACTAAAAAGAAAATGGGAAAATTACACTAGCAATGTACTGTGAATGTGAATGTTATAACATATGGAGGACAAGTTTATAAAACAGCAAGACATGCAGATCTAAAATTAACACACTTGAAGATCCTGTGGAGATTGTACTGGACCTCAGAAAAGAGATACAAATTATGTTTAAGAGCCTCTTATGAATTTTGGGGACATAAAAAATAAACAACGTGTTCCTGCAGTGCACTTAAAGGTCCTGATTTTGGTGACACTGCAGTTTGAATTCCTTGCAAAATGTTCCTGGCATTCCTTTCTCTTTGTTGCTTTTGCTGCTTTGGGAGAAGCTTTTCTATCCCATGTTGAAAAGACTATGTGAACATGTTCCCCAGAACAAGAGAACTATTCCAATAGTAGTGTCCTCCTTTGCACCAATTTAACAGATGTATAAGTACAATAAAATTAATGTGTTTGTTTATAGAAGTTTTTAATCCTTCTAGGTTGGTAGATGCTGCTGCTTGCTTGCAGTGATGAATGGAAAGAACACTTTATAACCACAGCATATAATGTATTTAACGTAACTCACATTCATGTGAAAATTCAAGTGGCTACTCAAAACAAATTAGGAAAAAAAAAAAAAAGAAGAAAACAAGAAATAGCAAAGGTCATCCTGATTGATACCTGAATCCATAATTTTATCTGAAATTCGGAATAACCTTTTTTCACAGTTGGCAGAAAGCCCTGTTATGATCTTGAGTTTACAGGAGAAAGCTCAGACAGTTTGAAGACTGCTTCTAAAGTCTGAAGTCAACTGTCCAGTGATGTTCTTTGTCTGTCCTCATACAATTCCTGTTGGACTGAATTCCCTAAACTGTGTGACAACTTTCAAAAAAAGTATGCCAAACTTTCACGGCTGCATGGGGTGTTACTCATAAGTTTTACAAAATGACAACTCCCACACTCCAACTTTTTTATGAATTTTAACAAAGCAGCTCCTTTCATAAGTATTACAGCTGCTGCAAATAGCACCATTTGTACTAGAGCTCAATTATGTAGCTGTTAGACTGTGCCCACTTTTTCTTAGCCTTATAATGAAGGTCTGCAGAGCAACTAATCCACACAATAAATTTTAGCTGCAGTCGGTTTGTCCTCCTGCCATGCTCCTGTTTCCCTCATTATTTTTTTGAGCTGCATGAGTGAGCTGTTTGCAGCAACACTCAAACACCCTGAATACCAGGTGATCAAAGGAGCTAACCAGAGGGGAACATTTTATTCTCACATGTTTGCAGACAGGCAAAGAGCAAGAGCACAAAGCCTTACCACATCACCTTCTTCACAACAGGACATGTTTGCAGGTGCTGAAACAACACTGGTGTTAGCACCATTTCCTTCTTGCTGCACACTGAGCTTACTTCTGTACTCCAAGCTGGAGTTCACTTGGATGTTCCCATGCTGTTTCATCTCTCATCACTGCTTAGTTTAGCTTCTAGCTAGCCCCTCATGCTGCTGAGCATCTGTTGTTCACCTTTTGTACTGAAAATTGTAACTTCAGTGATTTTTGCTAAGGTCAGTCATGATTTCACATTCAGGCAATTACATTTCAGAAATTCTTTTTCCGAAATTTCAGTAACTGAAAGAACATTGGTTTTTCTAATGAGTTTGCATTGGTTACAATTTACTAAGCTATGGAAAGAAACATTTTTTACAAGTGTTTTCCTCTCCAAAAAATTAAGTTCTTGGGTGCCCTGACATTTTGGGGTTTATAAAAAAGGGTTAAAGTCAGTGACATTTTAATCCAGGAAAAAAAAAAAAAAAGTACTCACTCATTTAAAACATTCATAACACTGCTTTCCAAATTATTTTGGTAGGAATGTGCTAATTATAATCTTAAGGAGACTGAGCATTCCTTGTAAAGATCCCAGTGCTTTCATTAAATTTGTTTGGATGGAAGTTAGGGTGTTCTCCCTGAACTGACTACACAGTCATTGATTTTAAGAGTGGCATTTCATTTTGTTATTTTTAGAAATGCTCCCAGACAAAAAGAAATATGTATGTCAACCAAAACTTTTTATTTTCTTCAGCTAAAAAAAAAATAAATAAAAATAAAATAAAATTAAATTTGCTTAATCTAAAACTATTTTATTTCTTCAGCCAACTGGAAAAATCAATGATTCAAGCAGGAGCTCTCTAGTTTAGCTGAAGGGGACTGAAAAACACCCACTCACCAGAAAATGTGAATGACATATTTTTAATTCCCTAAATTGTTGCTAATGGGCTGACACTCATTGTTTAAAATAAAAGCCAGCTTCCTTGACTACCCAGTGTTAAAAATTCTCCTATATACTGTGGCATATTTTTTGCTAATGCTACTAACTAAATAAAACAATACCTGAGGAAAATCTGATCAGCACTGTTATCTAACTGGTGTATTCACTGTTACATCTGTGAATATCTGGTACAGCTAATGTGCAGATTTTAGATTAATCCACAATAATGTATTAATAGAATTACGTTGTCTGTTATCAAGTCAGGTGGTCTGTCAAGACGGCAACTTGAGAACTTAAAATGCAGAGGAAGGAAACTCCATAAACTATGTAAGTACATGGAGAAAAAAAATCCCCTCTCTTCCAACTCCATAGACAGTACACCAGTAATAGGACTGAATAAGGAACATGGTTGTTTTGCCAACTGCATGTGATAGTCTCACTACTTTGCCTTTAAATTGCCATTTAGCAATGAGAACTGGCTTGTAATGAGCTGGCAGGGGTCAGTGGTTGTTTGACACTAGTACGGTCTGGTCGTTTCTGAGTTGCCTCTCCGATCTCCTCCTGAGGAAGAGCAATTAAGGGTCACTACTTTCTCAGACCTGTGCCTACACTCACCCACAATAACCGCAGTTGTCTACAGAATGGAAATTAACTGGTCTTCATACAGCTTCATACTCCTATCAGTTAGTATATGTTTTACCAAATGATCAAAATACAACTAAAAAGAAGTCCCTCTTTATGAGCCAACATCTTTTCCTCCTGCTTCACTGACAATAACAATATAACCTAGCAGAATCCAGCCTCAGATAAGAGCTTGCTATCCAAATAAATTTTCAGGCTTATTTTACAGAAGTTAAATATCACCTGCAATTTATACCTGCTGATTTGCAATGGCTGGGTTTGTTACTTTACAGAATCAATCTTATCATTATGGAGACAAAGCTATCCATGTGGCACATGTTCAGGAAAGGAACGTTAATACTAATGGAGTGCTGCTACAATCATAACCAAGGACATCTATGTTACTCCAAAATCATTTGCATTTGGTAACAAAACCAAGAACAGATAATGAAGTCCTGAATCATTCAACAAAGGTAAATGAAACAAAAGATACAGAGCAATTGCTATTAAAAATCAAGGAGCTGTTTAACTCATGATGGGTCTGATTCCCTTGATGTAGGCTCATAACTACCAGCTTCAAAGTTACACATACACAAAATATAGTTGCTACTATAATAATCATGTGTTTAGAAATTATGCAGTAGCATATGTAATGCCAATGGAACTTGCTTTGTTACTCAGCTTGTATGGAAGTAGATGCTCTTTCATATGGCATAGCTCCATCTGTACATATGTACCACAACATGTATATGAGCTCCCTATACATTGTAGTATTAAATTCTGGAGTATTCCGTTTCTATCTTCGTGTTTCTCTGGGGCAGAAAGACACGCCTAGCTCCATTTTACATGAATAGAGCTATATGTCCTATGTTGTCTTGGTCAGCTTTATCTGAGTATCGTTCAGCCAGCTGCTCTAAAATGTCTGTAGGGTGTATTTTGAGTTCTGTAATTTTTTGTCCTGCTCTATTTGTCTTTTTCTCCAAACCCCAATTTTCTGCCTGGAACTAACCTCTTGCAAACTGGAGCTAGAATATACCTAATAGCAGGAAGAAGAAAACTTTAATGTTTTAAGGAAACCATGCTTGAGACATGGGCTGAAACCTGAGCCAGAAGAACAGAAAAGATGCCTACAGAGTTAATATCCAGAAAGAGGTATAAGGTACAGCAGTCCTCCAAACCACAATGTCTTACTTTTAGGTAGCTGGCTTTTGCTCCAAACCTAGATTTAGAAATAAGAGAGAGTGATAGCTCACAATTACATCACAGACTAGTAAAACTAGTGCTGTGCCCACTTTTATGTAACAGTTGTATTTATATGAAAGATCCTGTCTCCTGCCTGGCTTAGAATGTGTGTGGGGCAACCACTAGGATTTGCATATGGCTACCAGGGTAGCTAAATTTTTCCATAGCAGCCTCTTAGATGGGGCATGTAGGGTAGCAAAAGGCTTACTTGAAAGCCTGATTAAACTTAAGTGAGTTTGGGTGCTGGCAAGGCCAGCCATGAAAAGACTGACTTAGGAAAGAGTAAATTATTCTAGTGTTTTGCTGCAGAAACCTCAGCTGGTTTAAGGATTACATGGGAGTCTTAGGATCATTCTCTTAGACTGATTCCAGTATCCTTTTCTAGAACTACCCTAAGTGGTTTTACTCAAAGTCATGTTGGACTTTATACTGTGGATTGTTATTTACAAAGTTTAAAGCTATTACTATAGATGCCTTCATTGTCCTTGTTTAAAGATAAAAGGTCTCATCACTCACTTATAAATTTCATAGTTGATCCCATAATCATGGAATGGAAGAAGCCCTGCAGACGGACTAAACAGGTATGTCCTATTTTACTGATTAGTTTTCTTAGAACGTACTGTTGCAAAGAACATACATACTCATTCCAGCTACTTCATCTATATTTAAAGATGGCTTCTGACAAGCTGTGCTTTGTTACTAGAAGAAATACTGAGGAAAGAGTTCATCAGGGGTTCATTTCCTTTTGTGTACAAGTCTTTTGCAACTACAGAACACAAGAGCAGTCATGGAGTCCTGCCAAGTCAAGGGGGGATTGGCAGCTAACACCACTGCAGCCACATTTTGAGGAGCCATGTCACCACTCATAACTCCCACCAGCTAGCAGATTGGTGGGTAGCCTACCCGACACATTGTGGAAAGGGAGCACAAGATCCCTTATCCTTCTTTGTTTGCCATATACCTCTGCTTACTGCGGTGATGACCTGTGTGTTCTGAGTGCACATGTAAGGTTTTGTTCCCTCTGCATAGGAACAGAAAGAGATCTTACAGCAGGAGAAACTGATATGGTCATGCATAAGGTCAGGCATCATAATTTTACGTGACGTTAGCTGTTCAGTGAAGACTAGCAGCCGCAGTAAGAAGCAAATGCAGCAGGTATAATTTGCATTTCTGGAAGATGTTTTTTAGAGATGCACTTTAGCAAGTGTCTGCAGCACCTTTCAATATGATCAAAGAATTTCGAGCTGAGATTTAAGGCAGGACTATATATAATGCATTATCAGGATTAGTTTCTTAGTATTCTTTTCATGACCAAGCAGTCTCTAAGAAGTTACATAAATTCTAAAGCTAACAGTTTTCAAATTAGTCTACTAGTGGTTTCAGCATTTATACCTCCATAGAGCAGTTTAAGCCTTTATGCCACCCCAATTGTTATTTAAGATGATTTGAAAGTTTTTGCCATTTGAAGAATCTGAGGTGGTTTAGGCAATCATGGCACCAGAGGACTTAATGTGCCTTAAAATCATACACTACTCTGAGGATTTTAGGCAATTTAAGCACTTATGCCATCATAAAACAATTTAAGTGCTCAGACTATCTTGAACGTTTAGTGTGGTCTAAAAGTTCATACTACATCATCTAGGAATGGTCTGAGCAGTCAATTCTATGTCAGAATACTTTTTGAGTATAATTTGTAAATTATCTAAATATTTTCTAACTGTAACATTGCCTAATAACTTACATAAAAATTCACAGCAATTAAAGTACTCTTAAATCATCATCATCATCATCACAGAGTTAGTTCAAGCCTATATTAACATGTTACCACTGCTGACCAGCACCATTCTCTGAAAACACAACACAAGCTTTACTTTCTAAACACAGCTAGATTTCTGAAATCAGGGACTTAGCTGCTAGTGGACCTATTTTAGTCAAGATGCATCCAAAGTTTTCAGCATTGGTCATAAAAGTCATCAAATAAAACATGCTAGCCACTTTTATGTACCTTAAAATATCGCAATCAGTAATACTTAGTGCTTCTAAAATATTTCCATCTTTGATTGGAATGAATATTTTTAATTTCTAGCACACAAATAGAGATCTTTTTTTTCAAGGAAAACAATATATGCTTCAAAAATCATCTATGTCCAGTGTTCTAAGAAAAGTCAGAATGATACAGTGTCACATACTAGTCAGTTTCCATCATTGTTGCCATCCGAGTAATGAAGTACAGTGCAAAAAATGTTATCTAATAACATAGGCTAGCATTTTTTGTAGATGGTGCAGATCTAAAAATTGCTATAGTTAATACTGTTGTCTGTATGTGACTTCTGGATATTCAAGGTGATTTCACTGCTTTCTGCTGCGTATGTGCAGGGAACACTGTAAAATTTGAATTATTTTTTACCCAGCTCCTACTAGATGAGCAACCGCTTCAAATAAAAGCATAAAATCTTGACACTGTCAGCCTTACTGGCCACATGATGGTGGGATACAAAAATGAACTTGATGGAGAGAGCATTTCTTTCTCTCAGCTGTGTTAGTGCCTCTATGTGGTAGGAATGGCAAACACTGAAACAGTACAGCAAACTTGCAGCATTTCAGCAGTTGACTGAAATAAACGAAGAATATTGAGGTTGGTTAGAATTTGCAGAGTATTTCAGTCCCATGTATTACTCATCTACTTCCCAAGTGCCTGAAGTAGGCATTTTCTTTCACCTTTATATGTAAAACCTTTTTGTGTTGCCAAATATAAATAAAAGTATTAATAATATCCTGATACTTGTTCAGACACTAGTCTTTCTTTGAAGACTAGTGCCTAAAAAATTTCCTTAGATCTAGAATGGAAAGTACTAAGCTATGCTGGGAAAATTAACTTAACCGAAGCTCCCATCACAAAAAGGAATCCAGTGCTGCTTCTATACAGCTCATTCCCTGTTCTCTTCTTACCATCTCCCACCAATTGCCAGATGCCTATAATAGTATTTCTGTATACATACACATTAAGCAACGTTGTCTTATTATGCTTTATTTTTTATTTATGCTAATGAAACAAAGTCACTCTAGCAAAGAACAGAATATTTACAATTCTCATGGCTAAACAACTTCTGTAGAAATCTTAGTCAGTCAGGGTCCTGAACAAACCTCTAAGTCTTACTGGAAAAGTGCATTCATACACACAGATAAATACCTTACCAGATTAAAAATTCTGTCCCTATTAAAATTACATGGGATGCACTCTGGGCAGACTTAATTGGTATTGATATGGGAGAAGCAGCATCTATGTAAGACTCCACAATTAGTTGTGCAGATCTGTTCAGTCTCCTTTACAAGTGCAGGTCTGTGAATAGGTTCAGCAAGTTAAACCTTAAAAGTGATTCAGATGAGATTCAGGCATTATTCTTTAATTATTTTAAAAACTGAAGTCTGTAGTGGGAGAAAAAAGGCAATGCTGAGCTAATGACACTCTTACTCTAGTCTCATAGGGAGACTTCACTGGTGAGTTTCCCAAAAAGGATGACATAGCTGTCATGAGTTCATGATTCTCACAATGCATTTCTTTTCCTCTTCATTAATCTGTCACTAATTCAGTCTGTGAAGGCTGTGTCATAATCATATCTTGCATTTCTCCCCATTACTGTGGAATAAATTATGTTTTTCATTTCAGAAAGACTCCACTATTATTTCTGCTGTTGTTAACAAGTTCATAAGCTAGAGCTCTCAGTCCTTCCACCCCCTCCCCTAACTTACAGCCATTTCTTAAAAACAGAAAAAATTTACACAGAAAATAGTTAAAGCATTATACCATCCCTCATCACTTTTAAAAAGTTGCTAGTTACTGGGTTTAGGAAAATAATTATTGTTTTTCATGACATTGTTTCTTTCATAGTTGTATTTCAACCTGTTTTCTAAAAAAAAAAAAAAAAAAAAAAAAAAGGCTGTTCATAATGAAAATTAAAACCTGAAAAATTATTTGATCTAAACTAACAAAAAGACAGATCTCTAGCTTGGTGCAGAACTATTGTTAAAGCTAAAATGAAAATGAAGCCACTTCTGAGGCTGGCTTGCTCAAAAGATTGATAATATCAGACAGTTTAGCACAGAAATCTTTTCATATTCATTGACAGTTGTCAAAATTGTTACCATCTGGTGAGTGCTTCCCATCTGAAATAAAATGGATCTGGTGGTTTCAGCTGAAATAAAATGGATCTGGTGGTCTCAGTCCTCTTTTCAGGACACCCTAATCCACTTTACTAAATCTAACTGCATTTGACACTGGATGACAAAAGGGCCAAATCTTGAATATTTAAACAGTCAAATGAACTTTTTACTCCAAAAAGTACCTCCTGAACTCAGATGTGTGTTGTCCATTGGAAGTTTGCAGAATCACTCACTAAACCGAGGCTGTTGCTGGTGAAAATAGCCTTTTATTCTCCAGGACCAATACTCTAAAACTGAAATACTACATATAATGTGACAGTGAAGTTATCCTAGAGTACTAAGGTTTATGTCATCTATAAAGTAATGATGCTGACATTTTAAATATGTTCTCCAGACACTCAGTGAAACTGGATTCCATTCATACATTTCCAATCTGTGATCTTCAAATTAATTTTGCAATTACAAGGAGCAAATCTGCCCATCCTAGACACATAGTCTCAAATACCAGAATACTTGGGATGTTATTGACAGCAGAAATTTTAACTGTACCTCAATCTACAGTTTGTTTCCTGATTTGTTTGACTGCCTAGAATTGTCCTGGGTAATCCTGGGGTATGTCTATGTTATGTCTACATTAATTAAGTGAAAAAGGAGCTGATCATTAGGTTGAAGCAGCTGGTGCTTGGCCCCCACAACTACATTATTTTCAGCTCAGGCCTTTTTCTTCAGACACATTTAGTCTGGTCTCCTGGTATAGCACACCACATAAGTGTAGCAATGATGTCCAAAAAACCAGCCAAACCCTAAAATTCCAGTGAAAAGTTGGAACACATCTGGTGCACACATGGACTGAAGTTTACAGTTTCTTTTTTTTTTTCTTTTTTGTAAAGAAAACTACTTAATGCATGCCTAAGTTCTGTGAACTGAACCAGCTCTCAGTAACTGGAAATGATTGAGAGATTTCCTTCAAACTCCACTACTGCTCCAAATCAACAGGTAGATCTAAGTGATGCAATAAATGGAGTCAGAAAACCAGCAAAACTAAAAATAAAGTAGCTTCCTGCTTTCTGGAACTGTAGCAAAAAAGTTGTTTCTACCTTCTGCTTTAAGCAGTCAGCTATCACAAGAGAAATTCTGTACATCTGTTCACTATTAGCTTGGGTAGCTGCTTTAGCCCCAAACACTTCCTCACAGGGTATACAACTGATCATTAATGTAATACTTTCCTTTTGAAGAGGACGTAGATGTTCTAAAGAGATGTGTTTTTTCTACTACTCTAAAATCTCTCATAGTACAGTGCCTCTAGGGTAAATGTCTCCTTTCCTGTACTGCTTTTGTTTTCAGTGTGCAAATCTACAGAGGAAACTGTACCTTCACCTTAGTTTAACAAATTCATACACAAACAAAATTTGCCTTTTATTTGGCTTTGCAACCAGGTGAAGGTTCATTTCTAAAAATGAAGACCTAGAGCTGTAACTTGCTATTAGCAGGTCATGCTGCCCAGAATGTCTTTGTTCTGAAAGAAGATTAAGCAAACACAAAATACAATTATTCCAGATAATTTCTGAACTTGGTATGGTTTCTTACCTTGGTAAAGCTGGTGTGATAACATGAATATGATTTTTTAATCCTCATTTAGTCATTGCATTTATTTATTTTGATTTCAGAAATACAGTCAACTCTTCCACAGCAGAATGCTAGCAGAGTCCTATATCCACTGTGTATCATCATCAATAGATATTTTTCAATAAACACTGTTTCATTGCTACCACTGCAATTACATTGTAGTCTGCTTCTGACCTGCAAGTTTAGATGGGTAGCCTTGATGGGTCATATTTTGATTACTGTGCCTTATCTATTTATACAAAGGATAAGTGAAACATATCTCTTTGACTTCTTGACACATCTGTAGCTGTTGTCTGATGTTTTATTAAAAACAGAAATATTGGTATATAAATTATAAGCACATAACAAACCTACAAGTATCCATCCATCCCCAGATCCACCAGCACAACATGCAAGTAGAGACACTACAAGAAGCCTCCAGCATGAACATCTGAAAAAGAATAGGATCAACAGGGTTTCTCCAGGCAACAGCTTTGTTCAGACTATAAATGTCTGATGGTAACATCAGCAGAAGGCAGTCCCAGAACTTGAGCTGCTTGCCACTCCTGGAGCTCCAGCATAGAAGGGGAATCATGCTGTGATTATTGCTGAAACCTGTTTTCTTACCTGACATTATGTCAGAGAAGCACCTGGAGCTAATTTGCCTCCTGCCATGCCCTTCCAGTTGTGTAGCTGAGCAACGTGACATTCTAATGGACCCCAAAGTTTCCCTCTCTCCATTTCATGTTGATGTTCTGTACCAAAACCATGGCTTTCAGTATCTGATATTACTTTTGTTCACACCTGTCCTTCCCACAAAAAGAAGTTTGTTCTAACACTTTGTTTTTCTGTTGCAATAGTACACTTTTTCCAATTTTCTCTTGTTTTACATACTGTAAGTATCCTGCTACTGATAGCTTCTGTTATTGACAGATTAATAACTGGAATTGTGGAAACACTGAACAAATAGAAGACCATTTTGACTTCCTTTAATTAAACGTTGTCCTGGTTTCACCTGGGATAGAGTTAATTTTCTTCTTAGTAGCTGTTACAATGCTGTGTTTTGGAATTGGTATAAGAATAATATTGATAATACACTGATGTTTTAGTAGTTGCTGAATAGTGGTTACCCTAACTCAAGGACATTCCCATGCTCTGCCAGTGTGCACAAGAAGCCAGGAGGGAGCAGAGCCAGGACAGCTGCCTGAACTAGCCAAAGGGACAATCCATACCATGGAATGCCATGCTCAGTATATAAACTAAAGGGAATTGGCTGGGACCTGTCAATCACTGCCTAGAGAATGGCTGGACATCGGTCAGCAGGTGGTGGGCAATTATATTGTACATCACTTGGTTTTGGGGGTGGTTTTTTGGTGGGCTTGGGTTGGGTTGGGTTGGGGAGAGGGGCATCATTGGTGAGATTTTGGGGCTTTTTTGGGGCAGGTGGGGGGCGAGGGCCCCTCCTCAGATTTTATTCCTCTCTCTTTCCTCTTCATTACAATTGTTACTGTTGTTGTTGTTACTATTATTATTAATTTTATTTTAATTATTAAACTCCTTACCTCAGCCTACAGGTTTTACTTTCTTCTGATTCTCCTCCTCATCCCACTGGGAGCTGGAGGGAGGGGAGTGAAGGAGTGGGTGTGAGGTACTTAGTTGCTGGCAAACATCTTTCTATACATTTGATTTCTCATTGGTTTTAATAAAAAAAGGTGCTATAATTTTGATCTCTGAGGAAGACCACCATCTTGCAAGCCTGCATATGTTTATGTAAACATCCTGTCCATTAAAGTTAACATATGCATTTAAACTGAAATCTTGACATAAAACACATTAGTGTTCTCAAGACCAAGATCACTGTTTGCCGTTCTCTGCTTCTCAGCCTCTTTTCATGGACTGAATGACTAACGCTGAAGTAGGAGAACAGTGTAAAGCCTGGGATGCCTTTGCTTCCAGATGTGCAGTCCTCTAGCAGAGGCTTTGTGAAGACCTGACGGCGCGCCAAAAAGACAAACCATTCCAACTAGACACCTCTGTTCTGCATTGACAATAGAAACACCCCATTGACACAGAGACAGTATGACAGACACTGCATCTTGCTGTTCCTCTTCACTAGATCACTTGTCTTGGTTTTGGTGAATCACAGCTGCATGACAGTCATCCAAAGTATACTGACTCCTCACTGTAAACTTGTGTCCGCAGCAAACAGCTTTGGACTGACAGGTCTTTCATAGGAAGAAAGAGGATGAAAATACATGAGTATATTAGACAAACCTCAGCTCTATTTTCTCTGAAAAACTGTGTGAAAATTATGATATAAAGCTATGACAAGCAGAGGATCTGAGACACAACATTGTCAGTCATTTTGTACGTTTTCTGTTATACGCAGTAGTCTGTGGTTATGTACTGTTACTTGTGATATGGTATTATCAGGGAAATTAATTATGCCATGTATTTTATGCGCAGAATCAACCTGTATTACCTTGCCTCTCGTTCTTTGTTGTAACTAGTACTGCAAATATATTCTCATTCAGAAACTCTTTGTAAGAACTTGCAAACTGAGCCCAAGAGTAGCAACACTAAATTGTTAATTGCTTTTCTAAATGACATATAATAAGGAGGAATTTTATTTCTTTTCTGCTAAAATAAAAAAAAAATCCTTGCAACTAAAGAGTTGTTAACCCAGTACTGAAAGAGTTCTTGTTTAATGAAAGAATTCTTTGTTCATTGTCTTCTTCTTCCATATGCCAATGTAAAAATCTGTATTTCAATACAGGTCTGACAGAAGTCTTTGTACTGTACACTGTCTGTCATTCCAGCTATCCTTAAGAGCCACAAAACAATAAGGAAGATTAATTTGTCAGTCTACAGATGAAAAAAAGAAATTGTGTTTAAAATAAGGTCGAGGCAATTGTTTTTTCAAAAACTGAAATATGCTGTAAGAAAACTTAGTCACTGGAAAGAAATTTTCATCATTGTTTCTATTTTTATTATTATTTACAAAATTTCATAAAGCAATCCAATACAAACAAAATCATGAGAAAATGAGACTCATTAACCTGAATTACTTGCATTATACACAACTCTAGCATTGTTGAACAAGTTCTTTTTATGCTTTGGTGTTCATTTACAGGTAATCAACATTCCTGTGGAAAGCTTGACTGAAAAAATGCCTTAGGAATTAAAGCGAAGTATATAGTACGCTGTGATGGTAGGGACTGTACTTCACAGAGCAATCCTCTGTATATTGAACTGTAAAGTTAAAAGGTAGTTTCCAACTATGTGCTATTGTAATTACACTATCAGATATTTTCAGAGAACATACCATAGCTAAGTATAATGGATAAGAGGTAGCAAATTAATTAGTTATCTAGCTTTTCAATCACAAGGGAAGTCCTGTTCTTCACGCTGTCTTTTCTGGCATGCTAACCTTGTGTTTGTATCACTTTTGGCTATGTTACTGCAAGTATCAGGACAGGCACACAAAATGACAGTTTGACAGGTCGTCTTGATATCTCCCCTCTATTACAAAGCAAACTGTTCCTTAAGGGGCAAACCAAGAATAGAAGTAACTGGGGCAGCCTTGTTGTGAATTTCCCAGCACCAAATCTGTGAAAAATTCAGGCTCTGCTTTCACAAACAAATCATCCTCTGAGTCAGCTGCAGTTTGTAGTAGCACATAAATAGAATTCACATATGTACACACTGCAACCAAACATAAAAGAGTTTTAAATCTTTCCCTGGCAGATTAATTCAGTCACAGTGTCTGATATTTCAGTGAATTATGCTTACTAATGCTCATACTTATAGTTTTAATAACAATAACACAACAGCTGCTCTAGCTTGTCTGTGAGCCCACCTTTTTCCAAACTGTTCAAAATCTTCAGCCCAGTCTCATCGTTAGTCAGCATTTTATGAGAAAAAGTAAGGGAGTTCAGAAGGAAGAAAGTGGAAAGAACAGCCCACAGTGTCGTTTTTTGTCCTAAAAATGTTTTGGGGATATTTTTATTATTTTTTTTTAGTAGTTTTGGTTGGTTTTTTTTTTTTACTCTAGTGAAGTATGTAAGTCCGTCTTCTGTTATTTATACCCACCTGAAATTCTTACCTCTGATTACCTTGAGAGAATACAGTAATATCACAACTAAAAGATGACTCCAAGTGGGAAACAGCATCAGAAGATGAACACTTACGGGAATAACACTCTCTTTAATTATAGGATTCCTAGTAATAGAAACCTGAAGTAGAAGTACCTAAGTTATGACGCTTAGATACAGAAACTCATTGAACTTCTCCAAATATGTAGCATCTTGGCTGTACTCACCATCAAAATTTTAGACTTCAACAGAAGAAAGGAATTGATTTTTCATTATTATTTTTAAAAGTGTGATAGTCCAAGTAAGAGAAATTTCTGTCTAAATAACTGCCAGACATAGGCAACCCTAATAATAATTGTATTTAATAGAACATGACCAGAGCTTTTCAAATGCATTAGATTTTTCCTCATAAAAATAAATTGCAGTGCTTCAGCATTTGTTCCCACTTAATGGAAAATGAGTCTGAATACACTGACATGTACACTACCTAATGCATTTTCTTTTCTCAGAGCACTGGAAGGCCTCTTGAAAGTGTCCACTTCTGGAGCTTGGCAGAGGGATTTTCTCAGGAGTAACTAAGGAGTTGTTCTCAGGAGAAAACTCTCTGACCAGGCCTAGCTGGCACATTGCATGTTAAATGACTACAGTCCCATGTGGAGCAGATAAAGTTGCTAGCAAAGGAAAGACACTTTGCCTCTATAAACCTACTACAGATTCCTCTGAGTTGATTTCTTTCTTTCTCTCTTCTTTAAGATACATATTGTCCACCCTTACTCCCACCTCTTATTCCTACCCTTTAGGAGGAACCACTCATAGTGGCTAAGCCTAGGGTTGTCTCCTACTACCTTTATATGAGGCTAAGCAAGGACTTCAGCAACTAGCATAGACCATGCTGGAGAACTACAACAAAAGTTGTGAGTCATTTTCTCATAATAAGACATGAGGCAATTTTCTAATGCCAAACCAGCAGAGTAACAGCTCAGAGAACAATTTTGTTATTAAGCAGCAAAGGTATTTATTTCATGCAACGTTGGGCAGCTAGTTGATTCGCACCAAACTAGCTCCAAAGTTTTCAGTGAAAAGTTAGGTATTTTATACAGTTTTTGTGAACAGTTAGGTATTTTATACAGTTTTTGTGAAAGGTTACGCAACATCTTTACATACATACTCATTTGATTTTAACACCTAACACCTAATCATTCCATTCACAATAGGTGGGATATAGGTGGAGTAGACCTTTCAGTTTTCTTTGTTCAATGATTTCCTGACTTGATGGTCTCCTTATCTCCTTCAGGTGCCCACCTTATCTTTTCTAATTATTCAGAGTAAATTCAGTGGAACCTTTCCTAATTATTCAGAGTACATTCCTTTCTCAACACAAACAGAGCATCATCCAGAGCATGGTACCAAACTCATGCTGACTAATCTTGTTTTTTAAGAACTTGTTCCATTTCATTTCAAAATAATGTGACATAAATAGTGATCTATTGATTTTCACAGAAATGTAAGCAGAATAACTATCTATTGCTGACATATATGTATGGAGGAGTGTTAATTAGAATTAATTCTAGAAAAACAGATTGTCTTTGAATTTCTTGGTGTCAGAGTGTAATTGTAGGGTAGACAATACACTCAAATGCAGACACTGGCTTACATAGGAAATTGTATCTGATTGAAACCTTGTCTGTTTCATTGTTGTTTTGACTAGAGCTTACATAGCGACAAGTCAGGAAGAAAACTTCATTAACCAAATTTGAGGAGAACCAAATTCATTCTTAATATACTTCTAGCAATTTGTACAGATTGTGCTTCCCATAGTCTCATCATTAACATAAGGAAAAAAAATCAATGAACACACCATGCCTAAATATAGACTTTGCAAATGTAACAGCATTTGGTTCGAAGCTGGATTTTCAGATCAGACTATTCTACCACCTGCACAAAAGCTTCTCTTCATTCTGTATTTTAATGGATGCATATTGAATGACTGATTGTCAGCATTTTGTTCCTCAATGTCTGCCTTCTTAAGCTAGAGAGCAAGCTAAACAATATATAACATGAAGACTTCATTCTCAAAACTTTATGTGTTCACCTATGTATGTGAAATCAATCCCGCATGAGAGAGATGGGATTAACATCGTTAGACATAGGAGTTGAATTTAGACACATACATAAATATCTCAGTAAAATCCAATAGATTAAATATTCCAGTGTGGCTTTAACTCAAGAAGTCTGACTCCTATCTACAAAAAGACAAAAATACCAACGTTCAGATCCAAGATAAGACTAATTGTATACTGAAATACAAGAATGAAAGTCCAGAATTTTCTCACCTACTCTTTCACCTTCCCAACCTGAATATCCCTTTTTGCTTTCTTTCTTGGGCATTGCTTTATGTACATGATACTTCAACACCTGTAAGCTGATGTTGAATAATTTGTAAGTAAGTGATTTTTGAAGACAAAGATGAAGTTTCTACCTGGAAACTGGCACAAAAAGTGTTACTTCCAGAGGGATTTGTTGTGATGCTCAGGTCTTGAACATCAAATACCATTCAAAGGCTTTTTTGGTTAACTGATCACAAAGACCTGAAGTACCAGACTCAAGAAACAGGAAGGAAAAACTTTTCTGGAAGCATAATGATTATTTCATAATTAGATCCCAGAAAACAGTGGGAATATGAAGAAGCAGAGGAATAATTTCATAGAGAAGTCCTCAGGTTTTTGTGTCAGATTGGTAAAATGGCATAGAAGATCATATAATCATAGAATGGTTTGGGCTGGAGGGGACCTTAAAGATCATCTAGTTCCAACTCCCCTGCCATGTGCAGGGACACCACCCACTAGACCAGGTTGCTCAAAACCTCATCTAACCTGGCCTTCAACACTTCCAGGGATGGGGCATCCACAGCTCCTCTGGGCAACCTGTGCCAGCATCTCAACATCCTCATGGTAAAGGGTTTCTTCCTTACAGCTAATCTAAATCTACCCTCTTTCAGTTTAAAACTATTCCCCTTTGTCCTATCGCTACATGTGCTTGTAAAAAGTCCCTCTCCCGCTTCCCTGTAGGCCCCTTTAGGTGCTGGCAGGCTGCTGTAAGGTCTCCCAGAGCCTTCTCCTCTCCAGGCTGAACAACCCCAACTCTCTCAACCTGTCTTCGTAGCAGAGGTGCTCCAGCCCTCTGATCACATTCATGGCCCTCCTCTGGACTCAACCCAACAGGTCCATGCCCTGCATATAGTGGGGGCCCCAGAGCTGAGCGCAGAACTCCAGGTGGGGTCTCATGAGAGCCGAGTAGAGGGGGAAATTCACCTCCCTTGACTGGCTGCCCACATTTCTTTTGATGCAGCTCTGGATATAGTTGGCTTTCTGCATTGCAACTGCACATTGGCAGGCCACGCTGAGCTTTTTGTCCACCAGCACAGCCAAGTCTTTCTCCTCAGGGCTGGACTCAATCCATTCTCCACTCAGCCTGTATTTGCTCTTGAGATTGCCCTGACCCAAGTGCAGGACCTTGCACTTGACTTGTTGAACTTCATGAGGTTCACTATGGCCCACCTCTCAAGCCTGTCAAGGTGCCTTTGGATGGCGTCCCTTCCCTCCAGCATGTCAACCACACCACACAGCTTGGTATCATCAGCAGACTTTCTAAGGGTCCACTGAATCTCAGTATCTAAGTCTACAACAAAGATGTTAAGCTTCTCCAGTCCCAGTACCAACCCCTGAGGAATGCCACTCATGACCAGTCTTCACTTGGACATTGAGCCATTGACTACAACTCTTTGAGTGTGATCATCCAGATAATTCCTTATTCATGAAGTGGTCCACCCATCAAATCCATACCTCTCCATTTTAGAAACAAGGGTATTATGTGGGATAGTGTCAAAGACACATCACCAAAAGAGTAGAATCAATCTGAATTGGGATACATCTGTACTAGCAAGGAAATAAAATATTGCTTGTTCTTTCTCTTACACAGTGATGCTGAGTCCACTCTTCTCTCATGTCCCACATCTCCCATAAGCAACCAGAAGTTACACTTTTTCTGAGATCCTTTACTCTTCCTTCTAGGTCAGTCAACCACTCTAGAGGACCGGCTGCAGAGATTGTTATCTAGTAGTGGATTTTTCCTCCTTCTTCACCATCCAACCTCTAGAAGCCACACCAAAAATATTACCATAAAAACATCACCTAGAATTTGCTTTAATTTTCTCTTCTTCCTGCGCTAAACTAATAGCATAGAAACACAATAAATACTTGTTTCCTTGCCTCTGTTGCACACAGGTCATAGGTAGAAAATACTGTAAGCTTGTTTTTTCCAATGCAATTCAAGACATACCAGATGAGTCAAGGTGGCTGAAATCATCTTCCAAAGACTCAGAGTTTTTCTGATGTTTTACAATCTGAATATTCCCTTGGGTGTGCCTATGGTGCCTAGGGCACAGTGACACAGGACCAAATCAGAGGTGAAACAGCTAAACCCAATAGAGAAGGTCCATGTACCCAGAGAAATGCACTGCCTGTGGCCAGTACTAGATCAGGCCTTGGAGACAGTTTAATTTCAATGTGACATCGCCCTTGAAGGTACAACTCCCAGATTTGACATACACTGTCATTTCTATATTGCTTCTGGTGTTCACCTCAGTCAGTACTAGGCCATCTGTTGCACTGGAGAATGCCATACAGTGCACTATTAGCACTGATAAATAATGTGTAATCCTTCTGCATCAAAATCAGTACCACTGTTTTGAAGATAAAGCTCTCTTTAGATGCTGAGAAGATGTTATGGATCAGAAGCAATTTTTACCATGACTTTGTCATCTTTCTGTCACTTTATTATTATTGGTTATCCTGCATTAGAAGGCTTACAAAAATAAATTCATGTTGTTGAATAACCTCATATTTTATCCCATTCTAGACTAATCAAAGTGCATTCATGCTAATATCAACCTCATCAAATTACAAGTAATTCTCTTTCTACTCCTGCCATTACAAAATCCAGCCTTTCTGCATTTGAAAAAAGACGTATGACATACTGACACTATATATGCAGCAGAAAGACAGCCAGACCATGACTTCTAGGCTGTCCTTCACATTAAGAGGGTGAAAGAACAATACTGTCTTTGCTCAGCCAATGAAGAAATTTCATCTCTCTGGTAACAGTTGTACCAGTATGTCTCCAGTTCCTTTGGATGACAGTCCAAGTGCAAATGACATTGGAGAGCAATAAACTTCTAATGGGAACATTATCTTGTTCCAAGTAGGAAAGGTATACCCCACACGCCATTTTAATATACATTTGTCCTTCATTTTAAAGGGAAAAAAAGAAAAAAAAGAAAGAGAGAGAGAAGCAAGAAGAAAGAAGGTGCTATCACAGCATCAACATGAATGTTTGTCACTGAAGAATCAAATTGCACAGTTTATCATATGTCCATGTCCTTTTCAAGCATTCATCTTTACAAGGTCTCTGCTAAAGGAGGAAGCATAAACTGATCTGATTATTCATTTTAATTTTGTTTCTAGTAGTCCTTCTGGTGAGCTCAGTGTTTTCCAAATGTATAAAACCAAGAAAAAAAAGGATTCTCAAATCTGATTTGTAAGCTACAGCGATTTTATTTTCAGGTGAACAATTTAAGAAACTTTAAATGAGCCCGTTTTAGCAGACTAAACTTTGAACACTGAATATCTTCTGCCTTCAAGTTGTGTTAGATTTTCTTCCCCAAAAAAGCAAGGTATTCATCACTGACTGATTTTGAAAACACGTTTCATTGCTACATCAGAGAACTGATATACCAAGGGGTGAAAGTCATCTGGTGCGAAGGTTAAAAAACAAAACAAATGAGGTAGACAAATGGTAACTACAGTTGTTATGCTAATCACAGATTTTAAGAAGACCTAACATCAGTAGTCATATTCAAACTTATCTACCCACATGATGTTGCAGTATGTAATTCCCTAACTGGATTTACTTTGGTGTAAGCAAATTCTAGGATAAGCTCTAAAACTCTTCATTTATAATGATTTACAATAATTAAAACCTGGACTGACAAGTTTCACATCGAATGGTCTCAACTTAATTACATTTTTCTTCTTCTGTTTTTCTTCCATTATGAATACTTGTGCAATAATAATATTGACTAGCAAATGATCATTAAAATCTTTTCCACTAGCTCGTACATTCTGTAAAGAAATACATTTGTCAGTCACTTCTATTACTATTTGTAAATTGCTCTCCATGGAACAAAGTCACAAGCATCTAAGTCATACATTTAAAAACAAAAAAATGTTCCTTGTTTTATTGCCTATACAGGCTGAAGGAGAAAATAAGCCACAGGAATGGTCATTAGAAAAATAAAATAGTCCAGAACTGCTTCCATGTAAACGGCATTACTAACTTTAAACGGTTTCAGCTTGTATGTTAAGAAAAAGTCATAAATAATGAGCACTTTGAGCTTATGTCTTTTTCTGGAGCAATTATGTATCTATAAACCTTAATGCAAGCAATGAGTAGAAACTGGTTCTTAATGAACAGCAGGAATTCAAGAGAAGAAAAACAAGGAAAAAAAAAAAGAAAAAAAAAGAAAGACCATCTGAAAGCTTCTTACTTTCCAGCAACTTCTTACGTTCCAGCAACAATTTTCTCTTCTGGCTATAATTCAAGTGGTCTGCTAACTGATATTTCCCATTGTATAAGGCTAGAGCCTCATAAATGATGTTTTGTCCTTATCCTACAAAAAAAGGAGTTACATTTATGATGAAAATCTTTTCCATGCTGTTTCACCAGGCTTGGTTTGACTTACAGGGTTCTACGTCTTCACTACTCCATA
The DNA here is from genome assembly GCF_023634155.1 of Falco peregrinus. Taxonomy (NCBI): domain Eukaryota; kingdom Metazoa; phylum Chordata; class Aves; order Falconiformes; family Falconidae; genus Falco; species Falco peregrinus. The sequence goes on along the minus strand of NC_073739.1, from coordinate 25,969,079 downwards.
ATTACACTGAAGTTCAGGCAAGTGCAAAAGTCTTGCGGAAGTCTTGACTACAGGAGTAAGAATTTTCTACTGATGCATATTTTATTGTGACTTCCATTTGGCATCTTATGTTCTTTATTTGGGAAATGCTGGTTCATCCCTTTAACTACTGTAGCTTAAGGCAACACTTGCATGTTTTATAGACAATGCTAAACATCTGTTTATACACTCCTCTTTTCACAAGATGATTTCACATTACATTTCTATTAGAATCAGCTCTTCTGCCGGGATTAGTATCTCTTAGGGTCCTATTTGGCAAGGGTTTTTTGAACATCTCTCTCCTTTACTTTTGCCTGCAGCCAGACATAATAAGGGCATCCTGGATGTTTAAACCAGAGGTGCCTCCTCTCCTCCTTTCTCATACTTATAAAGAAAGAAACACAGAGCTGTAACATTGGGTAATACATACTTTGTTGGTAAAATGTGGATCAGAGGCCAAAAGTATAGCATCCTGGAGAATGTAGTTTTCCAGACAGTTATGAGTCTTTAGCTCTTAAACCATTAGATACTGAAAGTGTCATACAGATGGCACATTCAGTCCCTGCAGAGTGATGTTGCTGTCAGAAACACTGTACCAGATGTACAACTAAGGAACACCAGCACTCGTGGCTGGAATGAAAATTCTGGGAAGCAGAGAGAAGTGGGAATGCACAGAAATGGATCAAACTTAATGGTTATTGTGACAGGCCTTCCATAATTATGGTAAACAAATTTAATGAAAGTGAGACTCTGCCATCTAAAATCATAAATATAAATTCATCAAATGTATGAAAGTCTACATATTAAACAAAGAGGGCTTCCAGATTTAGGGTATTTTATATTTGTGTCAATCAACTTGCCCTTTGCTAAATTAAGCATTGGACTACAGAAGCTTAATGCAACTGTCTTTGGGAAATTTAACATACAGGTGACTTTCTGAAACTTCTGATAATGTATTTATAAATATAATTTCAATTCCCCATAAATAAATCAAAACTATGTTTTCCCCTATTGCAAACAACAGATTAGTTCTCCATCAGTATAATTTGTAATGCTTGCTAAAGAGTTTGGTAGCAATCAGTATCTGAAAATTCTGTTACTCACCAATCTAATAAGTTTTACATACAATTCTCTAACAACAGGTTTTACAAGCTTGATAGATCTACCCATTTCGAACCACTGCTCATCTGCATCAACTCCTCAAGAGTTTATTTATTCCTAGTAAATCTTTCTGTACTTATCTTCTTTTTCCTGACTGCAATCACATTGAGAAAATCCCACTACTATAATGCTAATTCAGTCTCCTTCAATGGAGATTTTCAAATAGCTTAAATGTTGTTCCAAGAAAATGCTTTTTTGCTACTCTTCTCCTTCTTTTCCTGCCTTCCAAGTTACACTTGGTGGGAAATCTTAACTGAAAAAAAAGTGTTCATTTACTACTGGAATCACTGCACTGAGGTTTATTTATGGCTTCCCTGACATGTATCTTTAAGGTATCAATTCTTCTGTGGGGACTTTTTCCCATCATATGAAGGCTACAGAGAAATTCAAATCAAGACATGCTGCTCGCAAGAGCGCTCACTGGAAAAGGATGATGTAGGCAAAATAAATCATACCATCTATATGAATGACATCAGGACAGAAAAGTATGAAAAATAATATGCTAATATTAACAGTGCATACAATGTTGAGTTTATTTTATTTCAGAAGCATTATTTCAGTATCTCTACACCAGTTGGTATAGTACAGGAATACACTTAACTGCACAGTGTAAATACTAGACCTAAATGTCAGGCCTAATTAACACAACATTTTTGTAAGGCAAAAGTGGCCTTTCTCCCACATGTAAGACCTGGTTCAAAAAGCCGCTTCCTAATGAGAGTTAGCATTAGTTTGAAACTTAAAAAAAAAACCTAAAAAGTAATTCTTTTACTTTACAGAATAAACTTACAACCCAGTTGGCTCTCTTTGTTTGTACTGTACCATCTGAATTGATACTGCACTGTAGGATAATTTCCTTATTCACTGTAAACTTCTTTTCATTGCAATAATAAAACTATTTTAAAACATACCACTGAAACATAATTTGTAATGTATCAACATGTTATTCTTAACTGATCTGGAACTGTACAGTTTTTTAAAAAACTATTTTTCTATTGTAAACTTCTGGTTTATGTCCCACTTTTGATCTTAAAAATCTGAATAATTTTACGTCTGGTTTTGAAACAACTGGCTTGAGGGTTTTGTCTCCCTTCCTTTTTCCCTTTTGCCATTGACTCCAAATCCTGGAGCCTCAAGAAGCAGCCAGTTGGCCAGTTGAGATAATAAAGATTCTCTGCAATATTGCAAGAATAAGGAGCGTCTTAGTTCCACAAAGTACTTTTCTTAGTGGTTCTTCTTGAACTTCCAACTTAAAGAGAGAATTCCCAGTACCCTTAATCTTTACCTACTTCCTCCTTATGTTTGGACTGGAAGTAATACAAGACTACACTTCCTCACACCTGCACCAGCAGCTGGACTAAGAGTATGCAAACAGTTAAAAAAGACAAATAATTGTGGAGCTTTTACATTTCAGAAAGAATTAAAGAGAAGGTAAGTGTTGGCTCCAGCTTTATGAAAACATACTTTATATTTCAGTTTTATATGGGATTTTTCATCTGTAATTCCCCCTATTAAATATTTCTATTCATTCAACAAAACAGTTTTATTGCAGGTGGTCTGAGATTTCATAATTTATAAGCCATAACATTCAAAGCAAATATAAATTTATTATTTAACTTGTACATATATGTACCTCAGAGACTGGAAAGGATTACATATGCGGTAGCCAACAGCATGGGTAGGAGTTTCCCAACCAGAATTCTAATCAGACATTTTTTACTACCTTTCCTCTTGTTTCCTACTTCCCACTCTCAAAAGTCACACTGCAGTTAGTTTTCCTGATTCTTGCAAAAAAAGTGTTTGAGGGGGAGGTCACTTCAAAGGAAGGAAAGTGTGGTCTGCATGTACTGAGATATATTTGGCATCGTGTGTCGTGTCCTTCCATCTTGGGTTTCATTTTAGTCTTACTGTCTACAGCTGCCCTCCAATCTTTAGAGTTCCTGATTTTTTCAACACTTACCCACTACTGACTTTCCTTTCTTGCAACAAAATTCAGCTACAGTAAGAAAACCAGAAAACCTAGTATTTCTTCCATTTAGTGTGTATTTGCAAGTGCAAGGGGGCTGCTTGTTGATAGGTTGGTTGGGCTTGGTTTTATAGAGTCCATTTTACCTATATAACAAAAAACTAAAAAAGCACCAACTTGCCTTTTAAAGCCAGAAAGGTAATTTTCTTCTTTATTATGGTGCTGTAATTAAATGGGAATAACAAGAACGAAATTAAATTCTATAGCTTTTACTAAGATCCTGAAGAATACGGATACTAGAGACTCAACAAAAGTTGGTTCAGAATTGTTCAACACTTAGCAAATTTCTCCATGAAAATAAGACATATCTGCAAGCTACAACTGAGAAGATCTTCCAAATTGAATTTCTTAATTAGCAAAACAGTTCTCACTTCCTATAATCCAGAACAACTAATATTTTACTAGCTAATCAAGCTGAATTGTTTAAACTGAAACAACACTGCAGAATCCAGGTAGTCTTTCTTTGCACATGTATTTCTGTGCAGATTTTTCATTTCTATGTTTTTCTTTTAACAATAAATGGGATGTGCTTTGGGAGCAAGAAATTTAATTTTTGGCATAGATCTTAAATGATCTGTGCAATAATAATCACAATTTTGTCATAATAGACACTCCAAGTCAACAAGACTCCTTGTTACAGCATTTGCACTGTAGATGGTAGGCAAGGTTTATTATTTGTGTACCGGAGACATTTCTTCTGGTTTGGAAAGAGTTCTGATCTGCATGATTACTGCATTTTGCTATTAATAACAAGGACCTCCAGATCATTTAAAAGTGCAATAGGTAAAAGGATACTGCAAAAGAAAGATTATAATCTGTAAAATAGATTAATATTATAGTAGATCATGCTGTATCTCTTATTTTAAAATATGGAAAACTGACCTACATGTAGTTCACATGACCAATATGAAATCTACATAATTTATGAAAACTTAATGCTATGATGGAAATATAATGAGTCTTTGAGGATATAATTGTTTTCTCACTCATGCAGTTCAAATTTCACTTTTTAAATTGACCCTTGCCACCCATTCTGGAAGGCAGTAACAAACAATAATTTTACTGACAATGAAAGTGTCAGCCAGAAAAAAAGGACATCTGTGAATGTGCTTGACATCTTAATCCTACAGAACATAGGCCCACTTAAAAAATATTTTAACAACGGGAGCTACAAGAGTCAATAAACATGAAGTAACTTGTACCTGAGTAGAAAATAGAACACAACAGATTTGTTGGAACATGTCAGGATTTTAACCAATAGGAAATAAAAGGAAAAAACTATGTTCATGGACAAAAAAGGTCATCATTAAAAATAAATGTTCTCTCCTTCTTTTGTAGGTACAGACCATTCTTAATTCCATCATATTTCTGCACATCTAGCGCACCATCTGGCTCTGGTAGCCTCCCAAACCAGGTGACTTCATTCAATTTTCCTGTTGGAAATTGTCCCTGCCTCATGCTACTTCATGAATCATGCCTGCAATTTGTTTGAAAGAGCCGGTTAGTAAACCATGCTAATGACTATGCTAACAATGCCCCAGTACCCAGGAACATTCTCTTGCACTGTTTAGTTTAAGAGTATAGGTATAGCTAAAGACACTACAGTAATGGACTCATATAACTATAATTATGTCCCAATTTAAGCAATCAGAAGAAAAAAATAGAATGCAAGATTCAAACGTTTACAGTCAAAAGCAATTGTTAACTGTTCAAATCCGCTAATGTGCCTAGAAGAAAGTACCTTTCCTGGCTTTATTGCATAGGTGAGGGAGAAAGTTCCATGAAGGTTCGAATCCAGAGGCTCAAAGCATTCTAGTCTCCAGGTGGTGCAGCTCTGCAAGGCTTAATCAACTTTAACCCACCTCCAGCATTCCAACATGTCTGTCTGTTTCAGATATGCAACGCAAATAAACCTGAAGGCTATTCTAAATTGCATCAACCAGATTAGTGTTTCCAATATTCATTTATAATTGAGTAACCCTAGTTAGATTCTCTTCTATTTTTAACCAGTCACAACTCTATTCTACAGTGAAGAAAGAAGCAGAAAAAAATCTATTTTCCTAATTAGCTAGGAATATCTCAATTAATGAATATTTGGTAATTGCTAAAACTAGTGGTGGTGGTGATTGTTTGCAGCAGTGGCAACTAGTTACTACAGCTCACCCATTGACAAGTCCAAGATTTTTTTAAAGTATGAATACTGTACTTTAAAAAACAAACAATAAAATAAATCATATTACACAATCTTCAGAATTTTTAAGGAGAGAAATGCACCTAAATTATTCATTTTTGAAGTATCCATGCAGAGGTGACCTTCAAAATGAAACACAAGTCTGTTTAATTCAGCACCAGTTGACATGCCTAGTCCTTGTCAGACTGCCAGGAACTCTTCATCCATCTATGTACAAGAAATAGAGAATGTAAATTATTATAAGAGCTAATCTTTTCATAGATGAGCAAACAGATAAAGACACAGATTAAAGCTCTCAGAAACAGGTACAATATCAGTTGCCAAGAGTGAAGGATCTCCTGAGATTCTACATGTTAAGTAATACCTGGACTTGTGTTACAACTTCTAAAATTTCATTATAAACATTATTAGTCTACATATATACACAGCAATGAGGATTCATTGTGGAAATAATGTAAATATTGAAGAAACGATTCTTTCATCTTTACTTACACAAAACTCTCATTTATATTAGCAGGAAAGAATGTACATGTTTATTTAAGGACTGAGGATAAAGTTTATCAGTCCAGATGGCTGGGAAACTTACTTTCTGCAGAGCTTATGCTCAAAGGGAAAAAAATCAAGAAGAAAAGATCTCATTAGAAGAGAACGCCATTGAGTCACAAGAGAAAGTATCACCTTTGGTAAAGCAAGAGAGTCCATTAAAGTGCTATCCAAAAACAAAAATCAAAAAACAAAAAACAACCAAAAACAAAACAAAGCAAAACAAAACCCAAACAAACAAAAAAACCAGCTCTGCAAAGCAAATAGAATCTCAGTTAGTTGCAAGAATGCATCCAGGCTGTCATACGTATTTCAGCTTTAGACAATAGAGTTAACATAGGTTCTCCTGTCTTAGCTTCTTTTCTATTCTGGTTTAACTGGGAAGCGAATACTCAGGGTGGACTAAAAGAGGAAAACAAAGCTGCCAGCCAAAATACGAACAGGCAGAGTATTGCTCAGCTGGAAACCAATAACTGAACGGTTAATAAGATTCTGTTAGGGCAAAAGATGATTCGTGATTTGCACAAAGTGTACTTACTTATTTCATATTGTCCTTCAATCTGCTGTGAAATATATACTAAAACTACATGCTGGGAAATACACAACTTGTTGCGGTAAGTGACATCTTAGATAGGCTAAAAATTAGACGCCCCAGAACTGAGGGTTCTTGTCATCAGATATATAATTTAAAAATCCCTTTTGATAGGTGGAAAGAAAATGCTAGTTCTCAATTGTCTACTTGATTCACAAACCTTTATCCTAATACACTTGACTATTCCATACTGCAGTGCTTCATGCAATCCTGTCCATGAACCTACAAAGAATGGCAAAGAAGACCCGACTTTTGTCAGAAGTTTGTTTAAAAAACTTAATACACATATGTTTTGGGGTTTTACTCTTTCATTCAACTGTAATAGCTCACTTTCTTAGGAAACAAAACACCTTTATTTATTGAAAAAGACTCATCAAAAGCTTTTTTAATTGAGAGATTGTATTGATTGGCTGTTCTTAGGAGTTGTGTAATTAGATAAAATGATTATTGTACACTGTAAGGAACAATACTTTACTGACCCCCTAAGCGACTGACCAGGTGACCTAATTGGTCTTTTCCATTTCTTTTTTCTTTGTTTTAATGTAGCTCTGAGTGCTGGTTTTGGTTGGGATCAAGTTTATATTCTTCTTAGTAGCTGGTGTCTTGGATTTAGTGTAAGAATAACATTGATAACGCACCAATGTTTTAGTTGCTAAGTCATGCTTGTTCTATAAGTTGAGGTCTTTCCAGTTTCCCATGCTCTGCCAGTGAGCAGGGGCACAAAAAGCCAGGAGGGAGCAGAGCAGGACAGCTGACGCAAACTAACCAAAGGGATAGTCCATACCATACAGCATCATGCTCAGTACATATACTGAGGGGAGCTGGCCGCAAGCTGCTGATTGCTGCTCAGGGACTGGCTGGGCATCGCTCAGCGGGTGGTGAGCAATTGTGTTGTGCATCACTTATTTGTTTGGGGTTTTTTTCCTTTGGGGTTTTATTCCTCTCTCCTTCTCTCTACTTTTCATTACAGTTTTTTTTGTTGCTGTTATATTAAGATTATTATTGTTGTTATTGTTATTTTAATTATTACATTGTTCTTATCTCAGCCCAAGAGTTTTAACTGTTTTCTGATTCTCCTCCCCATCCCACTGAGGGAGGGAAGGGACTGAGCAAGGGGCTGCATGGTACTTAGTTGCCACAGTGGGAGGGGGAGAAAATCAGAAAAGCAAAAGTGAGAAAACTCACAGGCTGAGATAAAGACAGATTAATATGTAAAGCAAAAGCCTCACACGCAATCAAAGCAAAACAAGGAATTTGTTCACCGCTTCCCATGGGCAGGCAGGTGTTTGGCCATCTCCAAGAAAGCCAGGCTTCATCACACTTAACTGTTGCTTGGGAAGACAAATGCCATAATGCCAGATGTCCCCACCTTCTTCTTCTCCCAGGTTTACACGCTGAGAATGGCATCATATAATATGGAATAACCTTTTGGCCAGCTGGGGTCAGCTGTCCTGGCTGTGCCACCTCCCAACTTCTTGGCTCTCCAGCCTACCTGCTGGTGGGGTGATGTGAGAAGCAGAAAAGGTCTTGACTCTGTCTAAGCACTGCTCAGCAATAACAAAACTATCTTTCTATGATCAACAGAAAAACACTGTTTTCACTACAAATCCAAAACAGCCCCATACTAGCTGCTGTGAAGAAAATTAACTCTATCCAGCCAAAACCAGCACATTCTGCAAGACTACACAGATCTAATTAAATATGTTTGAAAAAAACAGCAATTAAAATGCATTCTACAGCCTTTCAATAGATCACATCTGCTTATTAAAGGAATATTTCTGTCTTTGGTATGCTTGAAAGTATTTGTTTTTTCCTACCCAAGATGTAAAAATTAAGACTACATCACTTTACAAAAAAGAAATCTCTACAATGATTGTCTGATTGTCTGGATCTGATGATGATGATTATGCATGCTTTATCCCATCATCTGAATGCAGAGTAATGAAGATAATGAGACAAAAAGGTAGACATTCAATTACGTATGTATGTATGTATGTATGTATGTATGTATGTATGTATGTATGTATAAAACCCCAGTCTTTTCCAATACAAGCATCCCTACTTATTTGTGGTCAGTTTCTCTAGTCTTCAGTCAGCTCTTAAAAAGTCATTTCAAAATTACAATAATACAGCAGTTGTTAAGACAAGGTAAACATTAAGTATGTTTTGGAAAGACAAATATAAATATCCCAGACTGGAGAAAAAAGAAGAAAAAACAGCAAATGAACAGGTAGAAGAGAAGCTTTAGGAAAAAATTCCAGAACAGTACAAAAAAGAAAGAGTTCAGTGCAAGGTAAGAACTACCCCAGATTAAAGCTTTTCTAAATTTCCTCTGGAAAAGTCAAAGTCTAATCATTATTGAGTAAATATTGCCAAGTTTCTGTAAAAATGACTTAGTGTGAAAAGAGACATTAACATATTACAGTGACATAGTGAAGACATCAGGTACTTTTTTTAAAAAATGTCTCTTAAAAATATACAAAGTAATATTTTTTATTAATGTGAAATATACCTTTTCGGAAAATTTTTCAGTCATTATTCATTAAGAGAATAGGCCAAAGATGGGTGATCAGGCTTGCCTTACCACAGAAAAAAATATTTAAAAGTTTCTTTTCTTGTTATCTCTGTATTGGTATTCACGGCTTGTCTCACCCTAAGCACATTAAACCGATTAGCTATGTTTATTGACATAATAGTTGCAGATCAGGACACATGTTGAGAAACATTATAGGTCTTATTAATAGGAATTATTATTTGTGGACTGCCACAAGCGCTCATAAAGTAAAAGCTTCACAACTTGTTTTTCCATTATTTCAGCAGCATGAGAAATGTCACTTTTTTAAATAGATATCTGCTTCCCCAGAAGCTATTAGAACATTTTAACAGTACTAATAGCATCTGATTTTCCCGCCATGTTTTGTAATCACAGATTAAAAATATATATATATAAAACTGCTTTAAGATAAACACATCCTATTTCAAATCAAGCTTTGAGCTTAACTAAGAAAAGGCAGATATTTGGGTTTAGCTTTTATTAATATAATAAATAAGGAGGAAGATGAGTAGTTACCTACCTAAGAAACTATTTTTTCACTCTTCCTATAAGGTCTTACTGCTACCAAGTTACTGATTTCTCGTCTATAATGTAATTCCACAAAATAAGCTTTTCTGGAGACATTAAGTTCCTTCAGTAAACTTCCTTCTTTTTCCCAGGTTGTGTTGTCCTGTTACATATGGTCCATATAGATGCAAAACCTGTATAACCCCCCAAATCAAGATTATAAAACTACAAAATCAGCGGTACTGGTAAAATCTAAGTTATTTGAAAGAAATATAGTAAGAGTTCCAGGGAAAAAAAAAAAAAAAAAAAAAAAAAACAGTTTCCAGAATTCCAAAATTTACATTGCTTAATGGTTAATTTTCACTCTATCACCTTACTTGAAAGGTCATTTTCCATTTCTATTCTAAAGCTTTTTTCCAAAAAATGTTTGCAACAATTATACCTTGACTGTCATCTTTCCAAGAAGCATACCTGAAGCATCCATACTATTATCTTTATTTTACACACACACACACAAAAAAAAAAAAAAGAACCACAAGCAAACAGAAAGATTAAAATGTATTTAACAAAATGGACTGTGAAGACAGTTGTATGTCTCTGCATATCCATATAGAATCAACATATGAAATCTTGATAACTGAGTGAAAAATTTTGGTGTACCACAATAATTACTCTTGTCAGAACATGGACTCATGTGTGCAAGATCCAAGAAACCAAACATTTTTTATCCTGAAATAGGCCCTACATCCCCTTCTAAGAATTTTTTTTTTTGGTTGATGCCAGATTTATTCATCTAAAACACAATCAATTTACTTGTATAATGTAAATTACTGTACAAAGGCTTTGTGCAACTCATCTGACCACAGAAAAATTCTAAAGCTTGGTTTAGCCAGAAGAAATTGGATTGTTGAATGAAATTGTGACAGAGAAGACTAGAGACACTATCATTGTAGATACCAGTCCAGACCACAACAAGCATGTAGGTGAATGACAGACTAAAGTCTTCCTGTACAGTCTATCTAAAAGAAAGTCTTGGGAAACATTGTAATTTTGTGCTTCAGTCTTTCTGATTTTCCTTTTCTGTTTAGCCTTCATAATCTGACCCAAACTCTATTTTTGTATTCTTCTCTAGCCGAATTTAGTCAAGCTGTTTCCCAACACACTTTTTCACATATCTACATTCCAGGATAATTTGATTTGTCATCCTTAGTATTGCTTCTTTACAAGAAAGCAACCTTTTCCTTAACTCTTTTTCCTGAGGAAATTTTTCTACTTGTAAAATTTTACCTACTGATTTTCAGACCTTATTTATATTTGCATTCTTGAAGTCCACTGTTTTTATTTTTCTGTTCCTTTTCCTTTCTTTACAATGGGTTGTTAACCTTTGTCTAAGTTGCCTTGCACTCTCACAGACTCAGGCAGTTTTCCTCTGAAGGTCTGAAACAAATCCAGAACAGTTTTCCCTCCAGCTTCAAACCGTGAAATTCTTCTGTACCAAAAACTCCTCACTACTCTTACTAAGTTTGCAGTAACAAGAAGATGGAAGGGGCTGCACGCAAGTTGTAAAACATGATTGGAATTCAGAACTGTCTTATCAAACTGGAAAACTGATAAATCAAAATTAATTTAATTCAGTGGAGATAATTACAATGACTAAGACAAACTTGTAGATAGCTGTTTTAAATAACAGGAGTTTAGGGGTGTAGTGACTTACAAGCACAGCACCTCAGTAAAGTAATTTATATGCCAAAAGGCAAATAAGCAAGGTCTATAGCTTATATAGCTTGCAGAATTTACTAAGTAATCTCTCATAGATAATTCTGCACCCCATCTGAAAGGATGCCTTTAAAGAAAGATACCAATCTAATGGACACTAAAAGGAATGGTCAAGCTTTCTTGTCTTCTGACAAAAACCTGAGAATTAAGATTTGCTTGTCTTCAAGAATAAATATAGATATATATATGTAATACATAAATAAATATGTAAAAGTAGCAGACTGACACAAAGAAGAAAGGAACAAGCTTATTCTCTGTGTTCATGGATGTACCACTGGTGAATGAAAATTCAGGCTGACTGATATCAAAAACTTCCTGTCAGCAAGAACTGCAAAGTACGTTCTCATATTGTTTAAACAGAAACAGTCCTCACTTTTGGATTTCTTTATCAAAAAGTTAAAGATAACATGTCATACACCTAGCTGGCAATACTCATCTTCCTTCAGGAAAGGACAAATTAGGTAGCTCTTGAGAACCCTGACAGCCCACTTTTATTTATCTTCAACATCCCTGGTACAGAGTGATCAACAGATGGCCAGAGCACTACGCACAGAGCTCTGGAACACTTTATTAGCTTTCTCCCGCTAGATGTTTCCTAAGTCACCTTAGAAGCAGGTCCACTCTCATTTGCATTATTTTCAGAGAACTGTTATGACTCACCCTCCATTATACAGCACGTGCACGTGCAGGCATGTGAAGGGGGAATGGTTAAGGGAAGATAGCAGTCTGATCAATGAAGACATCAGCCTTTTTCCTTCATGGGACTAAGGAGATTATGATGGCCTTTGTGGATTTCTGTCAAGCTGGTAATGGTCTTTCCCCTCCACGTTTTCCCAGAACCTCCTCAGACACAGACAGGGAACAGCATGAGGGCAAAACTGTAGCAACATACTGCTGCTTCCCCATGTTAGCCTGAAAGCATGCTGAATCCAGCTCATGATGGGGAGGGCAGAGTACTCTGCCTTCTCCCAGCCTGCAGCCTGCTCGCTTTCTCCCAGAAAAGCCCAGCAGGAAAGCTCTTGCCCTGTAGACAAACATACCATCAATAAATACAGTGGATGCAGTTTAGAATGTAGCACAGAGTAACTTCTCCTATAGCATTAGAAATATGAGGCCACATCCACAGCTGGTGTACCTCAGCAGTTCATTATTTCAACTAGATCTGTCCTGATTTATGCCAGCTGAGTGTCCGATTCACACAACATTGGTTCCTTTAATCTTTGGGTACTTGCGGCATTACTAAGGCTGGAGTTCAGAAGCAAAGCAGAAATTTTGAAGCTGTTATTCTCATGTCTGTTCCAAAAAAATTTTCCAGCTCAGAACATGTTCATAAACATGCCAAGTTCACTGGTCTGAACTTACACCCTACTGTGCATGTTATTAGACTGTGCAACTTTCCTCTTTAAATTACCTTTTTCATGAGTTTGCTTCCCCAAATCTTTATCTTATTCAAACCTTTCTTCATTTGATGTGTAACGTCCTTGTGATCTTGTACATATAGGATACCAACAGATATCTCAAAGCATTAATTCCATCTTTGTGTAGAGCTTGGCTGTTTATCATTTGAAATCATTAGTTTACATTAGATAGGAAGGAAGGAGAAAAAGTAAGCTTTAAGCAAAATTATTTTGACCAAGAAAGGTTGAGAAAAGTGTCATCTTTCCAGGCATTTAATTTTGACTGATATAAAGGTGAAAATAAGAGAAAATTGCATTTTTGACTACTGCTTACATAAAAAATACACATTAACAGGGTTAGTTTTCAACACAATGAACAGGAAACTAAATAGGCATCAGTGCCTGTGAACAATAGGAACCATACTGTAACAAACTGAAATGTGTTAAAAATACTTACAAATACTAAACACGGAAAGACTTTGCTAAATCAGAAATATTCCTAGGTGAGTGCCAGGTGATATAACCTAATTAAAGAACATGAATGTTGTAAAAATAACCGCAGGAACTAAAAGAAGTAAAAGCAGCTTTATATACATTCATTCTCAGACATGAGGGTTAAACAGAAGGAGGAACAACACAGTTCTCTAAAGAGTTCATAAATCTCAATGCATTCTTCTTGTTGCAATAAGGTCTTAATTTGGGATCTCTTTGGTGTATCTATTTTCAACTCATCATTAGAGTCATCCTAGGGACAAAAATAGTTGTTGTATATAGTGTTATCACATGGAAGTCTTCAGAGCCTGCTAGAAATGCACCAGCATTCCAAAGCACTGGATAAGCAAGGACCCAATAAATGAAAGCCTTTATAAAGCAATTTTCAAGAACAATTGTCAAGTTTTCACGGAGCTGAATTCTTCTAACTTTCAAAATGCTGCATGTGATCTCAATAGCAAGTGACTGCACCTCAGGAAGCAAGAGTGCCATTTGTATGCCAGTGACAGCAGCACACATGCAGACAGGTTGGTGGGTGAGACGTGGCATCAGAAGCAACAAATTGTTCCCCTGAGAGCAGCAAATAAGTGTGCTTCTGAGCTTCCTTTCCCTTCAGAAGATTTGGAAAATACAGCATTTTTTCCTCTCATTGTTTAGTTAAAAACATAAAAACAGCCAGCTGGAGTTACTAAACAGAAACCTAGTCTGATGATTCACTGGTAAAGTCACTTTACTAGAATAGCTGCCACTCTATTAGCAACTGTTATTTGTGCAGTCTTGTACCTCACAACCCCTCAGTACTCCACATTGATTCTCAAATCTTAGGTGGTTCCTATTTTTCCATGAAGTTGATAATTTAAGGAAAAGAACACAAATTCACACAGTGAGCAGATAAACTAAAAAGTAATGAGTACTGGATGAGATGAAACTGTTTTGCAAGCCTAACTGAAGACGGCAGGAAACTATAAGCTTTCCTTGTGAGTTTTTCATTGTCACATACAGCACCAAGAAACAAGTTAACAGCCAATACTAGTTTACTTTGGAATGTGGGCCTTTTTTCCTCTCTATTAAAATCAAAACTTTCCCGAGTATTTAAGGGTTATGAACATCATCTACCTATCTTCATGAATGCATTGGGACAGTTTCTAAATTAGTTCTAATTATTCCAGTTAGCTTAGAAAAATATAAAGGTATTTATGAATCTTATCTAAAATGTTGCCTTTTCAGAAAAGATTGCAGGTAATTGATAGATGTGTCTTCTAAACAATACTTGGCATTCCCAAGAATTTCCTGCAAATGGTAGATTTTTCGACGCAAATAAAACATAGTTATTTTTGAAACATTTGATATGCCCTACCTATCAGATATGATCCATGAATACAACTCTTAAAACTGTCTGTTCCTTTAGTCATATGCAAAACATATGCCCAGCTTGACTTCAACAATGACAACTCAAGCACCTGGGTTTCCTGGCCCATGATAGTAGATATTAGGACTACACATTAGAAATTGGTTTACTTCTCTGGCCCAAGTGAAATATGACTTATTCCTGGCTATTTAACTTTTGCAATACACAGAGGGCCTGTTCCAGCAATTGCTGAGGATGTTGAGTACGTAAGAAGAAGAGGAATACCCATGATGTAATTTTCTGTGGCAGTGAAAGAAAATTTAGCTGCAAAGAAACCTGAAACTTTTCAAGCTGTTGAACACAGCATGTACGCAAATTTGTCTTCCATACTTACAACTCCACTGCACTATGGATATACTGCAAGAGAGAGCAGCAAAAAAAAGTGACTAATATTGCAGAAACATTGATAGTTGTTCTATTGAATAATTCAGAGGAGTATTCAGATAAGTATCAAGATGGGACAAATGTAAATGAACAAACATTACAAGATGTGCATGAATTAAAAGACAGGCTGTGCATTTACATAGACTTACTTGGGCTCAGGTGCTCTTAGAGATGTGTCCTGAGCATACGTGACTTATAAGAAAACACTGGCTGTTCCTATCTGCTGGCTATCCCCTTGTGTAATGGTGAAGAGCACAAAACCGTTCCTGAACCATTCCTTTTCAAGACATTTTTGCAGTCTGAAGCACTTTCTGGAAGGATAAGGAATATGAGAGTTTCTGCCCAGGGGAGAAATAAAAGAAGGTGCGTTGAACAAACCTAAGCACTTGAAAGGAAAGAAATAACTAGTGGGATGGGATAGTTTGGATCTTACTTCATAGGTGGGATGCTGTGAAATATAGACATTAGAGTCCATAGAATACCAGTTGGAGGACTGTTTCATAAACATGCAATATCCAAAGATGGCAACAAAAGAGGAAAATCTCTGTTTCGTCTGACAAGGTGATCACCAGACAATTGATTAACATTTCCAAATAAGTGAGTTCCACATTATATATAAACATATATATAATATAAAAACAGGTCTCTTTTTTTGCTGTTTTTTAAGGCTGTGATGTGTTAAGCTTTATTCACCTGCACAGCCTTAACTTTCTAATCATACTGCTGATGACAGAAGTGCTTTGTAGAAATCAGAGTTTCTACAGGTCAGCACAAGCAAACTAATTTGTAGTTACTGCTTTTTAATGGGTGTTAATAAATTACATTTAAATGGAAGGATGGTAAGGCTCTATAATAAATAGCTCTAAGAGAGCAGTACCGCATAGCTTGTACCCTCATAGGCAGGTCTTTGAATTAATGTCACCTGAAACTCCATAATTAGCTTCCATTACTATCATCATTATTCTTTATAAATAATGTTCTATTTATAAACATGAAAACTATTGGAAATATGTATTTTGTAACATCAGCCAAAGGCTAACCATCCTAAGTATTTCTCCACACCTCTCCATAGTCGTTGTGTTTGTAATGGCATCAAAAAGATTCTCACCCTAAAAGCTATTCTATTCAGGGATTTGCACCAAAACAGGAAACCAATACAATGGGCTATAATCAGCCACATAGGATCCTTGTGTATAACTAGTCACTCAGCCCAGCAGAGAAAATATGACATTAGTAGTGTAGATCTGTTCCATAACTATGAAGGTCCCACCAATAACTGATGTGAATGCTGGACTTGCAGAATTAGCACATGCTAAGTTTGCCCTTGTCTTTTGGGCCAGCAGGAGTCCTATATACAATTTATGAAGTTGAATTAAATCTTCACAGCTGGGCTGCAAAACATGGAACAGAAACTTTTCAACCAGAAAGTTTTTTAGGGTTAACATCACCTTAAGGTCTTGATTCTGCAAAGAGATAAACTCGTGTTTGATTTTAAGTACTATTGGTTTCTACAAATATCAGCTGATTTAGAGACCTGAGTATCTTCTATGTGTTTTATCATCTAGCTCTTATATCAAGTCTTTGTAGCTATGTAAAGACAAGCAGAAAATATTTCTTACTAAAACAACATTTCTTATCTGAAAATTTCAAGTATTACAAACACCACATAAGAGCATGCTTTGCTCGTGCACAGAATACTATTCTAAAATATAAGCAGTACTGTTTCCATTTGGCAAATTAAGAAACTGAAGTACTGGTGGATATGTGACCAAACTTGGCTCCCTGACTTTTTTCCGTTCTCCTTTCCACCTGCACATACTTCAGGACACAGTGTTGGATTCATAATGCATGTTCAGAGAATGGGCGGGTTTGGTTGTTTATTGTTCACCATTTCTATTCTCTCTTTCTTCTCGTCATGAGCTGATATCAGTATTTTCCTGTATATCTTACTTCGTGGACTAATCTCTTCAAATCTCTTTCTAGTACAATGTTAATGTTTCAGATGTATAATAACCCCCTGTTTTACTATTAGGAAAGAAACGAAGAGCAGGGCAGGGCAGGGCAGGGCAGGGCAGGGCAGGGCAGGGCAGGGCAGGGCAGGGAAGGGCAGGGCAGGGCAGGGCAGGGCAGGGAAGGGAAGGGAAGGGAAGGGAAGGGAAGGGAAGGGAAGGGAAGGGAAGGGAAGGGAAGGGAAGGGAAGGGCAGGGAAGGGCAGGGAAGGGCAGGGAAGGGCAGGGAAGGGCAGGGAAGGGCAGGGAAGGGAAGGGAAGGGAAGGGAAGGGAAGGGAAGGGAAGGGAAGGGAAGGGAAGGGAAGGGAAGGGAAGGGAAGGGAAGGGAAGGGAAGGGAAGGGAAGGGAAGGGAAGGGAAGGGAAGGGAAGGGAAGGGAAGGGAAGGGAAGGGAAGGGAAGGGAAGGGAAGGGAAGGGAAGGGAAGGGAAGGGAAGGGAAGGGAAGGGAAGGGAAGGGAAGGGAAGGGAAGGGAAGGGAAGGGAAGGGAAGGGAAGGGAGAACTCCAGTTTCTGAGACTGTTTACCTTTCCTGTCTTGGCTAAGACCCAAGTCATCACTCATTCTTACTAATGCACAAAAACAAACAAACAAAAACCAAACAACAGAAAAAAGACCCCAAACAAAACAACACTCCGTATTTTCTACTTTCAGCTTTGCTACCACTACCACTATTTCAACACTTTGTACATATAACAGCACTCAAGTTCTACTACTATCCTCTTCCACCAAGGTAGCACATAAGGGGGATTCAGAGCACAAAAGACCCTTTGGATAGTCTCCTTGGTCTATTGCAATAGTCCTTCTCATACCCAGAATAAAGTCTGTTCTGTCCTTTTTTTTCAACCTAAGCATCATTATCCACCACAGTTTGTTATTTATAATGTCAAAGCTACCCAAGACCTACAGCATATCTTGTATACTTCTTATATCTCTTCTTAAGCAAATCAGAGTAATACACTTTCATGTTTTACATACCACTATACAAATTCTATAGTAATAGAGGTCAGAAGTGAAATGATGGATAAGCACGGTAGTTAATTTAAGTAATGCAAACCAAGGGTGGCTTTTCTTCTTCAGTCCAGCAGAAGAGCCATTGTTCACGATTTTATAGGCTTAGGCATTACACATATATGAACATGAGTATTCTCACATCAGCTTCACTCCACGTCAGAGGAATATGTAAATATCTGAGGTACAATGAACAATTAAGTTGGAGGTTGTTTTTTTTTCAGAAAATTCTAGCATTTTAGCCACAATGTAAAAAGAGACTAAAGCTCTGGCAGATTTTTATTTTTCTCTACATAGATTCAAGGTCTCATTAATCACTCTAAACCAATCAATCAATTTCATTCTAAATGTAGATGTAACATAAGCCACTGCTGAATCATACAGACTTGTTCAATCATCCCCACTGGAAAAGTAAAAAAAAAGTAGGCATTTAAGTTCTGCTCCTCAAAGAAAAAAAAAAAAAAAACAAAAAAACAAAAAACACATTAGAATCTAATGAGACTCAACTGCAAGAGATATTTTAGTGTGATTTTACCCCCAGGCAAAGGAACATGACCCTTCATCCAGCATCAGTCAGACGAAAAAACACTGGACGCTGTATCCCTGTCTTTGCTATAATTATGGATAAAAGAGTAAAAACTTTAAAAATTTCCAGGTTTTGAATAACATATATAAAAGATACACTGTGCATACAAGCAGAAAGGTAACATTTGTTCCACATTTTTAGAAGAAATACAAAACGTTTGATGTTTTTTTTGGTTTAGGGCTTAAGGTATCAAATGGGAAGTATGAGTACAGGAGAGAGAAATCCTGAATGACTGAGACAGTGAGTGACCTGCAGTCTGGACATGTGGAAGTGGGGAGAACCAGACAGTATTAAACAATTATCTGCATCTTCTTTGCTATCAGTTTAGAGCTCAGTGAATGATATTACCTGAATACCCTTATCTTTTGCTTTTATTGGTTTTTTAATTTCCCTTTCTCAAATTTTAAATGACATTAACTCCCCTACACTGTTTTCCATTTCCTTCCCATAGCTACTGCGTCAGACTTGTGTTTTCACCTTGTTGGATTCTCTGCTTATACAGCTATAATGAATTTTCCACACAATTTCAAAATGGCAAGGTCTTGTGGTCTTCTTTTACTTTATCTGAAGTTTTAGGGAGTTTTATACATGCTGAAAGCCATAATGTTGGAAAGATTAATGGTGGGAAAAAAAAGACTGCAAAATAGATGGTGGTTGTACATCAGGTTCAGTGAATGACTGAGGCCAGCCCTGAGGTTCTTCTTTAAGATGCATCTCAACAGTTTTTTGAACTCAAACTCCTTCAGTAATCTCACTCCACACACACACAAGAGTAAAAAAGAAATCTTATGTGTACGAGTAAATAGCAAGTGGTATACAACCAACAACAATGAGAACAGTTGGTTCTATAGTAGTATGCCTTAGCCTAATTTGAGGTCAGTGAAATGACTAGCAGTGGAAAACTAAAGGTGGGTGTGCTGAACCATTTTTAATTTTTTAATTTATAAAATTACTTTCTGACACTTAAAAACCCCTACACATCCTTATTTTCAACTGTTTATCCTGAACAGTGAAGCTATTATGAATGATGAACTGTAAAGACAAGAGGGCAGGAAGAAACCCCTAAAATTTGGAGATACTACTGTTATATGTCTATTGTATTCATACAGAACATGTTTTGCAGGGAAGGAATATGAGAAAATATGTATTTTAACTGAAAACAGAATACTGAAATAATCTGCATGGTACTTCAGAGTAGCTCTGCTTGGCTAATGATGCCATTAAGCACAGATTTGATAAAGATGACAGCCCCAGATACACTCTTTCATCTGTAACTATTCTAGAGGGCAACGTTCTTTTTCAGTAAAGTATAACAAAATGCTATCACAACTGGCTAGATGAGAAAAAAAAGGGAATTGCACTAAGTGACAGCTAATCTGTTGCTCTAGATTAAAATTTTCAAAGGGAATGGGAAGAAGATTCCATCTTGTTAAAGAAAACCAAATTACATCATACTGACCAATTACATCATATTGGACAGCAAAGCAGTTTCTGATAGGCCAGTGATCACCCTGTTGCTTGGCCATGGCAAAAAAACCTGTCATTCAGAATATACTTGATAGACTTATTATGTTAATTTGTATAAATAGATGACAGCATACATCTCTGATGTATTTCTCTTTGCAGACAGGTGTGATGATAGGAAACCTGATCAGGTGAGTGGTATGGCTTTAAAGGACAGTTTTCAGAAAGGAGAGGAAAGCACTAAGATACGCAAAAGGGTAATTTGAGAGGTAATTTGATTTTGTGAACTCAATATGACTTGAGAGGCTCCACATGAAATGTTGATGAGTGTCTACAACAAGACTGAAGGGATGGGAGGTCAAAGCAGAGCCTCCTGCCTGCTTCTGTCTTTGTCTTTTATTCTTGCACACTCAAAATTCAGTCAGTCAAGGAGGAGCAAAACTACACTGAAATGTAATTTAATGCCTAAAGTAATGTTCTACTGCTGTCTTTGTGTTAGCATTGGCAACTTTAATATGTCATTCTTTCACATGCAGCAGCCCAAGCAAGTTTCCTTGCTCTTTCTGGAATATCGTAGAATTTTCATGAAGTTCAAGAGTAGGTCATTTTGAAAGAGAAATGCATGTGATAATGCAGAGGGATTACAGTTGGCGGAGTGGGGGGCAGATACAGGGGAGGGGGAAAACAACCACTTTTTAATACATTGAAAGTAGCTCCATAAATATGTTTCGGGGTGGGGGGGTGGGAGTGTGGTGGTGGTAAAGGGGCAGGGAAGATCACCATATCAGAGGGCAGGAAAATCTTTGAATTTGACAAGCAAGTAACAGCATTTGTTAAGTGAGAAAATGTATCCCCTCCTTCAACCACTGCCAAGTTAACATAGTATCCTTTACTGTTCTCTGAGTTACATCTTTGTAACACTATTTAAATCTTTTTATTGTCATTAATTGACTAAAATTTGCTAGCTAATCAATAATTTTATCCTTAAAGTACAACCATGAAAACCCTTTCATCTTTTAGCATATCAACTATTAAAATGAATAATGTTACAAACCTAGCAAAAAAAGTGGATCTCAAATATTGCTTATATGTTAATACAGATGTTCATTTAAGGATACATCTGCACTTGGAGTTAGCTGTTGCTTCAATTACATCCCATATTAAATAGCTCTTGACTGTTCAGATTCTAGGAGCATCAGTCTGCCAAACTAACTAGCTTCTGCTACTGACAGCCTGATGACAAGTTAATCTTCAGCTTAAACATAATTGTGATCCCAAGACCAGGCACTGTACCTTCTACCTGTCTTCACTGCAGTGCCCAGTGGTCTCAGCTCAACCCCCAAGTTTCTTCTCCATGGTTACTTCCTCCCTTTTTAGACATATTTTTTTCCAGCTTCATGAACTCTACAAATCCTATTTTCAGGGGCCAAGCTTTCCTTGTGTGTTGCATAATTCAGCATAAAGGGTAACAAAACTCTGCAGGGACTATGCACTGACATGTCAAAGTCCATCTACAAGCTTCCCTTGACACCTATTGATAGTCATACCAAGCCCTAGGGGCTAATCACACAATTAATGTACTTTAGTTTCCCTACCTCTTAGGACCTGGCTGAACCCAAACACTATGCAATCATACAAGTCATTATTCATATGATACATTTCTCAGTAAAATTACAGAACTATGTAAGCTGAAGCAGTCTCCAGTGGTTATCTAGTTCAACTTTTGCTCAAAACAGCTCCAGTCAGAGCAGATTGCTCAGGGCCATGTTCAGTCAAGTTTTAACAATCTGCAGGGTTGGAGATCCTACACCTCTCTAAGCAATGTGTCCCAGCTTTTAACTGTGTTCATAGTAAATCGCTCATGGTAAAGCAGACGAGCAGAATAATGAGTGCTTTTATTTAAAATGTTTTAACTTCTTTTTACAAGAAAAACAAGTTTGTTGCATTTGAAATGGATGTTCTAATGTCATTTGATATGAACCAACATTCATTTGAACATAACTGTATTGTGCATGTTTTTTGACAGTTCAACTTAGTAACCCTTTATTGCTTAGCATCCTATCAGGATGAACTCTTCTACTTACCTCTGTGGTCTTTCTAGTATTGGGTCACACTGCCAGCCTGCAATGACAATGACAAGTTGGCCTGGATGAGTTTGTCTGGAGCTGGACATTTCTGAATACTACTGTAGGGTGTTTCAGCTAATATGACCATACAGAACTGTATTCTATACTCTCTTTCCATGCAGTTGATCTGGATGTGGGGAAAAAAAACAAGAAATGCATACTGCTTAAACAGCTCAGCTCTGTTTTCTGCTATTTGATATTTCTCTTCATACTTCTGCTTCATAGTTTTCCTGCTTCTCCTCTTTGAGAAGAACTGATGGGGAAGCAAAAGCTATCACAATTCATCTCAGTACCCATGAGCCCTGCTGCACTGCACTAATAAGCAAAAAAAGTGGGTCATCAGAGTCTACCCTAGCTTTGTCTTAACCCATCTTATTCCTGGTCTTTGTAACAGGAAACATCTTGAAATGGGCCATTTCTACTTGTTCAGCAACACCTGATTAGGACTTACAGTTGTGAGAAAGACTGGTAGGAGTTTTTTTCAGTGGTGGGCAGATGGGAATCTTTTTGCAGTCACAGTATTGCTATCTACATTTAGAAGTTTTAGCCAAATAGTAATTCTCTCATATGTCATCACCATTTCTCTTTCCAGGCTACCTCTCCCATCCTACATAGCAACATCCTTTATTCCTCAGCATGCACAGCAGAGAAACTTCTCCCATTCAGATATTAGACTTAAAGAAAAATCAGAGCTTTATTATGTAATTATTAAGTGCAAGGCACAGAAGATCTATATTAGTTCCTATACTCATCTCAGTATTTTCATCCACACCTGGGGGGGGGTGCCTTCTTTTGCTTAAAGTTTAGTTCTCTTAACTTTTTATAAAGCACATTTCAAAGCATCTAACACTGCATATATTCCAGACATCTTAAAGGGAAAAACTGAAGCATTTCAACTACAGTAATTTCTAGGGCATTTTTCAAATTAATTCAACTTAAGAAATATGTAGACATTCTTGGCAATCTCCAGGATTGAAGAGATGCAAGATATGGTTAAACCCAAAGAGTGTGCAGAAAGTTCCATTTACTTTGCCACACATTTTCAGCATCTCTGGGCTATGGAGACCACACATTTTTATGGCTCAGACACTGGATGGAGAGAGTGCTCTGCTCTTCATTCCAAGATCAGTGATGATGCCCTGTCCTTTCAGGCATGCAGAATGGCAGCTGGGACCATTCAGCTGAGTAATATCAATGAATATCTTGCAAGATTCCCTTTAGCCTTTCTAAATATGCACGCTATCTGCTTTTATCAGTGTCAGACAACTTGGAGGAGAAAACCACAAGAAGGAAAAAAGCAAAAAGTTATGCAATATTAGACAAAGTTGTCTATGCCATTCAATGCAATCTGCATTAGTCATATCTGCCCTCACTCTGTGCCATGTGGTTCATATACTCCATGAACTATATGCATAAGTTACACACAATATTGCATAGCCCTCTTTAGACACACTAGTAGTCTCTAAATTCAAGGCTAGACTCTCAGTAATGCATGACATTTCTCAAGGAGGAAATACAGACTGAAATAAAAGTCTTGAAGGTAAGAAAGGTTTCATCACAGCCATGGACCTCCCAGATCTGTGAAGATTGAGACCACAGAAAAGTCTAAAGGGCAGTCGTTTGTGTTCTAAAATTTCCCAGATAATCTGCTCTAAGACACTTCCTTTTCCCACTTAGGACTACATAGTCAAACACCTCCAACTACAAACTTCAATGATCTTATCTACCGAGGCTGTTTTAATAAGGACTTGTAAAACAAAACAAAACAAAACAAAGAAAACAAAAATCAGAAGGTTGGTCTAGGATCGGTGTAGCACATAATAGTATTCATCATTGGAGGGTGAACTGTTTTGCCATGGCAAAATCTACCTTCCATTACCATCCCAGCTGCACATCCTTCAAGAAATCTGAAAACACCTCTTCCCCACAAGAAGAGAAAATTTTGAGAGACCTCTTTTTAAAAGCTAATATTGCTGTATCAATACTTTTCTTGCTTTCAATATTATTAACAGCTGATACTATCTTGAGATAGTCAAAGCTGATCATTTTGAATGTCGCTTTTCATGTTGTTGTTTTCACTGCTGTGTCTTATTACCACCATTTATATTCAGGGTTACTTTTGCCTCAATCACTAAGACTTTTTGGGTTGTCTTATTTGCATTTTAATGAAAAGACTGATTCTAATCAACTGTGATGAACAGTACTCATAGTTTAGAATTTTCATTATTAATATTTACAATAACATAACCACATTCCATGCAGAATAAGTATGAAAGTGTAGTCCCTAGTGTCCTGGTTTCAGCCTGAGATAGGATTAATTTTCTTCTCCATGGTGTCTATACTCAGTCAGGGACTTCTCAGTGTCTCAGGCCTGGCCAGCAAGAGGGCTGGGGGGGCACGGGGAGCTGGGAGGGGACACAGCCGGGACAGCTGGCCTGGGCTGCCCAAAGGGATATTCCACACCATGGGGAGCCGTGCTGAGTATATAAACTGGGGGAAGAAGGAGGAAGGGGGGGGACATGTGGCATGGCGTTTGTCTTCCCAAGTAACCGTTACGCGTGATGGAGCCCTGTTCCCTGGGGATGGCTGAGCACCTGCCTGCCCATGGGAAGCGGTGAATTAATTCCCCGTTCTGCTTTGCTTGTGTGCGCGGCTTTTGCTTTACCTGTTAAACTGTCATCTCAGCCCACCAGTATTCTCACTTTTACTCTTCTGATTCTCTCCCTCATCCCAGTGTGGGGGGAGTGAGTGAGCAGCTGCTTGGGGCTTGGTCGCAAGCCAGAGTTTAACCACAACACCTACATACAGCATTTCCAACAAAAAAAAAGTTATGGAAAATGTAACTTTTTCTTATTGAATACAGGGGAAGTACACTTAGTATTTACAGTATTTCATGGAGTAATTTGATGTATTTGCAAGTAGTATACAAAAGTATTACATACAGCAAAAGGAAAATTATATGCCCACTGAATTATTGAATTTGGGCTGTAAAATTAATTTAAAAAAGAAAAAAAAAGAAAAAACAAAGAGCAAAATAAAATCTAAATCTTATATTCATCATAGAAACACCAAAGTTCTTACATCATGCCTACCATATTTACCCTAATACTGTCATTTTGAAAAAGACAACTCAGCTGGGCAGGATGCCTCCAGAATGCGGAGTGTGGGGTTTGGCTGTATGGCTCCTGAGAGCTTCTAATTTTAGATCTCCTAACCTTTGATGACAATCCCCATATCTTACATAAGCTGCATAACAGGCAGCCCACAGCTTTTGTAGAATCATAGAAGCACTTTGGTTGGAAAAGATCCTTAAGATCATTAAGTCCAATCTTTAACCCAGGACTCCCAAGTCCACCACTAAGCCATGTCCCTAAGCACCACAGCTATGTGTCTTTTAAATACCTCCAGGGACGGTGACTCAACCACTTCCCTGGATAGCCAGTTCCAGTGCTTGATAGCCCCTTTCAGTGAAGAAATGTTGCCTAATATCTGAGTTAAACCTTCCCTGGCACAACTTGAGCATGTTTCCTCTTGTCCTATCACTTGTTATCTGGGAGAAGAGACCAAGCCCCACCTGCCTACAACCTCCTTTCAGGGAGCTGTAGAAAGCGATGAGGTCTCCCTTCAGCCTCCCCTCCAGACAAAACAACCCCAGGTCCCTCAGCTGCTCCTCACAAGACTTGTGCTCAGACCCTTCAGCAGCTTTGTTGCCCTTCTCTGGACATGCTCCAGCACCTCTACGCCCCTTCTGAAGTGAAGGGTCCAAAACTGAACACAGGATTTGAATTGCGGACGCGCTAGTGCCAAGTAGAGGGGGGTGACCACTGCCCTTGCTCTGCTGGCCATGCTGTTTGACATACAAGCCAGGATGCTGCTGGCCTTCTTGGCCACCTGGGCACGCTGCTGCCTCATTTTCAGCTGCCCATCAACCAGCACCCCCAGGCCCTTTTCTCCCAGGCAGCTTTTCAGCCACTCTGACCCAAGCCTGTAGCGCTGCGTGGGGTTGGCGCGACCCATGTGCAGGGCCCGGCACTTCTTCTTGTTGACCCTCATACAACTGGCCTTCGCCCATCAAATCAGTCTGTCCAGATCCCTCTGCGGAGCCTTCCTGCTCTCAAGCAGGTCAACATTCCCCCCAACTTGGTGTCATCCGCAAACTTGCTGAGGGTGCACTCCATCCCCTCATCCACGCCATTGATGAAGACATTAAACAGGACTGGCCCCAATACTGAGCCCTGGAGAACATCGCTTGTGGCCGGTTGCCAACTGGATTTAAGTTCATTCACCACTGCTTTTTGTGCTCAGCCATCCAGCCAGTTTGTTACTCAGGATAGATTACACACATCCAAGGCATGAACAGCCATTCATGTAGCAAATAAATGAAATAAGAAATTAACTAAATAAGGGCAGAAGTAGATGCTTATGATCTTAATGATAAAACACTGGGAAACTTTATGGAAGTGTGGAAAACAAATGGATTCATTCTGATATGTGTTATTAGAATACAGAATAAATTAATTATTTTCAAAATTAGGGCCTCTTAAGAATTAACTATCAAGTACTTAAAGCACTGTTGTTTTGCCAGTCAGAACTTAAAGCTGAGCTGGTTTCTGTATAGTTTCACTCCAGATATGAATGAAAATTTAGTTGGCAGCTGAAAGATATTAAATATCTTGCAGTAAATTTGTGGAGCCTTTGTAAACTACAGGGCCCATGGTGGTTTTCTAAGCCACCATGAGGTACACCCTTCTGGTATATTACATTCCTTTGATACCACAGAGAGAGATGAGATCTAGGACTTTTTGAGTTCTGGTTCACAAGTAAGGTAAGGATTTCCATCCTGGGATGATCATAGTCAACAATCAGATGACAGAGTATAATGATGTTGTATCTTATCTGAGGGGAAAAGAGTGGGAAAATACACAACTTGGAGCACGCGCTCTCCAAATGTAATTGCTTTCTATCAGAACAGTAAAATTATTCAAACTTGTAGTGACTTTTCCACTTTCAAGAAGGCCATGCAAGGAACAGAGTAAGAGAATGGTTGGCTGCGGCAGGATTGACCAAGGTCAAGTAAGTTTTATATCTAAACACATTATTTATTATCATGTACCATTATCTGGGCTACCAACAGAGACAATGCTCACTGGGGAAAATGTAACAAGTTGCTGGCAACATGCTTTATAAGTCCTATTAGTAGTTCCAGCTTTCTAAGAAAAAATATTATGCTGTATATCTAGGCTAAAATTTTCTCACTTTGGTATCCTGAGAGTGAGGCTCTGGTGAAGATAGGTAGAGTGGCACATTCCAAAACAGTCAAGAAAAGATATGTGGTTAACTTTGAGTTATTGAAATACATGAAGGCTAATCACAAGGCAGTTCAATTTAAAGGAACAGGTACAGAGCAAATGGATCCACAAAGTGATAGTAATTCCTAGCCTGAAGGCATTGCCAAGATAATTCTAAGACTTGTATTCCAGTTGAGTGATTATAGATTCAGACTTCAGCCAAAGGTGCAAATATTGTGTCTGCAACTTATGTTTTTTTAAAAAAAAGCACAACAAACTGCACTGAGTTTTTGAAAAACTAGTGTGTGAGATTCACCAATAAGCAGTAAAGGCACATTTTACCACTTCTGTCTTAAGAGTTAAACTGTCACTGTGATTGAATTCCTCCTTCTGCATAATTTTCTTTTGCATACTTCTGATTTTCCTGTGTAATTGATGATTTCCACTAAATCAATATCCAATCCAAACTATTAAATATTCAAGAAACTTTCATTGTGCTTAAAAGTACAATAGTAATTTAGCTCTGAAATAAGAGGGGACAGAATCCAGGGATTTGCTGCTGTAAATTTTATTGACACCATTCACAATTAATACATATTTTCCTTTATATAAATAGCTTATATTGAGAAGTGGGTGGAAAGCAGAGTATAATAATAACTCTTTGCCAGAAGAAAAAAAAAAACCTCATTTATTTCCTGTCTTTGTCTGATGAATTTGCATACTCTTTTTTTTTTTTTTTTTGGGGGGGGGGGGAGGATTTTTCCATCGTAATATAAGTTACATAGCATCTTTTTTTTTTTTTAATTAAGAGATATTAGATCACAGAATAGTTAACTTTACACAAAATTCTGAACCATAGTGTAATCACAATCTTCAGTGAGATTCATTGTGGACCTGTGCTAATGTCTGCTATACAACTTCTCAATCATAAGAAAGAAATAAAAGTAATGATTTCTATTGTTGTATTCCTTTAGTTTGCTTGCTTACTCCCTAGTGAAAACATCTCAAGTCTCTCTCTTCTTTTACTTGTATTCCAAAGAAATTTATGCTTCCATACATTTTTTGAAGAAATACATGAAAAGTGTTAAAGAGGGTAAAACTCCCTCTGTTCTGTTGCACTGTATTTCTCAAGGATTTTCTCTTAGCACTGAAAATAGTTATCATTTACAGAAAGAAGGGCAGGATGTGATTGTTTTCCTTCATGTATAATGAGGATTTGTACACAAGGTAGAAAAACTGCCTCGTCTCACTAATTGAATAGTACATTTATGAGTACCTTTGCATAGCTTTTGAAATAATTCTTGCCTGAAGGCCTTGCCTGTTGGTATCAAAAAAGATACAAGAGACTGGATCTAACTTTTCTTCCACAAATAAAGGCTATGACAATAGTGTATTCCAGTCTGCTATAGCAGAAATATGTCTTATCTTTATTTCAATCTGATTAACTTCCTTCATTTAATCACTAGCTTTTATTGACAAAGAACCAAATATACTCATTAGGTGTGGTGAGACAGAGTAGAATCAATTTATACATTAAGTTAAAGGGTAAAGCCTCTAGATATTTAGACTAAAGATAAAGTACTAACCTGTGAAATACAGAGCCTTATTGATAGAGAATGTTGATTCACTGTAGCAGGCACATTTCTTTTAACAGATTTTCATTTAGGGTGCTATTGCCTCATGAAACAATGTTTAGCTTAGCTAGAATATTGTTTTTTCTCAGAGTTGACCAAGATTGGTGTAAAGAACAGTTATGAGTAGTATATAGATTTAAAAAGAAACTTCTTATTTCTTAGTCGATCCTTGGTCTAATCTGCTCTGTTATGTGTGTGTCTTAAGACAGAGGTATAGCTAGGCTGACAATTAGCAGTAATGGGACATGAACTACAATGGCTATTGGGAGGCTGGTAGATGTTTGAAGAAGGTAGGAAATATGAACCTAAGAGCCAAATGGTAATATAAGGAGGTGTTTTGTGTTTGGGGTCACATTTGCTTTTAAGTGATTTGAAAGCTGTGAAAAAACACTAAGTACTTGGAAGTGATGAGTTATGGGTTTTTGTTACAATCTTTGAAGCATTTAGCTCCTGCCTATATTTGACCTATCTAGTTGATGATGAGTTGAATATTGCTTGATGATATGCTGTTGCAACGTAGGTGTATGAATGCAGCCAGTGCACTATGCATATCTTTTTTTCACCTGAAATGATTCTCTTACATTGTGTTCTCGGTGACTTTTCTGTGCTACTTTCGCCCAGAAAGTAGTCAGTTTTGCTAGGCAGAAGCAGATGTAAATCTAGAAGTCCTGGGGCACACAAATCCCTATGATCTGTCTCTTATCAGTTAGCCTTCACCATTTTCAAGGTCAATGTTGTGATGGTGATCATTTCAAATGACCTACAGCTTGTAGAGTCATATTTGACACTTTGCTGATGATCAGCCTCAGTTTTGCAAGCCAATAACAGACCACCAAGCAGCTTTTGCAGAGGTTTTTGGCAACATCACCAGTAGATAAATGCTTACAGCTGCAGTGGGAGAACAATGAGGATGAGAAGGACGCTGACCAGCTGCTTAGATCAGTTTCTTGGATTGGTTTCTCTTGGTGCAGCAATGTTTATGTTCTCACAAAACAAGTATTGAACAATACAAAAGGTTGTGCTATAAACCAGCAATATGTATAACATTTCAGGATGGTTAACAGAACATTTTTTGGGGATTTTGTGTTGATTCTTCCACATTGTTTTGGTGCATGTGAACACATGAACTTGAAAGCATTAAACTCTAAATTTTCTTGTTGAACTGGTTGTAATGGAGGATATTGCATAGTTTATTACAGGAAGGTTGTTACTGTGCATTTCAAAGCCAGCTAGAATTTGAAGATTATTAATGATACTACCTGAATGGGAAAATTGATAAAATCCATATTGTTGTTCTTCTTTGCTCTATGCTAAGTTTCTGGTTTCAAAATCAGAATGAGATACTTCTCTGTTGAGCTTCAGATGCTATTTCACCTAATCACACAATTATTAATTTAGGTGGAGGTTCATGCATAACAAATGGGTTATGAGAGCTTGGGTGTATATATATATGTATTTAAAAACAAAAAAAAGGGTAATACATAATAAAAGTTTTGCTCCACTACCACGGCAAGAAAATTTAATGGTGACAGCCTCTGCTGTGATTCCTTGGACATGGGTTATTAGACATTACCCTGGCTAACAAGTCATGTACCACAGAAAGGTATTGTCTTACTTAGCCTGGCAATGGATGGCAGCTGGTGGATATAGAAGGAGTAAAAGGAAGAGAGGTACCATGATTAGACTATAGCCTAGAAAATAACTTCCTTGAATCACAAGGCCACAAGTCACAAGCGATGTTCTCCAGGGCTCAGTATTGGGGCCAGTCCTGTTTAATGTCTTCATCAATGGCGTGGATGAAGGGATGGAGTGCACCCTCAGCAAGTCTGCGGATGACACCAAGTTGGGGGGAACGTTGACCTGCTTGAGAGCAGGAAGGCTCCGCAGAGGGATCTGGACAGACTGATTTGATGGGCGAAGGCCAGTTGTATGAGGGTCAACAAGAAGAAGTGCCGGGCCCTGCACATGGGTCGCACCAACCCCACGCAGCGCTACAGGCTTGGGTCAGAGTGGCTGAAAAGCTGCCTGGGGGAAAAGGGCCTGGGGGTGCTGGTTGATGGGCAGCTGAAAATGAGGCAGCAGCGTGCCCAGGTGGCCAAGAAGGCCAGCAGCATCCTGGCTTGTATGTCAAACAGCATGGCCAGCAGAGCAAGGGCAGTGGTCACCCCCCCTCTACTTGGCACTAGCGCGTCCGCAATTCAAATCCTGTGTTCAGTTTTGGACCCTTCACTTCAGAAGGGGCGTAGAGGTGCTGGAGCATGTCCAGAGAAGGGCAACAAAGCTGCTGAAGGGTCTGAGCACAAGTCTTGTGAGGAGCAGCTGAGGGACCTGGGGTTGTTTTGTCTGGAGGGGAGGCTGAAGGGAGACCTCATCGCTTTCTACAGCTCCCTGAAAGGAGGTTGTAGGCAGGTGGGGCTTGGTCTCTTCTCCCAGATAACAAGTGATAGGACAAGAGGAAACATGCTCAAGTTGTGCCAGGGAAGGTTTAACTCAGATATTAGGCAACATTTCTTCACTGAAAGGGGCTATCAAGCACTGGAACTGGCTATCCAGGGAAGTGGTTGTGTCACCGTCCCTGGAGGTATTTAAAAGACACATAGCTGTGGTGCTTAGGGACATGGCTTAGTGGTGGACTTGGGAGTCCTGGGTTAAAGATTGGACTTAATGATCTTAAGGATCTTTTCCAACCAAAGTGCTTCTATGATTCTCTTATACATTAATTACTGAAAACAGCATTCTAAAACACACTTTATAAAACATATGTTATCATCTGGGTTACAATTCAGCTCATTTTAAGTTCTCATTTAACTGACATGACTCTAATGTGGCAGAATGGCAGTTACTCGTAATAAAAGTTCTTTTACAGTGTCTAATGTAAGAGGTTAAGGCAAGCTACTGAGCTGCTTAAATGTCACTCTCACTGGATAAAAGCAGCTTCCTCCATACCAGAAATCAAGACTTTTGAAACAGGTAGAGTATGAAGCCTGCAAAAATTCATGCAAGGCTGCTACTTCTTATTGATTACATGGGCCAGAAACGATATAGAAGAATGTCTTGAAACAAAGTAAGAAAAACACCTGGAAAAACTATAAGCATTTGTTTGATATTTGAAACACATATTTAGATATTTTAAATATATAAATAAAGCATGCAGATGGATTGACCATATGGTTTCACTAGGGCCAACATAGACAAACTATCCAAGTAAAAATCTAATTCTTAGACATGGCATTCTGAGGACAATAGTTAGTTTAATACAGATAAAACATGCCTAATTGTTAAGGGGCACCACAGGTATACAGGGGTATACCAGCTATGAAACCGATCACCTCAGTGGTGTAACAGCAGGTAAGGGTTTGTCCTACATATTCACAGACTCTGATAATATCATAGCACACATAATCTGAAAAAAAGTGAATTATTGCTCATCCATGACTAAATACCCGTCTGGAATCAAGACAGCAGAGACAGCACAAAATAATCCCAAAATACAACTGCAGACAGAGTTCAACTCAGTATGACTGGCAAATCTATGAAATAATGCATGATTTCAGCAAATCACATCATCCAAAGGAAAACATTTGGATATGGCATCAATTTGAGACCAACAGATCAGTCTTTTTGCAATACAGCTAATCCAATCTCCCAAACTATCCAAAAAATAAACTCAGAAGACTTGCAGAAGTGAGTGAGAAATGGTCAGTGAGATAAGAAAAGAATCAATCAAGGCAAATATCTCTTCCCTAGAAGGTAGACTCCAGCAGAAGCACCATGAGTCATGGATATATTATTAGATTAGGGAATTCTTCTCTATTTCTAAAATTATTTCCTGCATTTGGAGCTTCGATAACATGCATTGCTTTATGACTTTCTTTAAATAAAAATAATACCTGTACAAAGACCAACCTGGTGAATTCTGTTTTATAATGGCTGGCACAGAGCATAAAAAGAGGCAGGAGATCTCAAAGGTCAGTGCTTCAGGCAACTTCCATTGAGGAATACCTTACTTTTAAAAAATATTTTTTGTTTATTTCTTTGAAGTTTTTCAGCATTTTATCCCAGATCCCAGTGATAACAACCAAATAGTTTTGTTCTCTTTATCAGCCAGGTCACCTGTACTATTACATTGGCATCACGTTTAAATAACCTCGAAACTGATAGGTAAAGCAAACTTGCTGCTCACATGTGACAGACAGAAAATGAATATTGATTTTTGTAAATAACTCTTCTAACAGGAAGGTTAGTTTTATTTCATAACATCTGTAGCCTTCTTGTTTAGCCAGAGTTTAACATGCCAGTATCTTGGTCTTGGTTTAGTATAGCACAGAGGCAATTTCTGAATTTTCATAATGGATTTAAAACTTCATTAATTATCATATCATATGTTTATGTCTTGTTTCATTAAGGGAACAGAATTAAAAATGAGTTTATGCTATCTGTTGAATATGACCAACACAGTATGTTGGTCAAGTCTGTGTGTGGAAATGTAGATACATTCCCATAGCTGTCAACATAGGCAAGAGGTGTGCTGATCTGCTTTATCATCTCTGGGTTAAGTAACTTTTTATTAGAATAACTTATTTCAAACACAAATTCTTTCTGGAATTAAACATACCTGAAGAGGTTTTATTTGGTTCTCGAGTTCCTAGCAGAGTCAGAGTACTTAAACTTCCAAGCACTGATTTCCATTTCAGCTGAACAAACCCTGCGATGAGGAATTAACAAAAGTCACAGTATTCACAATGGGAGCAAGGCAAAAAGCTAAAGCTCCCATTGTGGCTTTTGAAATTAGAGAAACTGTCAGACAATCTTGGAACGAGGATTAACATTTGCAAACAATTGTTTTGAGTTGGCATTTCCATCCCTGATGACACAAAAACATTAATTAAGTTTAGCAGCTGACTGACATCTTGTATACAAGCTGTTGTGCCTATACCACAACTGTTGATGAAGATCCAGGCTAAACTCCTGAAAAGATATTCTAACCTTTGCAACTTCTCTCCACAGAGAAGAGTTAATATGAACAACAATAATTGAGGGTACATTTCCTGCCAAGGCCTTGGAACAATGAAGATGAGAAATGTTTGGAAATTTTTTTCATTACAGCATTTCTCCTGCAAAAACTGTCTGACTGGTCAAAAATGGATGAGATAAAGTCATGAAGATATTGCGCTGATGCTGTGAGAAAATTTCCTCAGAGTAGTATTAAATAAGGACACTGATTATTCAGCCACACTCAGGAAATCCAAACAAATAGGGCATGAGATAATCATGTGTTCATTCAGGTTTCAAAACTGGTAACTAATATTAATACTTGCCATAAAAAATCTTGAAATAATCTCTTGCCTGATGTGAAAACAACCAGTACAGTCATTATGTTGCATAGCAGGCTTCATTGGTTGTGTCACCAAAATCGGGAATTAGAAAACTCCTTAAGGCCAGTGTAGCACTGAGGAGCAGGCGTTCTTTATTGCTGCGCTGGATGCACGGGGGAATGCTCCACCTAACATGCATGCTGCATTTCATTCAAACAAAATACTATAGTCCACACTTACGTTTATGCATTACCTTTCTCAGAAAAATCATACACATTCATTCAATAGTCAGTATTATGTTAAAGAAGTGTTGTGGATGATCCTCACAGGTATCTCCAAGTCTTCTAAAGGATCTCAAAACAACAGTCAACCCTATAGCTACAGCTGATTGATCACCGAACCTTAATTTAGTTCCCTTATATGAAGAGCCCAAGAAGAGTCCAAGTTTGTTTCATCAGTTACCTGTACAGTGGTCTCCTCAGCTACCATACAGTCTCCTCAGCAACTGTAAGTTTTAAACAACCCTTTGTCTCTTGGCATAAAATTACAGAACCAGGGTTGGCAAGTGCCTCTCCATAGTGATTACACTGAAACAACATATTTGCAAAGCTAAAACAGACTCCATTACATGATAACTGTTGTAAGGTAGTACCTGGGACTTGCATAGTGGTTTTGGAACAAAACCCATCCTGATGTAAACAGTTGCCAATTTCTTTACTCCAATATTCAGGCACGTTCAGAATATAATTTGCCAATAATTTTCAAAGCATTTTATAAACGTGAACTAGTTAATCTTCACAG
This sequence comes from Falco peregrinus, assembly GCF_023634155.1. Taxonomy (NCBI): domain Eukaryota; kingdom Metazoa; phylum Chordata; class Aves; order Falconiformes; family Falconidae; genus Falco; species Falco peregrinus. Next base: position 25,933,798 of record NC_073739.1, on the reverse strand, counting down.
TATTATTATAAATAACTCACAGAATTATTTGTATTCTTCAGTTCAAAAACCACCAGGCATATGCCCTTGCCTGTTCTTGTGTCTAGTCTTTTAGCAAATGCAAATGTCAGAAAATGAATCTGTGTTTCTGCTAAGAGAATCACTTGTTTCTTATTCTATATATTTAAATTGGTTTTAATCATCAACACTTCATATATAACACATCCTTTATCCCTCCCCACTGCACACATGCTCTAAATTTAATTAAAATAACTGAAATGGAACTACAGATAATTTGTTTTTTAAATAGACTGCCACATGCTTCATTTACATAAAACCTATTAGTTTGCATTAAATACAAATTAGCTGCTGATATGAATTAAATCACGTATAAATAGTTCAGAGTAGCCTCAAAATCATGCATTTTAATTAATATAACAGTTAACCAGATTTATCTGTAAGGTAATCAAGGCTCTCACTCATTCATTTTTCAATACAATAGGCCAGAGAACAAAGAGTTGCCCTGTAACACTGTTATTTTAATAGTGAAAAAAAGGCATGGAGAAGGCAGAAGCAATGCTTGGATTCAGGCATTTATAACAAATTATATTGTTTTAAAATGATTCTGCAACTGACAAGCCAGAGGCAATATGAACAAGACCTACATTGTGGGGAGGAAATAAAAATGCTGAAAACCTTTTGAATCTTTGATGTCTAGTTGTTGCAGAAAATTAGGAGTCTCATAAAGGAACTGTGAAGCTACTCTTTTTTCCTAGCCATTCTAAACATAAAAGTAAAATATAATGTCACAAAAGGAGTTTTTAAGACATTTCTTAAGTAATTGTCATATAATGAAAACAGTCATTCAAAACTCAAGAATCCCAGCATCTCTCTCCAAGAGCTACAAATACCAGCAAAACAGTGTCATTCCTAGGTAATTGTTTCCTCGTCTTCAAAATGGGTACAACAATACTTTCTTTGCATGGGAGTTCTGCATTTACTAAGCATATTAAAAGAGAGCAAAACACTGCTGAAAGCTCATCTTAATGACTGTCAGTAAAAGTTTTCTAAGTTTTTACCTATGCAGGACCATAAACCACATATTTTAGAATACATTTTGGGAACTTTTGAATGGAGGCTCCCTCCAAATTTCAATGTGTTTTGAAAGAGTTTGTGTCTAACAGCAACAGAGGTGGTGTCCCTGAGCTCCCCATGGCAATTCTAAATACTCAAGATTAGAGGGATGTTTGAACTGTAATGTTTCACAAATCAAAGAAACAGCATCCTGTGGAAAGCAACACATGGCAAGTTCAGTTCCACTGTAGTTAATGGAGAAACTGGACACAAAATAATAAGACTAAAGTAGTCAAGCTATATAAAAAAATTCTTTGGCAGAATACAGAGCAATTGAAGTGGCACTAATTTAGAAACTGTACAACCATTACAGGTTTTGAACAAGTTAGACTGTCAATGTTCCAGATGTCGCAAATGAATTCACTTGATTTCTGCTGCTGCTACGGTTATGGGATGTAATAGAACCAGACTGGCTACACAGTGGCAGAGACAATACTGAAAAACTGATCTGTTTTAATATCACCTGTAAGAAGCTGAGCCACCTCATCATCGTATGAGTAAGACAGGTCTTAGTGATTCACCAGCTTGCAAGATCAAGCCCTATTTGTGCAAAAGTTGGGCTGGAATTTGTCTCACAACCAGCCAGTGGAAAAGGTACTCCTGAACGAATGTGACATCATTAAACTGCTCTTTCGGCTGCTTAATGTTTGCAGGCCCTCAACCTATATTTTTTTAAAAAATAAAGATACATTTTTCTTAATTAAATTTTCAGCTGAAGGTGTATCAAATACATTGGAGTTTAAGTTAAACATCAAAACTAAGTTTTATCTGAATACAGAATTCAACACAGTATGTAAGTATTCATATTTAGCAGAAGGAGAATTTGGTCTGATGTCTCTACAATACAATCTCTAGGACAAATTTGGCACACATATACACTCAAAGTAATTCTGTTCAGGCAGGAAGAACAGAGCATAATTAGCAAAGAATTAGTCATCCTAGATTCACTGATTCATCTTAGCTGTGTTTTACATAAAGCATTAACATACAGTGCATAATATGCCATGTGTCTTAATTTTAAAATTGTTTAAAAATATATTAAATGCACAGTAATGTTCTCTAATGTAGTACAATTTATACTAATATCCCAAGGAAATGTACAAACAGTACACTCAAAACCAATTCTTACACTTTTAAATAAAAACAAGATAAATATGCTACATGATGGCATCTTTGAAAAGAAAGGGGGAAATTATTCATATTAAAAAAAAAAACCAAAACCTAATCTTTTTTGAAAATAAAATTAATAACAAAGATCCAAGCCTTGACAACCTGTAAGTATAACCAATTAGAAAAGATTTGTGAACACATTACTCAGAATTAGGACCAAGTTAATTGAAAAACATGCTTTCAATTGTTTTGCTTTATTTTGACAAACAAATCTGTTCTCAAGCTCTAAAAGTACAAGAAAAGTTATTGGATGAGTATGCTATAGCAGGAGTGCTTAGACAGAATTGTTCCAGATCAATTATTTTCTATAACCTAAGGTTATACCTCCCAGGAAAATCCTTGAAAACGGATATTTCCTTTAAGGCCACACTGTCCTGTAATCAAACAATAACTGTACTGACTTCTTTTTAAAGAAAAGGATTTTGAGTAAAGTCATAAAGTTCCAAATTAATTCTGAAAGTAGGAGATTCTGACAATATGGAACTTCTAACAATTACTACTTTTCTTCTCCCATCTTTAGAATCATCTTACATTACTCCACTGATTTGCTAAAATATGCTAAGACAGAAGCTTCTCAAAGGCAGTGGAAAGAGACACAGAATTTATTTTAAATTGCCACTAATTCAAGGCCCTACTAGTTGCACCGGCAGCTTCGAAGTTACATTTCAGGCAAATCTAGCTGCACTAAATGACATTGTAGATACACTTTGCTTGGTTTTGAACGGCAGCTGCAGTGCAATTTGTGCTACTTAATGGAAAAATGTAAGTGAGGGGCACATTGTTATTAATCAAATTCCAATATAAACCTGGCTGCTGTAATAATGGGTACAATTATTGATTGATGTACTGTTCAGTCTGCAAACTGACTCTAACTAAATCATGTCTTTTTAAAAAGAAGACAAGTAGAAAGCTTAAAATAACTTTATTTCCAGCACTCACATGAGTGCTGAACATAGGTCCAGCCTGGGTAGTATAAAAAGTAAGGCATTACATTTTAAAATAGAGAAAAAAATAATATAAGAATGTCAGGACCTGAAAATATAAGTCAAGAAAATAGTCTGCTTTCATCCAAAGTTGCAAAGTTACCCTCTCCTAGTCACAAAACCTTGTGACGAACAGAAAGATTATAAAGGGTGTGTGGGTGTCTCCTACCAATATAAAAATTTTTAGGGTTTCTGTCTAGTTTCTAAAGAGATCTTCATGAATTATAACTCTGCACAGGTAACTCTGGAGGAGTTAAAACCAATTAAAAGTGGTTGGGACTCTCACAATTCTGAGGCAATTGCCTGCCCAGCATTTGATGGTCTTTGAGCCATGTACATAGTACTAGACAAACTATTAGCACTTGTCAATTCTGGAAACAAAATTTAAAAACAAACAAACAAACAGGGGTGTGGAGGAATTATCTTCCTACCTGGATTTCCGTAATTGTGACATACTGGTTAGCTTTGAATAACTTCTCCTCCCAAGATTATCATTCTGAACTGGCAGTCTCCTGTATTACTTTTGACTGATCAGGGGAGAATTTAAAAATGGTATTCAAGCAGAAATTCAGTCTGTCATTTAAGTCTCATGGTTATTGCAGGAGACAAGAAATGCTACAGGAGCCACAGCTACCCTCACAGGTACCTGGGATACATGCAGGACTTCAGAAGGAAAACAAAGTACAGGAAGAACTTTGTAATAGTAAGCACTGTAACAGGAACAATCAAAATCAATAAGCACAACAAGATTATGTTGTGAAAGATATTGTTGTTATTAAACCAATTAATGCAGGAAAGTATCCTTGTCCTTCTACAACTGTAAAGAAGGAGCTTAAAGCCAAGTATAGTTTGGGAATAAAGTACCCCATTTTATCTCAATTATTAGGATTATTGTATAAACAAATTTGGTTATGCAAACTAATTATGTCTTCAGCGAGATTATTAACAATATTGGCATTTAGGTTATGATTATTAAAAGACTGCTGTGACTTCCCACTAAGCTGCATTGGTTAAGTCGTATGTTCCTAGCATATATGCTGGTTTGTACAGACATGTTGTAACAGTTTACATTTTGAAAATGGATTGTTTCTATTCCTCTCCTTCCACACCCAAAATAAGGGTAATGTATTGTTTGAAAAATAAAGAATATACCCTGGCATACAATTCTCTGGCAGGAGATTAATAAATGGTAAACTCATTATCTAAGTTTGTGATTTCATGGTCAACTAGAATCTATCTAAATTTATGCTCTCTGTTCATCCGTAACCAGAGCTGAGCAGAGGTTTCAGGATCTTCTTTCAATCATTATGTAGGATTTGTGATGTTGATTCATGGCTAGGATTGAAGGTTTAGGGGAGTTATTTTTAAACAAATAAGGAATTACTAGGGTGGACAAGCAGAGGTTATCTCTAAGGCTTTTCTATGCAAATAAAAAACAAACTCTGGACTATCATCAAAAACCTAAAAGAATATTTTCAGGCAGTAAACTTTTTGGCTAGGTAATGCCTCAGTTACAAATACTAAATGATATGACATTTAGATATGTAATCTACTGAATTATGCTTTCCTCTGATTATATCTGTCATATCCAAATTACAGCTACAGTTAGACCCTTTGGGCTGGATTGATAGACCTTGAACATATTCACATATACTGTTGGTTCATGCATTAGACTTGGGGCGAGAAATGAACTTGCAAGTTGATAATACTGTCATTTATATTTACAAATTTAGTTATTTTACTTGCAACAGAACCAATGGAAGAGAATGAGATCACAAAGGAGACAGTATCCAAGAGAAATTTTAGGATTTCACAGCAGAAACAGAGTTTCTATAGATTTTCTTTTCATTTAGTTTCCTTTCATGCTATGAAGACTTCTGTGTTTGAGGAGGTTTTTTAAAGAGCTGTATTCATTCTATGGTGTTTGAAGAAAGGACTGATTTTTTTACTTGAGCATTTTTATAGTCTGCTTTTACATTCCTCTACAATAAAAATTGCGTTGGAGAGGATGTTTGAAAATTAATTTGCATTCACACCTGTTTCAGACATTTTGAAACTTGATATAATAACATTTATTATCCTGGAAAATATGAACATTGCTGTTACAAGGGACTGTGAATGAATGACTACTCCCTCCACAGAAATCTTGGGGATTATGTTAGTGTCTTTGGTTTGTCAGGAATTCTCTCTGAATCTCTGTATATTCATATAAAGTGGTTGCAACACAAACACTCCTATAAATAGTAAACCTGTTACTAAGGTACCAGATTGGACAAAGGCAGCAAATTACGGCCTGGAGGAAATGCAGAGCTACCCTGCCTGTTCAGAGAATGCCCCAGGGCACTTTGCCCAGGGGAGGCACTGCACAACTGAACCCAGCTGGGACATCCAGCATTAGAAGCTACACTAAAAGCCTTGAAAAATTATCCTGACATTTGGGGCAAAGCTAAAATCCTCACTCCGCAGTAATATTAGCCCATTATATCTCTGACTGTCAATTGACAATTTAAAAAGTGAATTTTTTTCCTTATTTAAACAAGTAACAAAATTCTCTTTGCCTGGTTGCTATAATTTTTATTCAAAGAGATTTACAGAGAATGCAGCTATCCCCTTGATGTTCTTCCTTTCAGATACCCACACATTCAGCTCATTCAGTTTATACAACTCATACAGCATTTAGTTCATTGAGGCAAGATGTTCTTTTTTCCTCTATGCTATGCTGTGAAGTGGACCAGGTAAGTAGACAAATAAAGGCTGTTAGGTGAAAGAGACTACTAGAACCAACTGAAAATTAGAAGAACTATCAAAGATAATTTCACTTGGAACAGTGAAAATAAACATAGATAAACTATTTAAATAATACCAAAGGAAAGGAAAAAAAAATAAAAGAAAGAAAAGAGTGGGATTTAGATTTAATTAGCTTTAAAAATCAAGAACTTAAGATGGCCTATATAATGGGCTCACCAAATAATGCGGTGTGGTTTACTCTCACTGTCTATAAAACACGGTACTTAATTCATAAATCACATGAACCAAGCAAAGGACAGGTACCCTGAAAATGGCAGGATCTGTTCTGTGAATTTCTTGGTTAAATTAGATGGACATATCCTTTATCTGACCCTACATGTTAACAGTATCCCAAAGTACAAATCCTTAACGTTAGATAAATACATCAATTAATTTTAAACTTCATTCTACTTCTATTTAGCGAATGTTATGCCAGATAACTAAAGTTACAGAGCTCTGAATAGAACACTGCAATGCAGCCACTTAAAATCAAAATTCAAATTGTTTCTTGACTTTTTTCAATTTTAATTTTAATCAACAATGCATTTCTCTATATGACTTTTGTCATGAGAGATGACAAAAGAAAGGATTTTAGGTAACAGATAATTGGATATGTGCCTCCTTAATTATAACAATAATTCCATTCCTAATGCAGTCTTTAGACCTGCTATAGGCTTGTATATTTAACTGAAGGTATTTCTAAAGCCTTTTTTCCTTTTTTGGATTTTTTTTTGCTGAAGTTACTCGGAGTTCACAAAAACTTTAACTACTTTTTCATTATATTTTAAAATTGGCTTTTGCATTTTAGTTAAAGCATTTTTTTTAGTAGAATAACAGAATCATATAATATTTTGGATTGGAGGGGACCTTAAAGATCATCTAGTTCCAACTCCCCTGCCATGTGCAGGGACACCACCCACTAGACCAGGTTGCTCAAAACCTCATCTAACCTGGCCTTCAACACTTCCAGGGATGGGGCATCCACAGCTCCTCTGGGCAACCTGTGCCAGCATCTCAACATCCTCATGGTAAAGGGTTTCTTCCTTACAGCTAATCTAAATCTACCCTCTTTCAGTTTAAAACTATTCCCCTTTGTCCTATCGCTACATGTGCTTGTAAAAAGTCCCTCTCCTGCTTCCCTGTAGGCCCCTTTAGGTGCTGGCAGGCTGCTGTAAGGTCTCCCAGAGCCTTCTCCTCTCCAGGCTGAACAACCCCAACTCTCTCAGCCTGTCTTCATAGCAGAGGTGCTCCAGCCCTCTGATCACATTCATGGCCCTCCTCTGGACTCAACCCAACAGGTCCATGCCCTGCATATAGTGGGGGCCCCAGAGCTGAGCGCAGAACTCCAGGTGGGGTCTCATGAGAGCCGAGTAGAGGGGGAAATTCACCTCCCTTGACTGGCTGCCCACATTTCTTTTGATGCAGCTCTGGATATAGTTGGCTTTCTGCATTGCAACTGCACATTGGCAGGCCACGCTGAGCTTTTTGCCCACCAGCACAGCCAAGTCTTTCTCCTCAGGGCTGGGCTAAATCCATTCCTGACCCAGCCCCATCCCACAGGCAGAACCTTGCATTTGGTCTTGAAATTCATGAAGTTTGCACTGACCCACCTCTCAAGCCTGTCAAGGTACCTCTGGATGGCATCCCTTCCTTCCTTTTTAATATGTATTTTTCATCTAGTTTTCTAGTGAAACATAAAACTACATAGTTTATAAAATATACAACTTATAAAGTGATGATAACATTAGCTAATTTTTTTTACCTTTTTTCTCGTTTTACAAGGAACCACAAAAAATAAGGACATCAGTCTCACATGACAAGGTAGGCAAAAGGAAATTTAATCAATTTTAATCTTTGAGATAACAGATTTCTGTGAAAAAAAAAAAAACTTTCAAATGATGGTACACAGGACTTGATTCTTATTTCACACTACTGTAAATGAGGTGTAATGCAAATGAATGAACTACCAAAGGCCCCATAAATGTGCTGAAATTGATATAATAGAAGTCATTGGTTTTATCCCCACTATTATACATCAATAAATATTCACATTCTTATTAGAAACATTCTACTCTCATCACTGTCCTTCACAATATCACAATATTGAGTTATGTGAAAGACATTTGCCAGAATACACATGTATCAAAACTTAAAAATTCAGCTAAGAATTCAGGGGACAGATACATGTGTTCAACAAAACTATGCATGGCTGAATAAAATTTATTTCCTTATAAAACTATTTCAACATTTCTTTACCACACATAATGAATGAAAGGCTTAAAAATATGAGTGCCTAAAATCAAATAAATATCTGCTTGAGTCAGAGTAATTCTGTGTGATTTAGAATTAGTGTTTTCTTTTGTTCTTTAAAATATAAATGTTTATCTGTTGAGATGTAGTTCAAAACCATAAGTAAAGCCAAAATATTTAAGCTGTAGCAATGGAGAATCATCTAGCCTATTTATCTCTAAATGACCATATTTTCCATACTAAAGCAAGATAGAAAATCTTTACTGGCATTGCACCTACATAGGATGAACAGGAATTTTTCCACTGAGTGCCTCCCTGTTCACCCAGGACTTAAATTTTTTTCTAATGCACTTTGATGCAGCAAGTAAATATTCTTTACTTCTCCAGTAAACAAGCCTAAAGTGTTACATATTTTATTTAAAAAAAAACAAACAACAACAACAAAAAAAAAAACCACCTGTATCTTTTAAATGTTATATTACGTCTAACTCAAACAGTATAAATGTGCAAGTTCCAGAGCCCAAAGCATTCCTAGGCATGGTTTAACAGTGTACACACAGCCACAATGCCTAAAGATAGTCAGTCCATTAAAAATTGCAAATAACTCCATGATCTGGAATCAGATACATACTCGTATCTCTTCTCTATTCAAGCACAACTGTTTTCTGCATTTGATCATATACTGCTAATGACAAGGTTTATTACACTTTTCCACAATTTTTCTGCACAACTACTTCTATTTTATAATGTTTTTGTGAAGAAAATTTATTTTGTTTCAAAGAAACTGTTTGGGTTTTATCATTTATATTTTACTGAACAGTTGTATGGACTAGTATACATTTCTTATCAGATGATTAATTTCACAGGTTCCCCTTGGTCGATACAAGGATTACTGAAGCTGCAAGCATGCTTTTTTGTCTGTTTAATGTGTTGATGTCAGTGAGGCTGACATCTGATTTAAATGGATTGATCAAGAATTTTCCTAAGTGTTGCCATCACAGAAATATTTTGAAATATATTTGAAATGGCAAAGTATAGACAAAAAAAAAATACCCTATCTTTTTCATGCTAGAGAATAACAGGATACTCAAACAGGTGATTACAGCTTCATACTTGCATGAGTCCATTGCGTATTTCTTAGGGCATTAGAGCGGTAACATTTACTGAAGGAGGGTTTGGCCCATTTCTTTGTAGCCAAGCAATTTGAACCATCATTTTTGAAAGGCAGCAGGAACTGCAGATCTTGGTCTCTGGTTCTTTCATGGGCTTTCTCAACTGGTTCACCCATTTTCCCAGTAAATGTGCCAGATCTTTTCCGCCTCATTGCAGAAACCTCCACATAACCCTGGTTTGCACATTTCCTTTTGCTAATGCTTGACTTGGCAAACCCGTAAAAAAGTTTGATAGGTTATTCCTCCTTCTATCATCAAGTACAGATCTCCTTTCCTCTCTTTGTCAAAGTATGTGGTGATTATCCACCAAAAGACCTGTGTGACTATAGCCCAACATCCTATTAAAATGGACCTTGTAAGTGTAGACTGAATGATACGGTAATCATAAATCCTGCCAGGACTTTGCAAAGAATCTGCCATAGCTGTGATATTAAGCAAAAACCTTCTGCAAATTTCCGAATATTTCAGCAGCAACTCGCCCTATTTTATTGAATACCAACAAAGTTTTAACAGAAACTGCAATGCTGAGTTTTCATGTGAGCAGTAAAACCAGGCTCTTATTTACTGATGATGTTGCATTTGTTTTATCCCTAATGGCCTAGCCTAAACTTCAATTGCAAAACATCCATATAAACTTCATTTTCTTGTCAGTTTAGGTCCCTAATTGTAGTGTGAAGTATTTAACCATGTGTCTTTTGTAAATTGGTAGGAAATCCCCCACATTTTTTGACAATCTACTTGCTGCCTAGAACTGGTTGCTATGTCACAGTTTTCTACCTGCCTCATCACAGACAAAATCTTCTACAGAGGAAGGGCCTATGTAACACTTACAGAAAATGGTACTTTAACAGATATTATGTATTAATATTACTACTATATTGATATTGAAGTTAGAATCATAGAATGGTTTAGGCTGGAAGAGACCTTTTGAGATCTTTAGCTCTAACCCCCTGCCCACAGCAAAGCTAAACTTTTTGGCTGTTTTGTTAGAGATATTGTATTGTACTTTTTTTCTTTAATATTTATTTGTATGGCTTACACATTTCTTTCAGTTTCTGAGTGAATTTGCTGCTCAGATACTGAGGGAAGAGCAACATTGACCAAGTGGATAGGTATAGGCATATGCACATAGTAGTTTTCTTTAACCATGCCAAAGTATCATTCCCTAACATATTGCACAGGAATTCAACTACTTAACTTAGCATTTATTTTCATTAACATTTTTATAGCATTAATAAACTTTCATTTATGATTTTTTAACATTAATAAACTTTGTCATTCACTACATATGCACTTTCGAGGTTTTATCTGAGTATGTCTATCCATAACAGTCCAAGCATGTACTCTTGCAGAGCCCAGTCATACTTTTTATACATTGTCAGTTTTCACTGTGTACCAACATATACCACATTTCCTAAAATTTAATTAGATATTCAAATCAGAAAAGCATTGACCTTTTTCAACTCCTTTTAGTGGAACTTTTGAAAAGGGAGCATTTAAGAAACTTATTAGGAAGTTCATGAACTGTTTTTTCTGGATTTTCCAGGAATCAGGTTGGGAGGGAGCTTAAACACAACCTACTTGTCATTTTTTCTGGTGCTGATAGCTCTGATAGAATTGATTTGATAGATCTTAATGGAATTGTATCTGATCCCTTTACAAGTCTGAGATAAATATAAAACACCAGTTAGTTACTCTTCATTCTAATGTTTTGTTCTAACTCCTACTGACACTTCACACAAAATGCTTTCCAACTCACTCCCTATAATAAAATGTTCCAGCATGGAAATCCCCTGAATCTCCTTCATACTAATCAGTGAAGAAAAGTATTCTCTTAAATTTATGGTAATAAACTATACTGGCCATATACGGTTTCTGTATTCTTTGGCAGGCTTCTTGCTTCCACTGTGTTCAAAAAGATTTAATCAGTAGTTTTCATGGTTTACAAAGTTTTTCCTCAACTTTTTTAATCATCCCTTTCTCTAATTATACATAATCAACATTTAACTTGCCAAAGTGTATGCCCTTTTTCCTGTTTGGAAGTTACTACCATTTATTTAAGATTTATTTTTATTTCTAATAACAGGTTTTGCTATACTGCTTAATCATGATTCCTTTGAGGTAGAATGTTTTTTTGACAGATATAATCCCTATAGTTTGTAACCTCTAATATGGTGTCTTCAGCACTTGCAAGTAATTAAGTCTTTTGGCTGTACCTTTTAATTTCTTTTAACAAGCTACTCCTTTTCTTACGAAACTATCTTTTCAGATCTCAACATTACACCCATGGGTCTTTTTAGAGAGAATTCTTTCACTGCTGCATCTTGAATTTGACTAGACAGTGGAGACAGTTCTAGAGCAGCTCTTCAGTTGTAATATTTTGAGGTGGGTCATGTACATTGCTCACAACCGGTACACTAAGTAAATAACAACTTCTCTTTGGAAGTTTCTGCTTATTTACTCCAAGATTTTAAAATATGTGCATTATGTTTTATTACTAGGCTCTGCTTATTTGTCTAATTTTCATAACTATATCATTCTACTACTCCTATGGAATAGGCTTCAGACTTTTTAATCTTACATTATAATTTGTTTCTGAGGATCATTTGCTTCCTTCAACATATGCAGATATATATATCTCCTGCCCATCCTACTCTGTGTAGTGAAGTACAAAGTGTTAGTCCTCCTCTTGACTCTTCTTCCTGTGTTTTACCTGTACTTGCCTCTCTGTCTTTTCTGACTTCTATTTTTTGTTTTTTAATTAAAAACTAGTTGGATGAAAGAAGACACAGTTTAATTTGTGCGTCTTTTGTCTTGTCTTTCTAAGGAGCAAAGTATGCCACTTTTTTTTCTGGGGTTTCCTCATCTGAGGATAAATAATTAGAACTGAATAAGTAAAAGATGAATAAAATAAAAAGCTTGCTATTTCAAACATAAGTTAATGTCTTTGAATTATTCAGTTGCATTGTCCTATAGTTATTAACCAAGGACTTTTTGCTGACAGTTTACATGCCTTAAAACATAGCCAAGGCCACCTTACTCAGAATAATTTCTGAATTTTTTCATTGTTTGCTGAGTGACAAATTTCAGAGAGACTGTTGACTCAGAGATGCAGTGCATTATTCGTTAACCCTCTGTATTAAAGATGATAAAAGCTGTTTAAGAATACAATGAAGTGGCCTCTTGTTATGTTAAACAGAGATTCTCATCCTTATTCAAAAGATCTGCTGTTTAATTCTGTATTTTCATTTTTCCTTGTTTTTTCAAAAGGCCAGCACTGAGTACAGCATTTGGTGTAATTTTTTCCCCCCTTCTTTTCTTGTGTAAATAATCCTTTTCATAAGAGATGACATGGGAAATGAATTCACCTTCCTCTAACAGTGACTGTGTAAACAGTCTTCTGCTATGGGTAGAAACATAAGATAAAAAAGAAAGTCACAATATTTCTGTTTAAAAAAAACAACAGTGAAGAACAATGAATGCAAAAATTGAATTCTAAATTTAGGAGTTTATACACTAGACTTCTACAACACACACTGTTCCCATTATATATTTTACCCTTATTACTTCTGTTCTTTCACTGCAATACCAAAATTGGGAAAGAATAAAGAGTACCATACTCCCTTGGCCATTTTGTTAATTATTTTTTTATATTTGCAATTAAATCCATTCTGAATTTTGATATCAACCTTGAGTTGATTAGATTAATACCATAGGTTAACAACAGAGAAGATGGTCTGTGTTGTTAGATTTTTGCATACTTGTACAAATAAGATTAGATGCAGTATGTAGAGCAAGCTGTAAGTACATGACATTTTTCCAATAATTGTTTTTCATTATTTTGAAGTGTGCATAAACCTCCTGTCACATCAAACCTTCTAACTGTTCTGTATGTCATTTAGGATTTGAATTCTGCCACTACCCAACGTACCTGACAAGAATGATAACTTATGTTACAAAGTACTTAATGTTTGCGTACTGTCCTATGCAACCATGCAAAATATCCAAGTTTGAACCCATCACATATGAACAAATCCTTTGAAACTTACGTATACTCAGGAAAAAAACATTCACTGACTTTTGTCTGCTTGAGCAAGAACAGGAAGATAGTCAGATATGATCAGGTACTTGTATTCACTCCTGTATTCAACTCCACATTCAGTCTTTCACATTGCACTTCAGACTTTCAAAATGTAGTAGGAAATGTTTAGTGCTCTGAAAAATCACAAAAGATTTTAAATTATGAAAATAGAACTATATATAAATTAATCACAATCTTGTCGTTTACATCAATAGTGACCTATTAGCCTTTATAACTAAGATGTTAGTAAAGATTAAGATCTTTGTCAGCATAAATGCACAACTATTTGTCTAGGTGGGAAGCACCTTTTCTTCTTCTGGGAAAAGGTATTTTTATTTCAAAATAAGGATGCCTTGATGAGAAACAGTTTTCAGGTAACTACCACAGTACAATTATACTAATATCATCATACTCTATTTCCATGTCCAAACAGTCCCTAAGGCACTCTCTTATTACAAATGATACTTCATAGAATAATTGGGTTTTTTCTATTTTTCTAATTGTCTAAAAATATCCAAAATATTGTTTTATGTGACATAGATAAAACCTTGAGAGCAAGCAAGTGTATCAGTATGGTTGAAATAATACAGTATGCACTGTTTTACATGTGTATCACTCCTAACACAGTATATCACATAGGCAAGGACCTTAATGGGAATTAGAAGATTACACATGTGTCAATTTAGTAATTACAGATAACCTATATTTACATTAGGTACATCTCAAAAAAATGCATGAGGGCTTAAAAACCTCAGGGTTTAAGCAAATCTTGAGACACTGGAAAAATGTTTCATTCATTATATGGATACTTAATATAATAAACTGATTTCTGCATTTGACTGCATGTGCAAATGATTTGATGCACCATAATCTGACATACTGATCCACATATTTGTACATGATTTATAAGTATCATACTACATTTTCTTATCCTTTCTGAACTATTGAAGAAATTTACTCAGTGATGTGAAAGAATTAGAAAGTTAACTGCAAAATACTTCAGCAACAGATATAAAATGCCAAAAAAAATTGCTAGTTTGTCCAATTATACCTCTGTGTGCCATTAATTGCATAGAAGTTAAACAGTTTTATGAGGAAAATTAACAATGGATTCTGAAGTTCATAATGTAATTTAACATATTTGTAACAGATGTGTAAGAGTAAATGCAGTTCTTCTGCATTTGCTATACAGATGATGATGCAGAACCTAAAACTCACTCAATTTCCCAGGATGAAGGAACATGCTCATTCATTTGGAGAAACAGAAAGCCATTGCAATACTATTTATTTTGCTTTTCCAGTTAAACAGGAACTAAAAAACCCTTTCTGTTTTGATGCATTTTTTCTTTCACTGGCAACAGACTATAATATCATAACTTCATTTTATGATGGACCCAGCAGTTTCTCTCTCTAATAGCCTTCTTAGACTTCCAGTATCATTGTAATGATTTCAAGATATGAATACCTCCTGCAGTGTTTAAAGTGGCTTCAGTGTGTAACATAACACATTTTTATAAGCAAGTGACACTTTCTTGTGTTTTCAGTTCTCCAAAATAATTTAGAGTGTACATTAAGAGTTCAAATAAATGTGTTAACTAATAAAACTGCAGTACTGCAAAGAAAAATATTTGTTCTTCTATGAGATTTTTTGTTAAACTTCTGTTGCATCTCATTGCAGTGCTCAAAGAAACTAATAAAATGTGATGAGATATAAAAAACATACAAGAAAATGGATTCAGATGTTGGAGGCTTCTTCTAAATTGAAAAGCACAAATAAAAAAAATAAAAAATAATTTTAAAAAAGAGTAATGTTGCTTTTTCACTTTAAAAGGGCTTCATGTTTTTTAATCTTGATATTCTATACCAAAATGCCAATCCTTTCCTAGCTAGAATGTTTCTAAACCATGGCTCATCTAATTTTTAAATTACGGTTCATTTCTGAACTATGATTCTGCCTAATTGTGACTATAGAGGAAACATTTAAGTGTCCCCAGGTCGATAGCTGCTCAGTACTTTCAAACCAAGACAACGTTAATGGGGTCTAAGGGGCCTGGCTGTGACTATACACTTTCCCCAGAGAACTGTTGTCAAATATCCATGTTTTATGGATTCAAATGAAAAATAGAAAAGCAAAGTATCCAGCTGTGACAATCTGATATGTTAAAGTGCAGATTTAAGATATTTTCTGCTGCAAAGCGCAGTTGAGTTCATAAGTCAGGTTCCTAATGGTTCATGCAAAGCCTAACAAGAAATGAAGATGTCTTCTGTTTAATTTCAAATCCAATAGAATATAAGCAAGTTTCATCCCAAGAATCTTTCTGAGATAAAAAAAAAGGAGGGCAGGACAGGGCAGGGCAGGGCAGGAGAGGAAAAGTATTTGCATAATCTTAAATCCTGAGTTATGGAATTTTGCTTCATTTTTCACTGTGTGAGAATTCAGTCAAGTTTGCCATAGTGTTATGAGAATACACCCACCAACATGTTCTAAGCAGTTATATCAACTAATCAGGACTCAGTGGTGCTGCAGTGTCCAACTGACAACTGCTAACTCATTTCTCAATTATTTAAGTCCATCAATGTTTTCAGCAGGTCACTACTGCCGTTAGTTACTATTCAGTAATCACATATCTATACATTAGTTCTTGTTCTGTGGCTGATTACTGTTCTTCATAAATTCCAAAGAAACAGCTTGGAGTTTTCAGATGTTTTGGTGATACGTTCTCAGTGATCTTAAACTTCAGATATTTAATCCAGAATTATGCTTTTATTTCAAAAGAAATTACTACTTGAGGAAAAAGTAAGATCAAAAAGTTAAATAATGTGATAAGGAATAGATTAGCCATATTGTTATGGGCACCTGAACAAAGTCTTTTAGAGCCTAAAGGCAGTTAAAGGAGAGTGAAGCACAGTAATTTAGGTAAAGAAAAAGAAGATGACAATGGTATGCATTGACCTGTAGTTATTATCTACTGGGTTGATGAGTTATGTCTAGTCCCATCGTCTGATGGTTAGTATCATTACAAGATATACTGTAACACAAATGAAAAAGAACCAAAGCCTAACTATGTTCCATCTATAATTGTATGCCCATCAATGTGTAATGACTTTTAATTGTTCTTATTTAACAGCTGTCTTCTTAGGGTTTTGCAAGTGGGGGATGGAAAAATAAATATTTGGGAAGGATGGGCAGGAGCAGTCCTGGAGTCCAAACTGCAGTAGACAATAAATGTTAAGAGTCTCTACATGTTGATAAAAGAGAAAAACAAGGGCATTTTAGGATTATGTCTGTTGCAGGCCACCAAAGAAGGAAAAGTTATTTATTAATTCTTTCTTTTAAAAAAAAAGCCTGGTAACTATGAAAAACATCAAAAGCATAGTGACTGCTATTAAAAATTAATCCTATTTACACGTTTGTTGGGAAACACCGATGTGGATAAGCCAGCACGTTTTTTGTATGTGTTTTCTGGAGAAAAAGACTGAGAGAAGACTTCCTCCAGGTGTAATTCTTCCCAGAATTTATTAACTCAAAAACAAGAAGTGAGACTAGACTAACTGATTAAAAATGTACTTTAAAACAGGAAAACCCTGTAGGAAGGATCTCTGGAGAAGTGAATCTAAGGGGGGAAAAAAAGGACAGTAATTCCTGAAACAAGAATGGCGGGCCTTTAAAAAAAAAAAATCTTATATGCTCCGTATTAAGTGCAAATTTTCTTAAGGCAAAAGAATACAGAAAGTACAGCAAGTGTTCCTTTTGTTCAATAAACTGTTCAGTGTCCTGAAACTCAAGAAGGAAGCACCAAGGGAGAAACAAAAAAGGCAAATGTTTAAGGACATTGTTTAAGTAGGAAAAAAAAAAAAAATCAGAAGCACATAGGCCCAAAATTAGAAAGGTCAAGCCTCAAAATGAGATACAACTAGCAAGGAACATAAAGGGCAACAACAAACCATTCTACCATTAGATTAGAAGGAAACCTAAGCAAAGTATCAGTCCATGCCACTATAGGAACTGGAGGATAATGATAAACAATGTCAAGAAGTCTGACATGTTTAATGCCCTCTTTTGTTTCAGTTTTCACTGGAAAGGTTAACTTTGATCAGACAATTAATTATCAGTGACAGAAGGCAGTAAGAAGGAAAACAGATCCAGAAAGAATTTTTTTGTTATCCACCTACCTGTGTCTGATGAAATTCACCCCAAATTATGTGAAATAATGCCTGGGGCAAATTCTGATTAGCTTCAAGAACTCTTGGAGGTTGGCTAAGAATCTGGAAGCTGGGAAAAGGCAATAAAGTGTAAAAAGGTAGAAGAAAGTAAGGGAGAAAAGAATGTTCACTCATAAATTAGCTTTAGTTACTGAAGAATATCCTGCAGGATATTGTCCCTCTGCACTGATAAGACAAGGAAGGTAGTTCTGTCCAAACATACTTTACTTATAAAGTAGATGAAATAAATAACATGTATCTTAAAAAAATGCTACAGTGGATCATGAATTATGGACACTTGCCTTAATTCTGGTTTTGAGAAACTCTGGAAAAAATATCTGGAGTATAGTAAGAATATGACTCACAGCAAGCATGGATTGCTCAAGAGAAAATCATCAGGAACCACCTGACATTTTTCTATGGCAGGTCTTTTAGATTAAGGAGAAGTAACTGATATGTTATTTCATTAATAAGGCTTTTTATGATCTCACATGATTTTCTGGAAGTCCAGAAAGCGTATTCCAGAGAAGGATATGAAACTGAGTGACAATTGTCTATGCAACTGTGACAAAAATTTCAATATCAACAAGGAAGAACTAATAACGTTTTTGCAGTAGTCAATGTAAAGTCTAGCTCTGTTCAAGAGTTTCATTAGTAAATGAATTAGTGATGACAAAATATAAATTATAGTGTAAGGTAAGTGTAAAACTATCCTCAGCCCCTATTTGAATTTTTCGTTGACAAAATGGATGATAAATACAGTATTCCCATTATTACATTTGCAGACATCCTGAAGCTACATTGTATGCAGCTAGTTGTAGAATGGACTAATTTTAAAATCAACTTGAAAAAAAATGAGGAAATGGTCAGAAATAGCTACAGTTCTTTAACAATATGAGCAATAAAAAAATTAATTGAACAGCAACCAGATAGAATGATTTGGACACAGTTCTACAAAAATTGGTCCGGGAGTTAGAGGGCATCATAGTGTGGTGATGAACCAAAGCCATCCTACAGTTTAAGGAAAAGAAAATAACTAACGTCATACTGCAATACGAAAACAGCAGAAACATACAAGAAACATGTGAAGTAATGCTTTGATTCTAACTGTGTGTACTAAGGGCTCGTTTGGTACATACATCTTGATTTTGGCATTACATTTCAGGTTAGATATAAACCAGTCATAAGGAGATGAGTAAGAATGAGAAGTGCAACCATCACCACCAATGGGCAAATAACATACAAAATAATTTGACTGGAGGGAGGCCAGAACATCCTAGGAAACAGTGGAGAAAGAGAAGGCTGAAAGATGACTTGGCGTTCTTCCACTTGGATTTTCCATGCTAAGATCGAATCCAGTCTCAGTAATTCACAGCCAGCTCTGTTTTGGTTTCTATTTTCTGTTATTCTTATAGCTATAAACACATGAAGCACCGTTCAGTAAGAATACTTTAGATTTTTAGAATAAGTGAGAAACCTTTGACTGAACAAGTTTTCTGCAATAGTTAAAAGGCTTTCCAATTTGCAAAAAGAAAAAAATAGGATGCATCATATCCCTTCCTAAATCATTAGTTGGGATAAAAATATTCTATGTTCTTTTTCCTTAGGCCAAAGTGGTCCATCTTGTCACCAATTTACTGCCAGGTACAATTTCTTATCTTCTATATGATAGCAAACATAGCAAGAGTTGATGATAATTACAGCACGGTTAAGAGCAAGATGGCAGGATTTCTACCTGCATAATACTAACATTTCTGTTTTTTTCTTATTTGGTCACTTGGAAAACTTTGGGATATTAGAGCATAGAAGCAGAAACTTCTAGTTAGCCACCTCCTTGAGAAAATTTTATTTTTATTTATAGTGTGCTTCTACAGGTAATATTCTTACTTCCACAAAAAATGTAAGGTTTATGAACCACAGTAAAAAGAGAGGGGTTATGCGAGGCAACTTCAAGGTGAACTCCTCTTGAAGAGGTGCCATAATTTTCAAACTTTTTTTTAAAATTCTGCTTTTAAATAATTTAGAAATACATTTTGTTAATATGTGCAGATAATGAATAATAATAATGATAATAATGATAAAATGAATTTTGCACTGCAGGTAAGCAAAGAATTACCTTCTTTAAGGTGCTATGATTTAATGACCATGCAGCATTAGAATTGTTTTTTGAAAGCTTCATTTCCATTTTCCTGAAAATACTAGATAATACCAGAAATACTGACCTTATGGGTAATGTATCATAGCCCAAAAAGGAAATACAGTTCAAGAAGCAATAACTTGGTTTTTTTGCTATTATCTGAGTCCACATTTATTTTTCTTTCTTTTTGATAGTTCCTTACAGGAAGACAATACAGAGCATACTTCTCCATATAGACCAAAATCAGTCCATGAGTCCTCTTCTATATACATTATGTTCTAGGTTGGTACTGTTTAGAAGTGCCTCCAGTGAAGAGAACAAATCACCTATCAAACAGAGATTTCATCCATGCTATTCTTCTAAAAGTGGCAGTAGATGAGTTTTCAATAAAAAATTTGGGTAGTTCCATATGGGATATCATGCCTTTTACGACACCAGGAAAAGCGTAATGTTGGCATAATTTAAAGACAAAAATGCATCAATCAATTTTCCATATGGTGTTTCTCCCAGTAGAATTCCTTTTAATACAAATAACATACAAGATACATACATATAACTTAAGAAATAAATTTGCTTGTAATTTATGAAAGCAAAAGAGAACCGAGTAAACAGGAAGACCTATTTACCTTGATACATATTTCTCCGCATTTCACTCAGAATGCATTGTTAACATAAAACAAACTTTAACATTTATGAATAATTTTTTTACAGGCTTCTGCAGTCAAATGATACCAAACCATTAGTGAACCCAAAGACCATGTTTCAAAGCTTTGTGAGAATGTGGGCCACTAGAGAACTTAATATCTGGCAGATGTTCAAGGCTAGTGATATGTTCCCCGCTACAATTAAATTTTAACATCTTCGAAACTAAAAATGGGCACAAATTATATTCTAATGGGTGCCAGCCACAAAAATAGCTCAAATGACTTAGCAGATGCAAAATATTTCATCTATTTTAGTTTAAGATTTTAAAGCATTGTATAGATTATTTGATACCAGGGTGCAACTGGCATTTCCTGGCTCAGGAACACGTAGGTATCAGTGGCTTTGTCTAACCAAAACAGTTGTCTATAAAATGTTGTGAACTTCTAGTTGCATAATTCTTCAGAATAGTGAAAACACTGCGAACAGAATTATTCCACGAACAAAACAAAAAACCAAAATATTTTCCAATATAAGAAAGGTGAAGTATGAACTTCTACTAAATCTCTTCAACTGGATTCTGTAGCCAGATCTCGTCTGCATTCACAAGCCATACCCACGAATACATCATCCACTGCTTTATCCTGAAATATGTCGACGTTTGCCAAGGAACATTGGGATTAAGTCAAAGGTAGTAAGGAATGACAACAGAAGATTGCACAGAACAGAAGCAGAAGGCATTTTTATTGGACATTTTGCATATATTATGTATCTTATGTAGCTAACAAATAGAAAATAATAGTAATTTGCGTAATTAATTTGGACCCAGATCCACTTTCAGGCATTCCTCTTTCACAGCTGTTATGTAAACAAATCAAATCTCATTGATGTTTACCCCCAGCCTTCATTTTTTAATATGCCAGATTTTCTGCATTTTTGACAGTCAGTCACAGCAAAGTGACTGTGTTAATTTTGGCAACAATCAGAATTGTTGATTCTGAGCTCATCCTGGGGACACTTTCTGCGCATCAGAGAAAATGCAAACGTAGCTTTCCGATGCCCACTGTAGCCTAACACCTTTTAGATATGACCTGTGATCTCAGCCAGATACAAACTTGTAATAAATTACTCAACTTGACAGCTGAGTCATACTTCATTTGAAAAAGGAACCATTTCAGGTTGTGCAATTTTGAATCGACCTATAACCTTCATGTCACTGTAATTTGCCAATGTAAATGTGTAACTAGGCTGTTTTCAACTTCACTTGGAGCATAAATTGCTGGAATACTCTAGAATGTATGTAGGAATGGATATCAAAGCTTTTGCAGGTATTTTTTTTAGATTGATTTAGTAATAGACTACATGTAGAAATTTAATATTTAGTTAACATGATCTTCCTGTACCTTTTTTTAGTTACAAACTATACAATTTTTTTTCTGACTTTACATTTCTCTCACATGCATAGAGTTACAAAGAAAAGAAATTTAAAGTAAACCAGTTTATGTACATGAAGCTGTTTTTATAGAGAAACAAATACATATTGGAACCTGGGTTTAGGTTTTCCACAACTATTTTTATACTAAAAATAAGGCAAGATGCAAATACTTTTAACGCAGAATTTAGTACCTACAGTAGTGATTTGCTGACAAAGTTATGCATGATGGTATCAGAATACTAAAATATGAAGCATGAAAGACAATACATGCAACGATAGAGTATTTGAAGACAAATAATGTTATTTCCCTCTACCCTAACAAAATGAATGAATGAAAGAATATACAAAATGCAAGGTGAACTGCTCTAAGTTACATAATTCTACCATACACACACACAGAGCAAACTTTAGACTCGGATGTGCCTTTCTTGTCTACAGCAGCAGATTCATGGGCTTTTAAGAGTTGAAAACACCTAAGATGATCCATATGCACTAGCATACTCCAGCCACATATCAACTATACTGGTAAACTGTGAAAAGGTAATTTAATCCATTGCTTCTACTTCACAGAAAACATAGTGGAAATGGAGAAGGAAAACAAAACAAAACAAAAAACCAACACAGACGATCTAGTAGCCTTACAGGTCTCCTCATTCACACCAAACTAAAGCAAAATGCCCAAGAACAAATCTGTGCCATCCTATGAATGAGAAGCTTGTCTGTTTTGAGTAGGTCTAGTAGACACATACTCAAAAACACATTTTGCATACAACTTATATGCAAAAATTTTTCCTGGTATTCCTAATGAACAGTGACGACCCAACTTTCCGTTCAGGTATGCATGCAGACTGCATAATGCCAGCCACAATATATGACTACTGCATGTCACACAGAATCTCAGCATCCCACAATTACACAATTACTAATCAACATATTGTGAGGGTTTGTAATGTTTCCTGAGTAAAACCAATGAAAATAATTTGATAAACAGTAAGAGTAAGATTAATATTCACACAAGTGTCACACATCCTCTTACATAGCATGTATAAAGTATTACATGAATACTTGCAGGAAGAACTTATTGGATACACATTTTAAATAGCGTTCAATAAAGCAGAATATTTTGAATATGAATGAGTCTGTTTATATGAACCACAGCAGTGACAGTATTAGATTATTAAAGGAATCCAATTCTGTATACTGGAATTCATATTTTGATAATATGTGTTATAGGGAGATATTTTGACACTGCCATTCAAAACAAGGCTTGACCTCTTGAGACACAAGTACCCTTTAAGTACTTTAAGACAACAGTAACATAAAATGAAACTATTCTGCAATCTATAAAAGTATAAAGAATTTACTCTGAATATCTAGGTCAAGAAAGTTGAGAACATATGGTAATAAGGTTAGTTTTCTGATTAGAGAGATCCACAGGGATTTGAAGAGAGATTGCCTATACAGCCTGTAAAAAAGGAACCTTTGTTAAAATATACATGCTCACATACCCATATCACCTTTTGATTGGAGCATGTAAAAATGATTTTTCTCTCCAGTGAAACATTTGCTTGATACGACTTGTAGTGATTTCATATTTCTGCTATCACATAATCTTTCTCCTGTGTTCTCACTTTCATTCTCTTCAACTGACAAAAAGTTCACAAGTGTGGGGACAATTGGCAGTCTTCTGTTTATGGTCATGTCAAGATCAGTTCAAGCAATGTGAACATAAAATATAAAAAAAAGGAGTTGCTTCAAGCATTGTTACAGCTTCCACAGCAAGCCATACATTAGTTAATATATTTATGTATGTAATATAATTTACAGATCTGTTTGAACAGAAACCAAAGACCTAACCCATGCTGATTAGCACTTCTGCTTAAGCGCAGAAATGCAAGAAGCTGACACTATAATTAAAGACTTCATCTCCAAAACAAGACCAAAAATTATTACAATGCCTAAATTTTGCCAAAGTTCTATCTTAAACATTGCAGTGCATTGACACCAGCCAGCAGCCAAACACACACTCTTGCCTTCATACACTCCCCTCTCCCAGGGCATGGGGAGAAAAATATAAGGAAAACAAAAAGTCTCATGGATCAAAATAATGACCATTTGATAAGGAAGATAAAAGCTGCACAAGCAAGTAGAACAAAAAAGAGGAATTCATTCACTACTTCCCATTGCCAAGCTGATGTCCAGCCACTTCCAGGAAAGCTGGGCCTCAGCACACAAAACGTCCGCCTGGGATGACAGATGCCATAACCACCAATATCCTGCTTTTCTCTCATTTTTCCTGACCTTTTATTGCTTGAGCATGATACCATATGGTATGGAATATCCCTTTGGTCAACTTGTGTCAGCTGTCCTGACCGTGTCCCCTCTCAGGCTTTTACACCCAGCCTACTCTTTTTTGGGCTGGGCAGCGGAAAGAGAGAAAGCCTTGGCACTAAACACTGCTCAACAGTAGCCAGAACACTGGCATGTTATCAACACTGTTTTGGCAACAAATATAAAGCACAGCACTATACGAGCTATCATGAAGAAATAAAACTTCATAACTTCCCAGACAGAATCAGTAGAAATATTAAAAACATTCACAAAGCATGCTGTACAGAAGAGCATAGATTGGGACAGAGTTTGCAGTAACTGAGTTAAGTCTCCTCCTATCACAAGCAGACAGTAATTTCCATCATAAAACATTGACATCATATTGCTCCTCTTGGAAAGTTTTTTTCAAAAGCTCTACTTTACGATGGCTAGACTGAAAATTAAGTGTGTTATACTTCTAGGCCAGTGTATTACAGAAGAAATTCTTAACGGTCCATGAAAGCTTCACACAAATCTAAGCAAATTTAAGCAAAGTCATCAATTATTTTAAAGAATGCAGCAAAAGATGGTGGTAATTCTGCCCTGTGCAAGAGCAAAGAGGATAGGACTAGCTCACTTGGGAAAGATGCAAGAGCATCCTACCACTTCATGTTCCCTCTGTTCTCTCTCTCAGCCAATGAACTTTGTATTCCTGGTTTGTACAGAGGCACATTTTCACATGGCTGAAATAAAGAATCTGAGAGGGATTTTAAGTGTCCCCTCATAATCAGCAATGCTTATTTGTGAGCTTAGGGTAGGGTAAGTACCTGCTAAGGTATTGGTCAGGTGGGTCCAACTGTACATTTACATGTTTCTCTGTGCCCAAGGGCTTTAATCTTATTATGCAGTTAAACCAACAGGCAAAGCCTGAGAAGAGCAGGAACAGAAGACACGATGGAATTCCAGAAGCAATTTTTTTTTGTGGAATACTATTTAGTGGCATTGCCAGCAGCCATGCAAATAGTCACAAATGTTAACTTGAAGCGAAGTCAAGTGTTGGAGGTAAAATATTTGATGTGAAGTTTTCCACTTGAGACAGCTATTCTATGTTACTGTTTTTAAAACAGATACTTACTCTATTGATTCAGATACCAGCTGCTATAGACATGCCAGGCATGTGAACTCAAATTGGGACTCAGAAGAGATGCCTCATAAGAAGCCACACAACTGATGATAAGAAAAGAATTTAGAGAAGATCTGGAAAGACCTCAAAGGGCAGACTTAGACCCCTTAAGTTTTGCAAAAAGTCTGAGAAGGAAACAGGTGGAGTGGACTGAGTTGGAGAAAGTTCTTTGAAAAATAAACACTAATACTGAGGGAGAAAAAGAAGTAATCCGGGGACACATGTGCTACCTTCCACTAGAATTCAGAGCAAGTAGCACAAATAAAACTGTCCCTCCTCAAATTGTCAGAACTGCAAGTGAAGTCACTGGGATCTGTGCTTTAGATATCTGGAGTGCTAGATAATACTGAACATGAAAACACTTGGAGGGGGAGGAGGGGAACAGAACCCAACAAATTCTCACTACTTTAAAATTCTCTAAAAGTATCAGATAAAATGTACTATCCCTATATATAAATGGAACTACCTTTCAGAAAAAAAATCAGCCTACGTTCACAAACACACCTGTGAACTCTTCAGCTACAATAGTAATGAGCACAGCAGAAATGAGGAGAGTAAAAAAAGTGTCTTCAAAGCAGAATTTGGTCAATATGTAGTGAGTACATTACAGTTTTACATAACACATGTAGGCAAGAAGTTGAATAGCTGGCCATTGAGTGATATCGCTTATCACTTGCACAGAACAAATCTGGGATCAGCATTTAACATAAGGAGAAACTGCTCCATTGTGCAAATGTGCTGCAAAGCAGTACGGTTTTCACATCTTTCCTGGTTTTCCAGCATTTGACTTTGCAACCCCAAAAATGTTCTTTTAATGTGATTTTCTCATGGAGAAATATATTCGTGTTATGTTATTTAATTAAAGTAGCTACAGCCAAAGAAATATATCTCAGCCTCCCTATATGCTTTATTTACACAGACTTTGGTTAATCTCCCTGAGAGCTCAGTTTCAAATATGTATTACAAACCTGCTTTCATGAATGGATGTGTTAATAATAACACAGCCATTTGTATTCAAATTCCAGCTATCTCACCTTTAGGGACCCTTTGTCTCAGAGACTTGATTCATTATTAGTATAGCTAACAAGTTTCCAGTTTCTCGATATCACTCTCCTATTTAGTTCTAATTTGTAATATCATAACCTTTGCTTAACCTCAGCTGCAGAGAAGTCTTCCTGATTCTATTCTAGACAGCAAAGTTGCAATGCAGATTTAGATCAATGAAAAGACAATGTTAACAAATCTTTTTCATCCAAAGAATCTGATACATTCTTAGTACCAGCATCACAGTATGTCCCCAGGATACAAAAAAAATCCTGGTTGTTCATCTCTTCACTCCAAGTAAAAGGATGCTTATCAAAAGATTTCATAATCAGACCTGTTCCGTGAACATTTCCAGGTTTTTCCATCAGCAACCATACAGTTAATGTCTAAGAAATAAACTATCTCAAGTTCAGGATGTACTCTATAATTTTAATAAAATAAAATGCTGCTTTCCCAATCACATTTATCCTATTGTACCATTATAGCTTATCAACTTACTTTGTTAAAGTAATTTATGAAGACATGTAAGACTGTGAAACAATCTATCATTTCTAAAAGTCCTTCAGGTGGTAATTCAGGTACTGAATTATTTCATTACAGGGCAAAGTAGTCATAAAGCTAGCTTTTTTCCTTCAGATGTGATTAGATTTAAGGAATATTTTCATTTAGCGAAACAGCATAGTCTAGATGTACTAATAGAGGAAAATTGTAAATTACTTTTGATATCAATAAAATAAATGAGAAATGTTTAGCTTGTGTATGTATTCTTCACACATTGATCATCACCACTGCTCAGTTTTGGAGAGTTCTTTAGAATCTTGGGCCTAAACTGCATGTGACTTCCTAGTGTTGCAACACACATACAAAATCTTTGGCTCATTTATTAAAGTTCAGCAATCTAATCTCATGCCAAGTTAGAGACTGTTAACAGAATACTTAGAACACATTCCCTAGCAAAAGTCCAGACCATTTCCTGACCTCTTTAATGATTTAAGAGAAATTATAGAATAACTATATCTTCTTTTCTTACATTTAGCCCTGCTGCTTCCAAATGCACCTTCCTAGAGCTACACTAGAAATTTTTTGCAGATTTTGTTGACATGCAAATGGTAAGCATAAAAATTCAAACAACTTCCATTGCTTCTCTTACAAAAGAACCTCAGCAGAAGAGGGAATTTCATTCTTGGGTGCTGAAAGTCCAGGTTCGTAAGCTAAACAGACACCCTAAGCCCAAACATGTCTTCTGTACAAAGATGAACAATTACCAGCTTTATGGTTTATAGTAGATCTTTCAGACAAAATTCCAGAGAGAAACCTCCAATTATATATCTTAGAGAATAAAGTCTATGTAACAAGATGGAGCTATCAGACATGTCTGCCTGTTTCTTTATGTGATACCAAATGTTCACTTTTAGTAATAAAAGTGGTTTTAGTAGTACAGGGTTCTGAACAGAGGGATTTTTTGGTCTCTGACTGATGTCAACTGTTACAACAGAGCCAGAGCTTAGAGGCAGGCATTAATACTGAGCTGAAAGGTCTCTGAGAAGTATTGTTTCAGGGCTGATACATACAAGAACCAATGGAGTATTTCAAGCATAGTTACAAAAAAAAATGAGCACTGAAATATATAAAAAGACAGTCAACATGATCAACCATACTGTCGAAAGTTTCTTACCTCACTCTCCATGTTATTGTAATTTGTAAAGTCACAAATGTTTATACCCACATCTTAAGGAGCAATGTATTAAAGACCATCTACCATGTAGTGTTCTCAAGTTTGACAAGATGAGCTAAAATAATACCCTAACTTTGATGACTGCCTGAGAGCATCTACTTCCCACATTTATCAAATTATGCATAATTTTTCACTGAAGTGACCCAGTTTCAAGTGTTGGTTCCTCTCTTCTCAATGTCCATGCCAAAACAGAGCCATAAACATAGATACAGAGCCACACTATTTAGAAAACAAATTATTTTGGAGGAACTGAGATTAAAATATTAAGTAGAAAAGGTAAGCAAAGTGATTGGAACTAGAAACATCTGAATTCACAAAACAGATGTAACTAGCTGATGAAGAAGAGCTCATGTTTTCTGGCTTGTAATAGGTTTTGAAATAGTACACTTGTTCTCATTTACATACATTACCACATTATACTCTTTAAACAAAACAAAAAAAAATCTTTTAGCTCAGAAATATGCAAAGATATTAACTTGAAGCAGGAAAAAAATGCAAATCACCCAAAATAAGTCTGAAATAAAACATCTGAGGTTTTAAGACCTCAGTGAAGATGCAGGGGATTTTAATTAATCTGACCTAGTGCCTACGTCTTAAGCCTCCATGACTTTCAGTAGATCTGTAGGTTGTGCTATAATAGCAAATGACATAACTTCAGCTGCATTTGTCCAATGATGTCTGTCTTTGTTTCTTTGCTATTTGTTTGCAACCATTTTGTGGATAATTTGGTTTTTACTTCAGTGGTTTTATTAACTAATCACATAAACAAAAGCCATTTTCAATGTTTAAAAGATGCATCAGATCTATTCAATTTTTCATATTAAGTTATAAAAAAATTAAATATAAAAAGAACATGTTTCTAAGACTATCATTGAACCCTCTTCACATTGTTTCTCAGTGAAACAAATGTTAGAAGTACATGGGGAAAAGACAGCTCTAATTTTTCAAAGAATCACATATTCATTTAGCCATATAAACCCCCCCTTACATAAAATGAAAAGAACATAACTAGATTCTGAGCAATTTTGCACAAATGTAAGTGTGATTTTCCTTCTCCAGCAATCCTTTTTTTCCCTCCAAATTTTTAGCTTATTTCTTTTGGTATGGACACTCAAATTATCTAGGTTGTCTGCCATCAAAGACTAACTATCACCTACATCACAATCATCAATAGATACTAATCGTTTCTATTTATCTACCTCCAGAACCTTAGAAATATAACTGGACTGAATGTAATGTCCCAGTGCTAGAAATAAATGAAAAGCTGGAGATAAAGTATTTATGTAAGAAAGACCCCATTGCACAGTCTGTTCTTTTTTGAATAGTAAATATAATCTTTCCTCTGCTGTAGAAGTAAACACCAGCTCATGAATTATCACATTGCTTACACTACTACTGCTAAAACAACAGAGTATCTCCATGTTCTTCAGTATTTCTCTTAACAATAAGCAGTGGAAAACCAATGCTTTGGAAGAAAAGTCAAGCAAGTCAAGGGATATTTTCCTGGGATGTGAAGCAGGTATAGGTCATACCACTTTCACTCGGCCTTTCCAACCTTCTTCAACAAAATTCACTGGTTTACTGTTTGTTACCAAAAGTCGCAGAAATAATTTTTACAATCTGTCTTTCAAACGGTTTAGAAGTAAGTGTTTGCATCATTAATTTCTGTAAAATGGTCTGGTTGTTCTACAGAGCCTTCAGTGCCTAGGGAAGACAGTGAAAGTCACAATTAAAGTGATTTCATTAAACATATTCAGCCCATTAAGTTGTTCAATTTTGCAGTAAAATCATTAGTATCTCAAATGTAGCAAAAAAGATATTTGGCAAGTAGTGACAGTTGTAAACATAAAATAGACATACGTTTTTCTTTACCAAAAACAGATATGCACATGTGCATATTGAATATGTAAATTTGTATGTGTAAAGATACTCCTGTTTCTTACACATTTTACTCTAATGAAATACTTGCTCCAGTATTGTGGTTTAACCCCGGCTGGCAACCAGGCGCCACACGACCACTCACTCACTGCCCCCTCACTCAGAGGGATGGGGAGAGGAATCAGAAAGGAATGTAAAACTCAAGGTCTGAAATAAGAACAATTTAATAATTGAAATAAAATAAAAATGAAACCATAACAATCATAACAACAACAGTTATAATTAAAAGGAGGGAGAGGGGGAAAGGAATTAATTTCAAAGAGAAGGGAGAAAAGAAAACAAGCAATGCACAGTACAACTGCTCACCACCTGCTGACCAATGCCCAGCCAGTCCCCAAGAGCAACGATCCCCAGGCCCCAGCTAACCCCCCAGTTTATATACTGAGCATGATATCCCATGGTATGGAATACCTCTTTGGATGGTTCAGGTCAGCTTCCCTGGGTGTGTTCCCTCCCAGTCTCTTGTGCCCCTCCAGCCTTCTCCTGGCAAGACCTGAAAAACTTATTCTTGAGTTGGAATAAACGTTACCTAGCAGCAACTAAAAATACCAGCATGATATCAATGTTGTTCTCACACCGAATCCAAAGCACAGCACTGCACCAGCTACTAAGAAGAAAATCTGAAACCCAGACACCAAGATTCTGAGTGTCTTTATGGAAAATTACTGCAGCAGATTACATTTAATAGTTGCATCTTTTCACTGTAGTGCTATCATAGTTTGAGGTTTGACCTAAGTCTAGTATCTTGCCTTCCAAATTTGCTCAAAATTAATAATGTTAAAATCAAGTAAATTCTGTTTTGACTCCAGTTTGAATCTGTTTACACCTAAGAACTGTTACTGGTGTTTATGACAGGGTCTAAATACCATTGACAACTATGGAAGGAGGGAGTTACACATGCTTTCACTTCTGCTGTTACTTAGCAGTCAAACAGCCTCCACTATCCAAAACCTGATTATGTTATTTATTTCTCAAGCACATAACAAAAACTGCCCTCAAACTTACTTAAATGATCAACTAAAATACATTATTTGCCTATTAAAAAGAAAATGTGATGTCTGAAAATGCTCTTCTACTGTGAAAAATTGTAGCAATTGTGCAAAGAATGAACTGACTATAAACAGGACTGGAAATATAAATTGTTCTCCTGTGAGCTCTCTAAATTCCCTGACCAATCAAACACTATACAATTAAATGCCAAGCAATTTATTTTTACATGAATTTAGTCAATCAAGACCTATAGAGAATTACAAATTAAAAATTATAGGACAAATTCACCATATCCTTATTGAGCAGGAGACCAGCGTTATTCCATTAGCCTCAGTGAAGCTACACCACACAAAATCTGGGATCTGAATGAGGCCCCAAGCTTTTGAACACTAATAGAAATTGTACTATGAAATTTTTAATTTATATTCTAATTTCTTTAGAAACGATGCAGTGCTTGTTTCCTGAAGTAATTATTTCAGCAGACATGAACCCCTTGGTCCTGTTCTGCCCCCAGCTACAAAATCACAACTTTGGCATTGGACCCAGTGCTTCACACCTTGCTCAAGCAAGGTGTCAGAGGAATTCTTCACAAGGGGTGAGGCTGGTTTATTTACAGAAAGGGTTTTAAAACAGCTAAATCTCACTCTTTTCTTTTTTGTTCATTACTTATTATAAAAAGGTAGACATATACAGTACTCAAGATTAAAAGTAAAAGGTTAAATACTGCTGTTTTCACTACAGAAAAATGCCATTAAGAAAACCGCTTAAAGATATACAAACGCAGGATGTGCAGAAATATTTTTTAAATGGAATTAATACCAGCTGGGTTGTCTACATATTCAGGAGAATATGTACACACAGTTCAACCAGGAAATCAGGGCTGAAGGTAGAACTCAGGGATGCATCATTCTGTTTGAAAAAGGTCAACATATCATACAAACAGAAGGAACTTTAGGAGGTCACTTGTTCCACCTCTTTGCTCTCCGGGACTATACCTAGATGATCCTGACAGACTCCTATCAATCATACCATCACATTTTCTTCAACAAAGAGGAATATGCATTATTCATTAAAAAGTAATATAAGAAGGTGTCATACTCCAGTCAGTGAATTCTCACCAAATTCTGTTTCTCTACATTCAGCACTACTTCAAGGTAACACATTAGTTGTCTGTCTTTTTTCATGCACTTGAGGGTTTTTTGCTGCTGGATTACTCTCATCACCTAATTTTTAATTCAGAAGCTCACTTTGCTCTGTTTATGCACATTAAATACAACCAGTAAAGTTTGGGTTTAACTGGATTTATTATTAACCATGATCCAAAACCAAAACTCCCTGTAGTCAGTCAACAGGAGTCCTTCAGACTTAATGTCCTTAGTCTTACTTCTTTGACAAGTTACCATGTAAACTTAAGTCCTTTCTAAGCACACCCATCAATGACTTTTCCTTCTAAGGATAAACACAGCTAGAGTTTGTAAAAAAATTTCAGTTAACCATGAAAAGAATGTCAAAAATTAGCACACATCAAATCACACTGAAATAAATAGTAACATATACTAGGACATGAGATGGTTTTGTCAACAAAAGGAATATACAGCAGAGTTAGATTCACAGTCAAAAAAAAAAAGCAGAGTGTTTCCTTCAACAGTGTCCAGTGGTATAGCATATCTCACTCTGTGGGACATCATAGTCTGTATCTCTGCCCTCAACAGGTACAGAAAGTAAGAGTTTTACAGATGCGCACAGCATTAGTCAAGCGCAGACAGTTATAAAGTTAAGCAATGTCTGCAGCGCCTGTTTCTCTACATAGAGTATATATAGATGAACATGTAGGGTGAGTATTTCAAATGTAGGTATCCCCATCTACTAGTATCTATCAGCTTGATTGTATGAACCCAATTGTAATTAATCTTAGTTGTCACCTCTAAGGGATTGTTCAACCACAGGAGAAGAGAATACTCAGAGGTAAGAGGTTTTCATTTGCTGAGGTGTTTTTACCAAAACAATTTTATGTTGCATAAAAAGTAAAGGTGAGGGAAGATTAATCCTAGCCTGGTCTAAGACTATTTCTCCTGTAAAATGGACTATTCATGAGTTAATGGCTCTTCAGACTGTTGACTTGTTTATAGAAAGTAGATCAATGTCAGCAGGGTATTTCCTGTCCTCCAGAAGTCTGTTGCCTGGTGGTTAAGGAAATGTTTCTGAGGTGGAAATACAAGTTCAAAAGCCCTTCAAACAAGGAAAATAATTAAACACAGATTTCTGAGATCTGTGGCGAGTACTGAGCTGTGTCATACAGGACCACATCACCATTTATTTTGCCTACCTTAGCCTACAATTATATGAATCAACAACACTCAAGATTAAATAGAATTTATTATGTTGCATGAAAAGTGTTTTTTGCTTACAAAAAGTTGAGAAGGAAGGAAAGGAAGGTAAAGAAGGGAAAGAGGGAAAGGAGATTAGCCTGTGCATGTTTTCTTTGCAGAAAAGAAAAAGAAATACTGGATAACACTCAACTGTGGAAAAAATTGAAAACAGAAATTTCTAAAATAAGTACATTTAAAAATTGGACATAGGAACTTCATTATTTTTCAGACAAACAACATGGACTTATAATGTAAAAATACATGCTGGGAATAGTATAAATGGCAGGATACAAACAGAACAACAGTATGCATTTAAAAACTAGGATGGGAAATAGACCATTGGCTAAACTACCTGTGGGGGTCCCGGTTTCATCACCTCAATATAAGCATTTCTCAAAAGACACGGCTGCAGTTACCTGATAGAACAGATCTTCAGAAAGAAATGTGCAAGCATGTCACTAAGGGATCCTGAATGCTTTTTAGTTTCACAGTTGTGCTTGCTGGGAATACCTAGCCTTCCTGTAATTCATTGCCACTAAAGAAACAATTGTATTTCCTATTTTTCACTGACAGATTAGTTTGCTGAAAATTAAAAAGAAAAAAAGAATTTCCATTGAGATCTCTGGTATAACGACACCTGTGAGATGAACAACTTTACAAGTCAGAGAGATTTGGCAACAAAATGTCACCAGGAAAAGCAGCAAATAGATGAGATTATTTTCATACTTTACATCTGTCTGATGTCAGTTTATAAAGCAGGTAATGACAGGGGGTAGAGATAAAATATCCTGAACCTTTTGCCTGCTTGAACTTAGTAAACTATTGACCAACTTTACAAAAGTTCATGCTTTCTTTCCTTTAAGGTGAGGAATTGACATAGATAATGAAGATGTTTCTTATGTGAAATGGTTTGAAATTATTTTCTTGTAAATATTTTTCAACATATAAAGCACAGATCTCATAGTGGCTTATGATTAAAATACTTAACATCTTCATGTGTGTACCGCACTGTACAGGCCCTACATGAAAACCAGCTCAATCATTCTGAAGTGAGACTTCTTCTGGTAAGAACAGCTTATCTGCTCTTTTTAGGAAACTTAACAGTGGTTGAGAGGGCTCAAGGAGTAGAAGGTGTGCAGCGAAAACACAGCTGAAAAAGAGGAGTATTGGAACCTGATCAAGATAGCTGTGCTGACATTTCAGATCACCTGGGAAACCTGAGTAGTCAGAGATTATGAGCTGCTTCTACTTTTAAAAATGACTACCTGCAATGAGTATTTTTGATTCCAAACATACTCATCACATGCCTCCAGAGCCCTGCTTTTCTCACTTGATTGAATGAAGACCAAACCAAAAACATTTCTCTACTGTTTACTCCCTCCATCCCCCAGAAGTCTACTCACAGCGCTCTTCCTTTGAGTGACCTTATACAAGGCAAGAATTGATCATGTCTTTCAGCTGCTGTTGTAATGTCAGACTTAAAATACATAATGCCATTGCTACTGTTCCCATCTCACCTAAGGTTTCCCAGAAAGAGTAACGTCCCAGAAGAATACTTGAAATTGATACCACTAAAACATAGATCAGACCTTGCTGTGTTTAATTGTCATAGGCCTCAATAAAGTCAAAAGCCAGCTTATACCTGCGAAGTCTGACTTGAATACAAATAACACTAAATGTAACAATTATTTTTGTTAAATAAAAAC
This sequence comes from Falco peregrinus, assembly GCF_023634155.1. NCBI lineage: Eukaryota > Metazoa > Chordata > Aves > Falconiformes > Falconidae > Falco > Falco peregrinus. Next base: position 25,898,550 of record NC_073739.1, on the reverse strand, counting down.
CCACGTCCTTGGTTGACTCCCAAATTCTCATCACTTTTCTTCCCTGCTGCTTTACTATTATTTTTTATGTTAACCTTTCAACTCAAAGCTGTATCATACATGAGTATTCCACATTGGGGGCCGTACTTACGTTACTTATTTCTATTCAGGAAGCATTTCTTCCTGCACTTTTCTCTTTCTGGACAGACAAATGAAGAAAAGGGTGCCAAAACAAAGCAATAAAATCTTTCTACGATCCATATCTGGGGATACAGTGCTTTGAAATACTATCACATTTTGTTATTGTTTCCATAGTGGAAAATATTTCTATCATTTCCTGCAATTAATGACAAGAAATTTTAATCACATATGATCCCAATCAAGTTACTCTTTCAATCCTTTTTATCTTGCTATGTCATTCTGATATCTCCCTTGTCCTGCAGTTGTGAAATGTGCACTATTATTAGCTCATTAGGTCTTCTAGCCTCTGGCTCAGTGAAGAATGATTCACTATATTTGTTAGCCATTGACAGTTTCAATTCCTTAACCTCTAAATTTCCCTTTATCTACATCTTTCCCCTTCTTATTTCAGCCTGCCTTCCAGAATATTCCTTGGCACTACGTTCTGAAGTCAGCCCCATCATCCCATACATGGCAAAACTAAGTATCATTTTCCTCTGCCAGTCAAGTTTTCAATTCCACCAATTTGTTCAAAATTCATTATAAATTCAGCTGACTGAATTGGTTAATATTTCCTCATACAATAAATGAGATATCATCCTATGGTTCTGTTTCTATTTCTCAGATTGGATTTTTCTATGTAGATACACCACTCCTGTTTAAAAAGCTCATAAAGATTTTTAAAAACCGACATAAGAAAATCCTGACTTCCCTACCAAGGTAAATGCTTTCTAATTTGTTGCTAACTGCTTAGGTTCTCACAAGTTAAAATTTCCTAATGATTTTTGAGTATTTTTTCAGATTATGTCTAAAACTGGTGCAGTACAAAATTGAAATCAATTTTAGTGATATGGAGACCAGGATCGCTGGCCCTCATTTTCCTTATACAGCTGATAATGTTGTTCACTCCATGCGCTTACTGTTTCTCTCTCTAGCTGCCATAGAAATGGGCTTTTATGGGAGAGATCATTTGATTAATTTTGGTCCCAGTTACTGCACTGCTACAGCATATTTTATCTCAGACAAATTCAGAAGTCTGCTTTCTTATTCACAAAATTATTTGCATTAAAAATGGATATTTGCATTAAAAGTTGATGTTTTCTTAGAACATTCAGTGGAAGACATTTTTATTTTTTTTTAACTCTGTTCACCTGTAGGAGCCTCTAAACCATAGTTACTGGGACCAAGCTGGCCATTTGGTCTGTGTGTAAAGCCTAATCACAAGGCAAACCCTACAATTAAGGGCAACATTTGACCACTGTAGTGTGCCAGCTGGGTTCCTAAGGCCTCGTGTCTGCCAGCAGCTAAGTAAAAGTGGTAAGATTCTCAGTTCTTGGCATTTACTAAGCAATCTGTAGTTAGATGTGGCATACATATTCAGCATCTATACATTTCAAACCAGGACCTCGTATTTAGGTTTATGTGTTCTGACATTAAAAATGTCAGCCTACTTCTCAGTGTATATGTGTTACACACATATTATGTACTATAATACCCTTTAGATCCAATATTCTCATGAAGTTCCTCCTGTTTTAACTAGCTATCACACTTTTCTCTCCTGCCTCTTTCTGATACTGTGTGTGTGTAATAATGTCTCCATCAACACACTGGAGACCTTTTACTAAAAACATTGTGACGCTTTCTCTAAGCAGAAGCATGGAAGGAATGTCAGCAGGAAGGGGGTTTTTTATATGCCTTTGAGAAGCTTTTACACAGAAAAACACATAACTGAAATCAAGGTTGTTAATAATTAAAGCAATTAAAATAGCACTTAAGTTGCTGTGTATCTCAACAATGCATTCATACAGAGGGAATGAAAAGGTTTTGATACCAGTTAAGAACGGGTTTTTAATTTTCCTTTTAGTTCTGAACAGAAGTTGTTTTATTTGGGAGGGAAGAAGGGTCAAAAAGAGCTCTCCCCTTGCATAATTTTTAATGTTTCCCAAGCCTTCCAGAAATTTTACTTGAAAATATAATGGAAAAACATATGGCTTTACTAAAAAGCTAGTTTTATGGGTGGAAATTACTTGTACTCTAATCAGGTCAATACATATTTAGACTATAAGAAAATTTTAAAATTAAGATAACTGCTGTCCTTTGCAGCAAAAGATACAGAAACACATCCAGTAACTTTTCCATCAAATCTTAACTTCTTGTTATGGTTGAACATATTTTCTAGAAAGACATGAAATGGTAGTGTTCCACTCATTGAATGTCCCTGATGCTTGCTTGGGTTTTTTGGGGGTGGTTTTTTTTTTTTTTTTGGCAAGTTTAAATAGTTTTTCATTATGAGGTATGTATTCTCTAGGTGCCTGTAGGCTAGACTTTTCTCAATTAAGCAAAGTGGATTGATCTTCCATAGCTGATGACTTACAGTATAGTCTCCCACTTTTACAGTTAACCTGCTGGAATCTGGCATCAGGAATGGACACAGAATTTTATTCATATTCTTACAAATATCATATTCAGAGCTATTACTATTTCTTAGTCAATATTCTGCTTTTACACTTACAGTTTGTTCTCTGAGCTTTGTAATAGGACTTCAGCTAATGAACCTGTCTTCAATTCTACCTCTATTTTATGGCCACAGCAGCCCAGGACAGTGTGACCCACTTTGTAACACAAGACGTTTTTTTCTCACAATAAAGAATTCCATATCTTTACTTGAGTCCACATTTAGCTGCAGTAAAATGAGTTTTATTTAAGACAACTTTGTGCTGTGTAGTAATTCTGTCTTTCTTATTTACTTTATGAGATATTGACACCTTTCACCACTTTCCTGGATCTTTCTCACTGTTGCCTAGATTGCTTAGAACCCCATTGCCACAACTCTGCATATTGCACAGTTTTGCTAATACAGAGTGTCTAATAAGTCTTTATAAATTTTAAATTTTGCAAAGGTCTTTATCACAGATAGATCATGTAGTATCATGGTACTCTACAAACAGAAAACAATAACTTAAAAGTGACTATACTTCCAGCCAAACCATTTTATGCACTGACTGGTCTACACTGGTAAAGGGATAAGAATGGGGCACGGAAGAAAGAGGGATGATACAATTTCTGTGGAGCTTGGTGTCATTAGATGGCCCAGAGGACCTTTCCACCATTAACTCTGCTATTCCCAGGCACAAGTCCAGCACTCCATTCCCTTCTACCCTCTTTGGACCCATTCAGCCACTTCCCTAGGTTTTCCATATTAACCATTGCTCAGGGCTGGGAACAAGATAAACTAGGGAAAACAGAATGTTTGGATTCTCCAGTGCCCAAAACATCTCTCAGTGGCACTGAGATACATAAAAAGAGATACAATTCTCTGTGCTCTCTTTTTTTAAACCCTGTAGAATCTAAAAACTACTTTGTATTAGCAGTCTGAAAACCATTGATCTCCTATGACATACAGCTTAAGACATCATAGCACATTTTTTAAATGTTCATTTAAAAAAATAATCTATAAAGTACTAGATAAAATAGGATACCTTCAAGTATGTACAAAAAGAAGGGAAGGAGACTTTCGGTCTGTTACACATAATTTGTGATTTATTTTATAGCTCAACATACCCCAGCAGCTAAGAGTTTATCTTAACTCTGTAAATCCTGTACTTCATTAAAAGGCTTTCATAAAAGCTACTTCCCCTCAAATCCTTTGCTAATCGACCTAGAGTATCAAGAAATAAAAAAATTACATTTGGGGCAAGATTCGACTAGTATAATCTTACCCACAATCTTTAAAGAGAGCTACAATGCAGCCTATCCATTCATCGCACAGACTGTATCACTGACTAGATCTGCTCAAATCTTCCGATGAAAAGAATTCATTATTAAGCTTATCCTGAAATGTCTTCTTAGACTTCTATCTTGTACTTTACAGATTATTGTAAATTGTTTCTAATATTAGCTTGTGAGAGCAATTCAGTCAAAAAAGATCATTTACAAACATCTGTCAGATTTCCCTTATTCCCTTTCTTAGTAAAGGAATCCTAATGTACTGAACTTTTTTTTCCTAAGGCATCAACTTGCCAGTCACAACAGATGAATTAGGATTCATATGACTGTCTGGAGTCAGTTACCTGTCTTTTATATACTGTCAGTGTATTACTAATTTCAACAAAATAATGAAAAATCACAGATCCTGGGAGTTATGATTTGTGTCTGCTTAAAAAATTAGAATTCCACTGGAAAACACTATCCCTCTTAACACATCAGATACACCTGAAGAGCTGATGCACACCTCATAATGCAGAATTATTGCATAAATATCGCACATTGTATCATATTAATCTATTTCATATATAGAGTTTATTCTGGAGGCAGAATAATTTTGCTTGGATTTATTTTAGCCTGTATACTTCTAAGTTTACAACAGAAAAACAAACATATATCCCAGATGAGAAGGTTAGTGTACAGAGGAGCTAAGTAAGTATCAGGCATCAGTTAACCTACATTTACATTTTGGAATCAGCCTTTGCTCATTGCATCAGTCAGAAACTTTCATAAACTTATTCCTTCCAGGGAAGAAAGAAGATGGTCAGAAAAAATAAATTCCCTGGAGTTTGTCAGGTGAATGCTTCTGCTAAATTCAAATTTATATCTCTGTGGTGAAGGTCTCTTTTATGACTCACTCTTGCTCTCTTGTTACATCTTGTTACATCAATATCAAATGGTTTTCATATATACAAAAGATGTTCTTCCTCTGAAGTATTTGCCGATGTAGTGCCACTGCAATGTGTGCTGTATTAGTGATTAGATTTTTACCAGGAGAGGGAAAGTAGAATTGAGAAAAGTACAATTAGAATAAGATTCTCTGATTTTGCTCTTTCATGTGGCATGAGATTTTTCTTTTCTTATTTCTGAGTTTCCAACATGAAATGTGCACATTCATATACAGATTTCTTATTGTCTACGAAGAGTGCAATGGAACATTTTCCAAAATTAAAAACTTAAAAATCCTTTCAGTGAAAACATGCTAAGGCAGAACTAGTAAGTAAAAATCCATGCAAAAAGATGATTATAAAGAAAGGCATAATGATCTGTGAAACTAAACTAAATAAGTAATATACAATATATTTCAGCAAATACTCACCAGAAGTGAAACCTTTTTATGTGTTTTGTGCCCTTGAACTTTTAAAATTTTATTTTAAATATGCTAGAGCAAACTTGTTACCTCACACACCTACATTCATTACTGTAGCAGCTTAGTCGAAACCAAATATACACAACAGTATGGGATCTAGAGGAGAATCCAGGAATGAAGTTAGCTTGAAAGAGAGCTCTGGGGAGAAAGTCTTCTGGACACACAGAAAGCATAATGGTACTGCTTTAGATTTACTGCCTACATTATTAAAATTCAAGAGGCTGGCTATTAATATCACAAAACAAATTTTGTGAACACAGGTGAACCAAAGAACCTTTTAGCTCATTTCCTGAATAGTAAACAAAGACCTCCATATACAGCTACTGAAGGAAATTTAAAGAGCAAAGTACTGTATAATCTTTATTGGATTATTCAGAAGCTTTAACAGAGCTAACATCAGAGGCTGTGTAAATAAAAAATAACAGCTTTTATAGGAAAGCAATCAACCTATAAAGAAAATGTCCTTGTTGCCTAAGGTTACACAGTTGGATTTAGATATTTCTGGTAGATCTTTGATGTAGCACATACTTAAATAATTATAAAAATCTCACCTGGAAAACCTTCTGGAAAAATTTGCTGAGAAATTGGTTGTATCCTCTCTTTTAGTGCTTTAGACCAGTTAGTGATAGTTCTATTCTCCTCTTTTATTCTGCCTGCATCCTGTTAACAGGTGAAGACTTCAGCTGTATAAGCTGGACTATGCATCTTAAAGATACCATGATGAACCATTAATCATTGCTACTTCAAAATAAAAGGTAAGGACTTCCAAGTGGTCTATCACTGTCCAATACTTGCTGCACTTTGTTTAATTAGAGTAGCTGCTAAGTTTGTCCTTGGGAGTCAAGAGTTTGGTTACACAGATGGCTCTAAAGAAAGAAATTAAAGAAAATCTTTACACTCTAACTACAATAAACCTCTTTTTTAGTATATTTGTATGTGTTTGTTGTCAAGCTATTTCAGGACACTCCATAAAAAGCCAGTGCTAAAGGAACTGTACAAATGGATTAAACCTTCAGCAACTTCTTGTAATATTGGAAGCTGTTTAACACAAACAGAAAACACGAAGGTTATTCTATAGAGTTTAAGGTGGCTGTACAGGAGATAAAAATTCCTTTTAGCCTTTATCTTAAGGGTATTGTAAAGCTTAATTAAATAAGGCTTGCAAAGTACTTTGAGCCACTCAGGTCATGAGTTGAATATGTGCAAGATTCCATTCTATTTTTAACATTAAATGTAGAATTCATCTACTTATATTTAGCACTGTATAGTTAATAGTAGATAAGAGCCTGACTTCTGCTCTGACCCTTACTTCTACAGGTTTCTGAACCACCGAGCTGAATATACCAGCTTCATATTCTTGAATAAAATACTGCAGTACCTAAGTCATGTTAGTTCTGACACCCAATAAAATTTACTTTTGATTTGGGGGGGGGTTGGTTGATGTTGTTATTGAGAATGAACAAAATTATTATAATATGTTATTACACAATATAAAAAATTTCTAGCATGCAAAAAACATTAAATAAGCAATGTGGACAATATGATGTGATGCAAGTAACATGAGAGTTCACTGATTATATTTTATACTGGTACGGATCTATCACTATCACTTTTTTCACTGATGTGGAAATTAAAACTCTCTGTCTTCACAGAATTGTAAAAATGAATTTCCTGAGGGCAGTGGGTGGCCTCTAGCCACCTCCTCAGCCATTACCACCAGCTGCTATGGCTCATACATCTGCATCAGGCAATGTGATCACAGCGGTACTCCTGCCTAAGGGGCCCCTGTGTCAGATCTACCTTTTTGTTAAAGCCTGTGCTTGAAGACATCAGAATATCTCATAGCAACAGATTCTGTCAGCAAGTGCCTACATATGGAACGAGGTGTTTCCTGAAATCAGGATCTAAAACTATTAAAAGTAAGTCTGCTTACAGGAAACATACATCTACCCAGCCCAAAATTATGCTTTTCCACAGCTTTTCCTGTGGCATACTCACTAGCAAAGTTGGAACACCTCCTCTAGTACAGGAATAAATATCTGAAAATGAAGGACACATCCTCATCACCAGCCAAATACTTCACTTTAGCTGGGGAGTTATCCTTCTGAGGGGATGAACCAGGCTACTTGGGGATGCAAATGCTGTGATTATGCCCAGGACAGAAATGAGAACAGACTAGAAGAGCCTCTTTCACATTGTGATCCTCTACCAGAAACTATTGTTGCCCTTATCAAATATTAACCAAAATCCCATAAAAACAGAGACTGTCTTTATGTCAAGGAAGTTTTTTGATTATTATTATGAATTCATGTACTCTCTTTCTTTATTGATTACAGCCATACTATTTTAAAGAAGGTTATAATAATAAAACATAGATGTATAAATATTATAGTCATTGCCTATAAAAACTGTTGTGTATTTAAAAGACCAGACAAACCCAGAAACAAAATATCTGCTCAGTCTGAATACTTTAGCTTTAGTTACCTCATTCTGTCTTTCTTCTATCCCTTTCCTTGACTGATTATTAATTCCCTGATTAGAAGTCCAATAATAGATCTTCATTCCTATTGACTTCTCTAGAACATTATGCCACCAGCTTTACCCAGGAAAGCAGTCAAATTGACAGCTCCATAAGGCAGGGATTCTTTTCTGGTCTGGCTAGTAAGACAGTTTCCAGTAAAGCCTATGGTGTTTTATTAAAAATAATGATGTCATGTAAATACAACAGAAAAAAACAGGACAGTTCCTTGTTGGTAGGATTAGGAATTCAGTCTACCTAAATGCCCTCCAGTTTACAAGCAGCACAAATGGAAAACACAGAGACCTCTTGAGACAGGAGTCACTGGTGTGTTCGACGGTCTGTCTTGGTTTGAATGGGTGGACCAAAATTTGGAAATACTTTTCTGTCAGGAGTTTTCACCACTCCTTTTTGGAATCTAAAAAGAATTAAAAGATAAAAAATAAAGATGTAGAAAGCAAGCTCTGATTCTTTATCATATACCCACACAACAATCACATACATCTCTTTCAATAAAGAACTTCTGGGATGTTTCCTACAGCTCATGTTTCTCATAGACTTTCTTCAGTTTAATTTGATACCAAACATAAGACTGAGGCCCTCTCATTTACTTGTACCAACAGAATTTTCTTTTCATAAAAGCAATAAAATCTTAAATAATGCTATGAGGACCAAAGGCCTTTTCATTATTGTAGAAGTTCATAACAGCTTACCTCTTTAAGCAGTGCCACCTAATTACCCATAACACATTTGCTGGGAGACCACAATTTCATCAGCTGGGAAAAAAAAAAAAGCCCAGTTTCCAGAACTGTAACCTTACTTCACAGCCCAGCTTGCAAATCCATTCAGAAAAAGAGAACAAGAAACATTACTGAATGCATCTAGTACCCACAGATTTGATGACTGATCACCCATTTTCACATAGACCCAACCCTATGGCATAAACATTTGTCTTGTCAGAACACACAGTCTCCCCTCCAGCACATATTGTTGGCATACATATGACAATCAATTGCATATTTGCTTGTCATAAGGATTCTATCTACTTCAAAGCAAAAAGGACTCCACCAAACACCTTTTGGGGTACTCAGCTTCCCCTAAAAAGCACAGCTGCAAAGTGAAGGACTGGAATTTTGCTTTATAGTAATTTATTTCAAGAATCTCTGTTGTCATTAAATTCAAGAAATTGTTACTGGGAATTTTCTGCACACTTTTTTTCACGTTCTGTCTCTGAGGTCTTGATCTCAATTTAGTTCAGACAATGAAGTATGACTCGCAAGAAAACAACTGATGTTGCCTTTGCTAGGTGTGTTGTTCCTTTACTATCTAATTTGCAGAAATGACATCAATGTGACAGAAATTGCACTGATGACTTCCAAAAACCTACAAAATAGCTAAAGTTGCATAATGCCCTTCACTACAATCACAGTCCCCGTAGAACAAGTCATCCCAGTCTTGCTGTAAAAATCCTGACATTGCACTTCCATTCATCCATCATGCCTGCAACTGCACTCATGGGACTGTGAGAGTTACTGGAAACAATTTCTGCCTGTACACCATGTCCACTGTGGCTCCTTTAGTAGGAAAGCTAAGCAAGTGAGCTCAGAAAGAATCAGCAAAAACCAGTGCCCTTCTCACCTAGAGGCAAGAAGAGTCAATGGAAAGTCAGAGGGAGATTGACAAAAGCCTAGTAGAGTCCCTAGGAACAGCTGCAAGCAGGAGACCAAGTAAAGTAGAGACCACAGAAAAACACACCGATCATGGGTATGGAAGTGCTGCTACCACAGAAGACCACCAACAGTGAATAACAAGAGACTGCTTTGGCTTGTATAACTGGGCACTGGCCAAGACTGGGGAACACTTTGATCCTGTAATGAAGCTCAGACTTTGGGAGCTATACTGTGTGCTGTGTTTACAGAAACTGAAGGACTTCCTACCACCCCAAAGCTCATTTTAATACTGTGACGTGAAAGACAGATACCCATGAAACAGATTGATGTGTCATTTGAGACAACCAGCAGCTTTAAGCATTTATATAAATATTCTTGCTTAAGATATTCAGTTTTAGTCTGTCTTGCTAACAAGGAAGAGCCCTGCACAGGTTGTAAGAATCCAATAAGTATGTATTTTAAAAGAATTTAGCATCATCACTAAGAATGAAAAGCTTCAGTCATTTCTGGGTTTTGTTGAGCACTATTGTTTACTGATAAATTGAGTGGTTTTTAAAGTCAGTACCTGCCTTGAGAAAAGATAGGTCTGTCTGAACAGCTGTCTTATCTTGCGTACAGAGATCCATGAAGTACAGCACTATATGACATCTTTCTCATTGACTTATTTCTTTGAGCTAAGATAGTTATAATTGTAGCAGCACCTAAACCTACAGTAATTACTGTAAATAATTTTTGAGTGCCTTTATATATAATCATCATATTCACAATTAGGTTAATTGTTAATAATTTAAAATATTAAATATTAAATATCAAATATTAAAATGTTAAGAAATAATTTTAAAATATTATCTGCTGTACGTCTTCATTTCTGAGTTTCTAGTTCCACTAATCTCCTCTGCACTTCCTTACTTTAGCTTGCTTAAACAACTGTGGGTTTTACTGTTGGTTGGACCCTCCAGAACAGAACACTCCCTTTGGACCTAGCTAAGCAATAGACTTTCACTTCAGGTGCTTTTTAATTATTAAACATAAAATTTACAATTGAATAGACTTGTAAGACTCATATCTAAAAGCATGACTGTGATGGGACCCAAAACCACCTAGAAATTAGCCTTTAAAAAACCACTCAGACACTGTTAAAAAGGTCAGGTAAAACTTGAGGATAGGAGTGCAAAGAAAGGTGAAAATCAGTTAACAGGGAATCCAGTGAGCATATCTCAAAAGGGTTCAAACACAAAAATCCTGTATGCTATTGTAACATGAAACTTTAGTGATTCAGTGTAATAAATGGAGATGCAGGAGTCTTTTTTATTATGAAGGATGTTTATGCGAAGAGCAAAATAGACAAGAGAATGCAACAGCTAACAAATACTTGATGGGCACTTTAATCTTCTATTAATATGTAAATTTTCTTCTTTAGGACCCTAGAAAGAGCTATGTTTTTTTCATAGACTATTTGAAAAGTGTCTTACTCTCCCAGAGGTACTTCTTGTATGAATCCAAGTGAAACACTGTATTTATGCTAATTCCCCAGATACTCCTGTATGCACCATTTTCCTTTTGAAATTATATGGAGTTTATTGAACCACATTTGTAAAACATTCCACAGTTGATTTCATTCTAAAGATCTCCTTTAATAGAGCTGAATCCCCTGTTGATCTGTGTCATGTGAGGATATTAAGAAAATCACCTTCAACCACAAGGGAAGAAATTAGAAAGTCTGTTTGAAAATTTGGATATGAGCTTCTGACCAAAACCTGATCATATTATCTTCATAACCAACCTTAGTCACATATGTGCCACTGGAAAAACAGAAAAATATTTTCTTTAGTAAATGCCACTCTTCAGAGCAGAATCAGCTTTACTGCAGGAATAACATTTTTATTGGTATATATTAAAAAATGCATTTCCTTTATACCTAGCCATAAGCACTACTTCCATAGTGAAAAATAAAAATAAAACCAGCAAAATCCTGCTTGCTACCATCAAAAGAGAAACTAGGATTTTTTTATTTGAATTTTTTGCTGTATTTGTATGCTTTGGCTTCTTCCACCTGTTCAGCCTGCAGCAAGTTAATCATGTTCTCTCCCTATTTTCCGTATAGAAATGACAGAAGATTATGATTTAAAATCTGCTTCTCTTGCGAGACTTCCTCACCTTCTGTAGGTTTATTCACAACAACGGAAAACAGATTTAGCTCTGAAAAGTGTCTATGGATTAGGAATCATCATGAAGTCTGAAATCTTTTTGTCTTATTATTTGAAAGGCTGTAATGGTTTGATCTGCCTTTCCACTGTGAATCCTTTTTGTAGCATATCCCACATGAATGCCTTCCTGCTCAGATCCCTCATGAAATGACAGCTTCGGCTAAGGATCTCTTCTGGCTTTTATGAAATCGGGATAACTCCACCACTGTGAAATGCAATACTTTTGTACATCCATAAAACTGGTGAGGGAGGGAGACCTATGCACTGGAATTCCATCAACACATCCCATTAAAAGAAAGTACTACATTACCTTTAATCTGCAGGCACAATATGTAAAGTTAAACAGGGCTCCAAAACATGACCATGAAAAACGATGGTCTTTCATAGGAATGCAGACAGGTGTTAGAGATTCTTTTCATTTATTTTTTTAATGTGTTCCTCTAATACTTGTTATTTTCTATTATAGAGAGAACTCAAATCATATACCCTTAGTGGTACTGCTATGTTTTATGTCATTATTCAATTTAAGGACAATGTATGAGAATTCAAATAAAAAAGCAACATAGATTTTTTCCCTCTGGAAAACATACTAATCAGATGCAATCATTTTTCTGGTTATACAATGCATGTAAAGACAGCAAAGTCAAAAAAAAAACCATAAATGTACTACAGGAAGTGACTATGTGTTTCGAGAGAGAGTTCATGTAGCATGATATGCTGCAGCTAGCATCAGGGAGAGCAAATTTCACCTGTGGTCAAAGTTTCCCCAAGTTCTCCTGCTTCAGCTACCCAGAGATGAGCTTGACATAGTTATAGGTACTATTCTGCCTTTGGAGAAAAGTGACAGGCTTTTGGCAAAAAGGCAAGGCAGGACAGTCGGAGTAAATGCATGGTTGCACAAGCTAAAGCCACAGATGGTGGAGAAGGACCTTAACAGTGCCAGTAGCTGTTTGGATTCTTCTTGCCTAAAGATACAGATTTGGGGGTTGGGGGTAAGAAATTAAAATGTGGCCAAGATCAAACAATTTAATTGGCATTATTTTGTGAATCAATTTAATCTGACCAGACATTAGTATACACAGTGATTGTCATACCCTGCAGTGGAGGATTTAAACAGAAAGCACAGGAGTGCAGAATGAGAGGGGATGTGGTAGAGTAAGTGATCACAGCCAGTAAATGCACTGATGGCACATTTTCCACAGTCAGCTCCACTCATTCACGAGCCCACTTTGATTAGCATCCAGAGGTCACACCAGAAAGGCTTTCTGTGCTTTGCACCTTCACATTGTCACAAGGCCATTTTTTCACTGGCCTCCCCACTGGCACTCAAGCTGGCAAAAATGCTGCCATGCTTCTCAATGTTTTTAAAACTGTCACAGGGGGGTTGCTCCCTAGTTGGATGGAGGCTGAAATGGCCTTTGCATCCTGTGTGAAAGCAACCCTCCCTTGGCAAGAAAGGCTTTCTCTTCTGGTCCATTATCAGTATTCCTTGATAGGTAATTAATTAATTGACTCATGCACATGTATAACTTCAAAGGTCACACTCAGCCACAGTGTTTGTCACTTTTCAGCCAAGAGCTTCCTGTTCCCAAAGCAGGAGGAGCTAAACTGCACATGGTCCATATCTTAAACTGTTGCTCTCTGGATTTGGTATATTTAACTAACCTGGGCTCATTTTCTGACTGAAACCAAAAAGGTTCATAAACTGTACCACTTAGTGATTGCTTAGGGATGGAAAACTGCAGGGAAACAAACAGGACAAACTGTTATGTGATAAAAGCTGGTCTGCATGCCCATGAAAGAGCTCAGAAACAATGGCAAGAGGGGAAGGCTCAAGTATCAATCTGGAAGGTTAATCCCAGGCCCACCTGCACAGGAGCATCCGTCCCTCAAAACCTCATCTGCACAAGCTCAGAGTGCAGATACACAAAGGCAGGTGGGAAGCCAAGGTTCTCAGAAGGAAGGACACCCTGTCTGGGTGCCTCCTGGGGTGATCTAGGAGAAAAACTTGGTGATGGGTGGATGAGGGGTGTCCTGGCCATCCTGGAGCAAAGCAGTGGGGAGTAAGACGATTTGTACCAACAACAAGAGTGGGCCTGCAGTCTCAGGGGCTTTTATGTCTGGGTGCCAGCAACTGAGGAGACTGGGATCTGGGGGCACCTAGTGGATAGATCCACTGTATCTATACATATATTCTTACCAAGGTGCCTCCATTCTGCTCAGCCAGAGAGGGGAGCAGGACGCAGCCATTGGTGCTGTTTGAGTTCACGTGAGTGCTCAGTGTGTATGTCTGTGATATGTGTGGCCACACACACATATCTGTGTATGTGTGGTGCCTATATCTGTTCTGTATGCACACACCAAGTGGGAAGACATTTTCAGCCTTGCTGTTGGTTGGACCTAGGGACATGGAGCTGCAGCAGCCTCATCTCCTTTAGGCTGTTGGATCAGGCACAATACAATTTCACTTAATATATACAAGTCAGAAAACTTCTTTTTACCTCACAGTGCTAAATATGACCTACTATTGCACCACTAGCCAAACCCAGAATAAGAAACCACTCATTTCTCTTATAAACTGGAGTTAGAGATCACAGACAATGAGAACAATTTAATTTCACAGGTGTTGCAAGCAGGCTGTGTTAGCATGTCTTGTAGAGAACTGCTAACACAGCCAGGTTGGTTTCACTCTCCAGATGGCCAGTCCTATCTGGGCTACCTCCAGGTGCAGAGAAGGACATGACTGATCCTTGCACCTCAGCACCCTCCACAATGCATGTCATATGAGAAGGGCAAGGCTTGCAGGGGCATAAATGTTAGCCCAGAGAGGTGCTTGTACTTCCCACAAGGCTTTTTGTGCTTGTCACCCACAATCAACATGGAAGCAGAAGAGGCAAAGTAGTCAAAAGTGTTCAAAATCCCTCTGTAACTTTGCAACAACTTCTAGATATCAGTGCTTTATGTTATAATAAAAAGAAACTATGATAACTGTTCACTGAACCACACAGATATGGTGTAGTCGGTGTAATCGAAGTAGTTAAGGTTCACTAGCTTCAACTAAGCTCTTTACTGCTCTGGTTAAACAATACTCACATTAGCTCATTCATAAACAGCTCAGGTAGGTCAGCATGCTTACAGACAAACACAATAGCACACATTAACACACACGACATGGTAGCAAATCAAGTTTTAGAAATAAGAGCTTAAAATAAACTTGGAAATCTCAGTAGAATGTCAATGAGGACTCTGAATTCTGAGGATTTTTTTTTGTGAAATCATCAGGATCTGACTTAAACAACAAGTTTTATAGCAATGATATAGGGAGGCATTCTCTGCTGTATCTAAAGCTACTGGTGTGCAAGACAGTGTGTGTGTGTGTGTGTGTGTGTTTTAAAATGCAAAGCAAAATAAATTAGCTTTATGGCATGAACTGAGCTGTGGCAAAAACTGAATGACCTTCAAGTTCTCAAAAAGGCAGCTGTACAAAGCCAGTTCTTCAAAATGACAAAAATGTTACCCCATAAACAGCTGGCAGAAACAACAAGAAAATCTGGATTATACAAAGTGTCAGTCAAGCAGATACTTCTGGATTTTTCTTTTCATTAATGTAACTCAAGTTGGTATTTTCTAACAAATTTAAGGCAATTTTAACTCCATTAATTCCCACGTCCTCCATCTGTGCATCTGTGTATGTGAACAGATCAGTCTGGGCAAAAAAATGTTCATTAACAAAAACCACACTATTTTAGTTATCTAAGTATGCACCAAATTAGTTACAATGTACTTATCTTGTGAGTTGTAAGCAGTTTTAAAAGTAGTCTTTTCATCCAACCCTGCTCACAGACTTCCTTGTCTAACAGTCAGATTAAAAATGTACAGACTAAGAAAAAAATTCATATTCCACTCCAAATTTTGTGTATGCGTGCCTAACTCCCAATAGCTGTTTTTCAGTTAACTGCAAATCACTGAGAAGTAGACTCTCATACAATGAAAATACAGAACAGTGCCACAGCGGATTCCTATCTTAATTCAGGCACTGCTCAAAAAGTAGGTAACCGTAGAATAATAAGATGTAGGCATAAGATAAAGATGCTTTTACATAATGAGTCTTTTGATCTTGCATATGCTTACGTATGTCCTTAATATTAAACTAAGTATCCTGCTGAATCAGGAAGATTATTTGTTTGTATAATGCAGCACATGTTATGCATCTCTTCAGCTTCCAGTCAAGCATAAGTGTGTCATTGCTCCAGCCAGTCTTAGGTGTTAGATTAATCTGAGATCTTTTCTACACATTTTGGTGATTTGTTGATGAAATCTTCCTATTCTGGCCATTAAACTAAAAAGATAAAATATTATATATACATATGTATATATATATATATATATATATATATATATGTATCAGGTTTGTGCAGACTCTCCACTGTGGAGTTCAGTGGCATGAAAGGACTAAATTTTGGTGTTACTAAATAAAGAATTGCATTTGACCAAGACCCTGCAGATGTATGTAAGGAGTCATAAGGAAGAAGGTGAGGTAATGGGCTGAGGTAATCTCTGCAAGATGCAAGGAATAAAAAACTTGGGTAACAAATGGACAAGTCTGGGTTTCCACATTATTCCTGACTGTTGCAAATATCAACATGATTGCAAGCTATTTAAACATCTTTTATTCATTTAAAATATTGTATAGAGAGACATTTCCTGTATTTCCTAGTAGACAAAACAACTTGAGACACAAGATTTGCTCCTTGAAAAGGTGCATGAGTAGGCTGTTATGTTTTACAATGAGTGTGATGTCCAACATCAAAAACGAAATAATGTTACATCAAAGGAATGCTGCTTTCACACTTTGCATGAAACAGACTATCATTGTTCAATATGATGCCAGAATTACAAGAAAGGGGGAGAAATGTTCTTTCCATTGTTTTATACCTGACAGGATTATTTACTCCTTACTGAGGTCTGTATGTACACCTAATTCATGCAATCATAGAATGATAGAATCATTTAGATAGGAAAAGACCTCTGAGATCAGTTCCAACCATTAACCCAGGACTGCCAACCATGGCTCTAAACAATGAATCTACAGATTTTTAAACACTTCCAGGGATGGTGATTCCACCACCTCCCTGGGCAGCCTGTTCCAATGCTTGATCACCTTTTCAGTGAAGACATTTTTCCTAATATCCAATCTAAACCTCCCCTGGTGTAACTTGAGGAGGTTTCCTCTTGTCCTGTCACTTGTTATCTGGGAGAAGAGACTGATCCCCACCTGCCTACAACCTACTTTCAGGTAGCTGATGAGAGCAGTGAGGACCCCCCCGACTCTTCTCTTCTCCAGGCTGAACAGCCCCAGTTGCCTCAGCTGCTCCTCAGAAGATTTGTTCTCCAGAACCTTCACCGGCTTCATTGTCTTTCTCTGGGCACACTCCAGCACCTCTACGTCCCTCCTGAAGTGAAGGGCCCAAAACTGAATATGGGGCTCAAGGCGAGGCCTCATTTCCCCTGTCCTGCTGGCCACACTGCTTCAGATACAAGCCAGGACGCGGATGCTGTTGGCCTTCTTGGCCACCTGGGCACGCTGCTGCCTCATGTTCAGCTGCCCATCAACCAGCACCCCTAGGTCCTTTTCCACG
The DNA here is from genome assembly GCF_023634155.1 of Falco peregrinus. Taxonomy (NCBI): domain Eukaryota; kingdom Metazoa; phylum Chordata; class Aves; order Falconiformes; family Falconidae; genus Falco; species Falco peregrinus. The sequence goes on along the minus strand of NC_073739.1, from coordinate 25,881,223 downwards.
AGGCAGCTTTCCAGACGCTCTTCCCCAAGACTGTAGCGCTGCGTGGGGTTGGTGTGACCCAGGTGCAAGACCTGGCACTTCTCCTTGTTGAATCTCACACAATTGGCCTTGGCCCATCAGACCAGCCTGTCCAGATCCCTCTGAGCAGAGCCTTCCTGCCCTCAAGCAGCTCAACACTGGCCCCAACTTGGTGTCACCTGCAAACTCACCGAGGGTGCACTCGACCCCCTCATCCAGATCATTGATAAAGATATTTAACAGAACTGGCCCTAATGCTGAGCCCTGCAGAACATCACTTGTCACCATCTGCCAGCTGGATGTAAGCCCATTCACCACCACTCTCTGGGCTCCTCTCGTCCAGCCAGCTCTTTAGCCAGCGTAGAGTACACCTGTCCATGGCTTGAGATGGTCAGTTTCTCCAGGAGAATGCTGTGGGAGATGGTGTGAAGGGCTTTACTAAAGTCCAGATCGACAACATCCACACCCTTTCCCTCATCCACTACGTGGGTCATCTTGTAAGAGATCAGGTTCAAAAAGCAGGACCTGCCTTTCCTCCATATTCATCTATATATGCAAGAAAATAGTGCTAAAAACAGCTCTTTCGATTTATCTATGCTTGCCTTCTCTCTAGTAACTCTCCAGGGATGGCAAAAGATGTGATTAATCAAGATCAGATTAATCTGCGCTACAAGAAGAGCATTTTAAGGCATATAAAGCACTTCTCCCTTCCAAGAGTACTTTTAAGGAAGTATACTGTGATAATGGCTGAGCATGACATTTACTTTTCAAAACAAAATGAGATTCAGCAATGCACTCAATCTTCATTGAAACTATCCCTTGAAAAAAGTGTGAGAGGCAATGGGAATGAATTAATCTCTTGGTTCATCAACTCCACTCTTCTATTATCACCTAATCTCTTTAATAAGGTTACTGAACCTCATCTTATAAGTTACTTATTGCCCACATTATTTTTACCAGAAGGCCATTCAAGGATCTTAATCCTCTAAAGTATAGCTCCCTTCTATCCATTTGCAGCCACACAGGGCTAGTGTTCCCCTTTCTGTGTCAATACCACCTGTTAGCACAGCCAGTGTTGCTTCCGTCATAAATACTCTCCCATCTTTTGCTTTCTGCTTTCTTTCTCTTCTCCCCTTTCCAACTCTCCTTTCACTAACATACACACTGTCACTACATCTGAAAATGGTCTGATTTGTTCTTGTGAGGTAGACTTTTCAGATAAACTTGTAACTAATGGAAAACAAGAAACACTCAGCAGCTGCAAACATACCCTTCTACTATACAGGAAGAAGGAGCTGTTAGTTTGTGGCAGTGGACTGAGCAGAAGAGAATATGTGTTAGGAAAACAACATCCCCTGGTTGCAAAGAGTAAGCAAAGGAAAGCATAACAGTATCAGTGTCCTCAGCACCAGCATTTCCCCATCTGTCTACCTGCACCTGTCTGGGTTGCACTATTTCATTTCCAAAAATAGTTCTTTAGTACATATGAAAACATCAAAGAAATACTCCAGCCTGGGCAATGGCTGGTGAAAGAAAATACTTGCGGGAGATCATATTCACAAGCACATATATTTATATTCTTAGTGGTACAGTCATCACCAGGATAGCTGTGTTTGGCCTACTGAAATCTAGCTAAATGCTACCCTTAAGAATATTACATTATTCTTTACTTTTGTTTTCAATAGCATCGCTAATTCCCTAGTGGGCACAAAACTAAACATCAAGAGTAATTCTAGAGCATATGCTTTGTTAATGTTAGACCTTGGAAAGGAAAGGGTCAGGGAAAACAAAACTGTTGGGAGTCTTGCATTATTTTTGCTGAGACTTGTAGCTTTTTATAGAGATTGTAGTTTCATTATAAAGACCTTCCCTAAACAAGTAGTACTGTACAGTTGTCTGTGGGCTCTCTGGATTTACCCACTGACAGTGTGTTTCTTTTAGAATGACTCTTCACTTGAAGAAAGCTATATATATTTTTATTATTTCATTAATGTCTCAGAAAGCTGTGGTATAAGTCTCCACTCTCATTGTTTCAGGTCTCTACATCTGCTGTGACTGACAGCACTCACGGGTTTTGTTACATTAACAAAGTAAATTACATGAAAAGATATTGCCAAATATTTTTACATACAATAGAAAATATGTGAATTTATTTCTTTATTCTGCAATGCCTGAGAAAATTGAACCTTTTGCATGCTGTGAACCTCAGGACATTTTAGAAGATTGATGCAAAACACCAAAACAAACCCAAACCTTGATATGGATATGCCAGATATGCCAGTTTTACATACTTAAATATACAACACAGTACTAAACTGACTGTTTTTAACTACATACAGCTTCTTGAACAATTTGCATATGCCATTTTAATTTCCTATTTTAAAGAAAAATGTCAGTATCACTTAATTGAGTCTTCAGAAATATTTTATATTTTGGAAATGTAAGACTTCAAATTATAATGATAAGACCTTCAAAACTGTAAATTTCACAGTTCTTTGAGAAAACAGACAGAATGCAAGAGCATAGGCTATAGACTGAGACTTTTCTCCAGAACTTGTACATTACTGCTGATGGGCAATGGACATAGAAAACAGCTAATCCTTCTTGCTAGACAATGACTTATGGATTTATTTAGGGTTCTTTCACGTGTAATAGTAGAATGCCTCAGATAGCCAGTGACTCAGTCTATCATAACAAGACTAATTTGTATAAACTCTAAGCTGAAACAACCAAAAGTTTTCATTGTTCACATTTGTTTGGAGCTCCAGACCTGAAAGCTTAGCTCTCAGCTGAATATTCTGAAATGTCCAGGCACAGCATGTGTTTATGTACACATATATGCATATATTATGTTTCTGCCTTTAAGGAAATTTTCTTCTAATAGTAGTTAGATTCAATTTTGGTAGCAACAGCCTGTGGATTCAGCATGAGAAGATAAATGTTCTGGAGTCAGATACTAATTCCTATGTAATTTTTTTGTTATTTGCAATACATGGTATCTTGTACCCTGCTTGGAAAAACAGTAATGAAACAAGCTCTAAGGGACTAAAAAAAAATGTTCTTCCTGAGGATCAACAAATAAATATATGTGCATGATTATATGGAGAAGAGGGATTTTGCTAACCTCAGATAACTCCATTACTTTCCTATTTAATTTTTAAGATCACATTTTTATTTACTTTATTCTTAATTTACACAAAATCTAAATCAGAACAGAACACAGAAAGATGGACTAAGATTTTCTTTCCACAATTCATATTATAAATATGTTCTGTTCTTCTTCTTTTAAACTGTATACCCAATTCATTTGTATTGCACTTTTCTTCAATTCCTGTTGCTGTTATAAAATTTGATAATTTATTGAACTGCTGTGCTAAGAATGGGGAGACATCAGCAGATAGGAGATCTAGAGACATAGTTACACATAGAGCTGCAGTGTTCCTCCTTTGACTCTGGAGTGCTGCCCAAGGTGAAATTCTCCAGTGTTGATGCCACAAAAATAAAAACCTGACAATCTTCCATTCAAAGAATGACATCCCAGACTGGTTGTTTACATTCTGACCCTCATGAACTGGCACTCCAAGATGCAACAAGTGTATTGTTGTAGTACAATATGAAAGGTGTAGTGGTGTCTGTTATCCATAGAGCTGCTTAAAAGTTCTGCAACGTGAAGTCACCCAGGTCCTTCAGGGTGTGCCACCTGCTCCACTGCTCACACAGCACCTGCCTTCCTGCCAGCTCAAAAATTAAGCCCATGCACAATCATAAGAATCACAGCCAGGTATGTTTCTTCAGTACAGGTTTTCAGTCAAGCGAGTCTGTTTAACTGCCACTCCCCTAGGAAATCCACGTACCCATCACAACCTCTGCTCCCCTGAAGGATCTAGCATTCTTTGTAAAACTACATAACTTGTGTTTCTTACATACATAAATAAATATCACAGGAGTTTCTGCTGTTCTCAACTATCACAAGCAACACCTAAACATCTTTGACTGACACTTGAATCACTCACTTTGCAGAAGTTAAAAACTGTAGATAAAATAAATATGAGCGCTTGCTTGCTTAGCAGTAAGTAATACCACATAATATAACTACAAATGCGAAATACCCAAAGCAGATAAGTATTTCAATACTGTGTCAGGCTTAGGAATTTTATATCCCATATTGTATTTCCCAACTTTATCAAAGAGTCTAGCTTTTTGACCAGTTTTCAATAAGTAAACCTCACCATTTTCCGATTGTAAAACAGACATCACTGCTTTTTTCTATGCAGTACAAGATAAGAATAGAGACTTTAGTGATCTATTAGAAATAGGGTAATGGAATGATTAAAGTTCAGAATCACCCTTGAAGTACAGGGTAATTTCCTTCCTGATAGCATTCTAGCCTTGAGAAAACGTGCCTTAACAAAAATTTAATGAAAATGCATCTATTTACAACTTTCTCACTATCAAAAGTCAAAGTAACGTAGTAGAAATACAGACAAAATTTAACTATGACATTGTTAGTAAACAGATTTCACCTACATCCGAAGGCGAAGTTTTCATGTATGTAAATGTTTTGACTTTTTAATCTGTAAAGCACGTGAATGCTTTATGTAGAGCAGAAAAAGAGAAAGAGCATCTATAAAGATCCAGTAAAAGACAAGACAAAGACAAAATGTAAAGCACACTCCAGAAGGCATTCACAGAATGAAGTAATCAAAATTTTATGTCAGTGGGGAGGGGGGGTGGGGGTGGGGGATGAGGCACCAAAAGAAAACAACAACAACAAAATAACAAACCAAAACGATGCAAATAAAAATAACCCAACACCATAAGTTGTTTCTAGAATGTGATAATACCAACACAAACTCTTGTTATAAAGCTAACAAAGAGTGTTCTGTTTTGCCATGCATGGTAAGAAAAAGCCAACAGTAAAGACAATAAAAACCTAAAAATATATAGCAAATAACACAAAAACAAATTCAAGAAAGATCAGTTGCTTATTTTAATGTATATATATGTCATCAATTTAATGTATTCATGTATTTTTCATATTTTCCCTTGGATAAATGAACAACTATATACAAAGATCTAGCATAGCTGTAACAGTGAAAGTACTGATACACTCACAGGTGCTTCAGCTAGCAGTTTCTTCTCTTATGTGCCTCCGAGGATTGACACATATGCAATAATAGAAGGTTTATCTCCAACCAGCTGAGAATAAGGTAAAGGTTAGGGGGAATTCAGAGTTACTTAATTAAAGCAGTTACCCTGACTACATCATGCAACAGTAAACATTACAGTACAATACAATAACTAGCTGCTTATAGTTATCTATTTGTCTAGACATGCTCTATTTCTGTGAACTCATGTTCATTTTCAAGGATACAATTATAAACTTTTCTCACAGGTAGTCCTTGCATAATTACTTTGATTTCAGTCAAATTAACACCAGGTGGAGATCTGGGCCAAAGATTCAAAACTTCTAAAAGTTTCTTGGCACAAAACGGACATTTCTCACAGCTTTGTCCTTTGCCTTTCTCAGTGTGGGCCCCTAGCCTCTCAAGGTCTCTGGAGTTTGCTGAAAATACAGACCTGGGGAGTGAAGGTTTCCCTCATTATGTCCTGCCTCACTCCTTCTTTTACTGTCCTTGCCCTTGCATGCAAACCCCTAATTTCATGATGGCTTCTTTGGACTCTTCCACCAAAATCAACCTTCTTTTCAAAGATGGAGTCACATCTAGCCTACCTCAAAAAAAACTGATAAAAAACATTTTATGCCCAACTGTCAAAGTAGCTGACAGGGAATGAAAGCTGGTTTTAGGGCTTTTCTAATGTTTAATTTGTCTTACCACTTATACACACAAAATAAATAATATAATAAAAAAAAACACATTTCACCTTTTCGAAGGACAGAAACCTGCTTTACACAGAAAAAGGAATCCTTCTCTGCTGGATCACCAACCTAGAGAATTGATTAATATACAAGGTTATACAAGGTTTCATGAAAGTACTGCTCCAGCCGTTGACTGCAAGCTAATACTCATAACAAGGGCTTTTGGTATTTTTAAACTTATGAATGATATTATACTCTAGTTCAGCTCAGCTGTCTGCTTCAGAGCTATTACAGAAGTTGAATTAATTGTGATAAAGTTTCATATCCAAGAAACACTTCAAGGACGTTGCTGTCGAGACTACACTTGGAAAATTATCGAAAGCCCTTCTTCTCATAGGGAATAAGCTTTCTAAATTTTCCAAACAGAAAGCAGGCTTGGGGTAAGTCTTCTGGAGTGTTGAAACTTTACCATAGTTTTTAGGTAGTTTTTCAAGTTATCATCTTGTACTTTTATACTTCTTTCTCCATAGCTTTTACTGAGTAATAAGACCTAGTTATTTGCCAAGCACTATAGTAGTTTTTTTTCCTTACAGTAAGACCTTGGATATCCGTACTCCTGCCATATGGCACAATGTTCAAAGGAGCTGAATTTTTTAACTAAAACAAACATGATTCTTCTAGTTCAGCTACACTACAGACAATATGTTATTAGTCTAAAATAAATTTTTACAAATCTTCTCGCTCTATGAAGTGCAAGAAATATTAACTCATTACTACTTCTCCCATGTTTTTAAATGAATTATGCAGTGACTAATACAAGTTCTCAGGTAGAAGGATATACCAATCAGTTATAAAAGAATTGTGGGTTTCCCCCCAGATTTGTTCTTTCCAGTTCTAACAGATTTTAATATACTATTTTTGCCAAAGTTTCCTTGAATCTTTGTTTTTCATCATGTATCTACAAGTGCCAGTTAAGCAAAAGTATCACCTAATTATTAGAGTAGGCAGGTTGTAAGATTTTTGTTAGCCATTTCTCTATATAACTGTCACGCAAAAGAATACTCAGAAAGGGACAGTAGTCTTATACTTACATTTTTCTAAAATACTTAGCATTTAGGTAGTTCTAGGTAGCAACTACTTCTAACAAAAACAAAAAAAAATAATTGAGTTTGCTTTTTCCTGGGTCCTTCTGACTGCATCTCCCATAGTAAGAGTTCATGCTTTAAAATGTTAGCCCAGGGAAATCAATAAGATGCCAAGTTCCATACAGAGACTTAATAACTTCATGGGGCAAAGAAATTCAGGAGTTCTGGGTTCCAGCTTTGTCCTCTTGTTATAAGGCTACAAGTAATATTGCTTCTTGCTTATAGTTCAGAAATGCTGCACCCAAAATTACTGCAATAGAATAAGAAAAATTTTGAGAATGTTAAAGCTATGACATTTAGTCATATTCACAAGAAGTATGGGGTCCAACTGCAAGTGTGTGTCTTAATCATTTCATTAGCAACAATACATCCCACTAGCACTTCCAGAATTTGCTTTCATTCGCATATATTCTCCTATATATGTGAATATTCTGAGAATATGAATTCTCCTTTACCCTACCTGTCTTGTTGTTATTTCTTTGATCCTCGAGCCAAGAGGAGTCTAAACCTCTTGGATGGAAAGGACATTAAAAAGAAAAAGAAAATTACCTTGTGCAGTGGAATCAGGTTCTCTAACAAAAATTCCTTATGCTTTTTTGGCTTAAAACCACTTTGCACTACCTGAAACATTTTAGAAACCCATCAAATTTAAGCTCCACTTGGAGAAAAAAAAAAAAAAAAAAACCAAACAAAACAAAACAAAAAAACACAACAGACTCTATTTTGATATTTTGGCTATTTCTAAAGAAATTGGAAGTTATTTGTTTAAGAAAATTAAACAAAAAAATGCATAGCCTAAGAACATTAGAAAGTACTAAGTTAAGAACCAGGTCTTCAAAGCTAGAATGAGGTAGGCCAAAGAACAGAAGCCATACACAAGTACAGACTTCTAGCAGTTCTGCTCTCCAAATAAGTTTTACTTAGAAAACAGCCCTCCTCACTGTCTTCATCAACACAGCCTTGCACCGTGCTCCTGCCTCCTTTTCAGTCTCCATTTCTTCCTTTCAGTGCCTGAACTGACTATTTCACTTTAATGAAGGAAGGAAGGACAGCCTGGAACTGAGGAATGTATAAAAGTTGGTCAGACCTGTCACTCTGTCTCTTGCCATAACATGGTCAGTCTGTCTTGCCACTTCTTACTATATCTGCTCTGTACTATTCTCTTTCTTATTACAGACACCAAATAGCACCAAATATTGGGCATCTGTCCTGAGTCTTATCTCTCTGACACCCAAAAGCTAAACCCCTTATTGTTGAGTACTGCCTATTCCAGCTGATAACCTCACTTCCATACATCTTCTGCTGGGGATGTGGACTAACGCTGCAACAGCTTTTACCTATTCTCAAGTTTTGTTCTACTTAAGAATGACTTTTTTTTAACTGTAGCACAAAACTGGGCAACTAGAGCATCTATTTGACTTACAGAGTTTAAAAAAAAAAGCCACAAGAAAAAGCTTTCTCATGTTACGCCACAAACCTTGCCATAGGTAATGTAATACCTGTGTATTACACTACCAGTTACATCTTGTTTAGTTTACATTGTAGGTTCCTCCACACAAAAATCAAGTTTTCTTTCTTCCTTTGGTGTATGCCTCATATATCTTTGGGCAACATCAACTCTACTTGTATATATTACACTTCAAATGCAGTAGAACTGTGGTTTTGGTGGTTACAACACTGGTGTGAGTCAAGTTTGGTACCTTGGGTTCAAAACAGTTTTGGTTCTAAAAACCTATACCATCTCATGGCAATAAACAAACATGATTCTTCATCATAAGCACCTTCTACTTTATTACAGATAACCCAATCCACAAGCCATATCCTTCATTCTAATTCCAAGATAGAAGCCCTAGGACTCATTTAAAAATCATTTAAAGTTCATTTTAGATAGCTCACCTATCAGCTCATTTCATTTCAACCATCTGCTTTTCCAGGGTCTATTTCAGATGCAATTGATGGCTTCATAACTTTTTCAGGTCATCTCATCCCCTTTTTAATTCTGAGTGATTTATATCTCATTTCAAAACTTAGTTACTCTGAGTCCCTGAAAAGATTTAGGAAGAGAAGAGGGATTTCTTGTTTGTATTTTTCTTGTCTGCTGTCCTCACTGGTTCTGGCTTCTGCATTGCTAAGGTTCTTATCCTAATGTGACCTGTTCTCTTATTTTCCCTTCAATTTTTCCAGCTTGCACTTGTGCCAGACACTCTACCTGCTCTGTTGTAACCAACTACAGAAATTTCTACAGCCCAGTTGGCAGCATCAAACTTTGGACAGGTTTTCCGACACATTTTAAGGCAGGGTATTGTCTTACTTTCTCCCCAAATGAATTTCAACAGAAAGTTTTTTTACTGTAAAGATCCTTTAAAAGTCAATCTTTTGATGAAACTCTAAATCAGTCATTCATTTCTTCTGAAAACCTGATTAAAATACTGGTCCAGCTTCTCAGTTGCTACATGTTGTCACTTGTACTGAGTACAATAGAGTTAAAATACTTCTCTCCGGCTAAAGTACTTCCTTATGTTCTTGTAAATGGGAAAAATTATCATTAGGTTCACCACAGTAAAAACAGAAAAACATTTTCTAGGAAGTATTAAACTACATGTCTTGTCTCTGAGCAAGATCAAGAACAGAATCAGATAATTTTCTGTCCAAAAGTACCAGTTTGGTATCTTCACTAAACAACACTTCAGCTAGATTTCAATTTCATATTACAGTCTCTAGGTCAATATTTGCAGTATCTTAATACAGGTATTTGTGATAAAGTTCACTACCTGCTTTTTAAAAATACTTTTTTAAAAGTCCATTGCCCTGGAAAAAAGAAAGAGATTGCTACTTCTAAAACTTCAGACATCATTTTGTGCATGGTAGCAGGCCCAATTCCTATTACAAAGCCATTTTCCTATTTGTATTAACTTTTTACAATCTCTTCCAGACTCCATTAAAACAATATGTTAGTAACTTAACTTCTTCCCAGATAGCTATCACTCTTTTAATACTCTCACTTTTTGAATGGAAAAAAATAGATGAAAATCACAGTTAGCCTGAAACACATCATATAGTCTGCATTTGGACCAAATCAGAAATAGACTGTGAAACTGAACCCATTTCTTTCCTTAAGAAAGAATACTAGGAACAGAAAGACAAGAGGCTTACAAGCAAGATCTTTGTGAAAAGGCAAAAGAAAGCTTTGAAGAGAACGGAATGCACAGGATCAAGAGAATGCATGAGAAATTACTGAAAAGTTCACAGAATGCTATACACTAACATGGGAAAATTAACAGCTTTTTGTGCAGTTGTGGATCAATTTATTTAATAAAAATAAAGAGAAAGGGCAAGTTCTGTTTCATGAATTTTTCAAACACGTTAGTCCTCCGTGGATAAAATTGCTTTAGAGAAAACAAATGGGGGGAATAGCAGTTCTAGCAAGCCTACCTGTAGGCACTTTGGTGCACTTAGGTGGCTGCTAACTAAATGTAGGGGAGTGTGCATGGACCTTATGTTCTGCCTGGAAGATAATTTCTCCCTACAGATTGCAAAAATAGAGTTTGCTCCCTGATGAATAGAAGGGAAAGGAAAGAGGACTGAGAAAGTGAATGAAAATGGAAAGGAAAAAAAGTTATCAGAGAGAATAGAGAGATCTTCTTCAAAATATTCTTGATTCATTAAATTATTCAGGGTTGGTGAAGCTGTGGAAGTCAATTCAATGCAGAAGACAAAGAATATCCATGCTCCACTAAAAGGAGCCACCAAAGAAAATCTTCATTGCTTGCTTGTGAAGGGAGAACAAATTTCAACAGAATTTGTCAGGGTCTCCTTCCAGTCAACCCAGTAATTGCCTTTGTATCATTTTCCTCATTATATATATGAACATAAAAGGCAAAATATGTGTCAAAGCTAACCACAATTTACCCAGACTTAAGAGAAGAATTAAAGATAATTTAAATCTTTTATCACATAACTGAGTTACAGTTAACTGTCAATTTACCTTCAATGAAGTAACATGTCCTAAGATGTCTGAAAATAGATGTACCAACAGGAAAACATGTCATCTTTCCCATTTCTTCCTATGCTGTCTAGAGTTCTGGCATACTTTCTGCTTTCTGGTACTGTAAAAATCTGCATATATACAGAAAATCTGTACACAGACAATCACGTCTGATGAGAATGGAAGAGAGGTAGCTGTGTCATCTTCTTCCCATCTTAGACCTTAATAATGGGAAAGGGAAGAATCACATCACATGACAAGGCTAGCATGTAGCAGAAGGCTGCAGAGATGGCAACACTAGCAGTTCCCAGCTCTGCTTTGTCACATATTCCTTGTATGGAGTCAAGGTGGTCTCTCAAAGGTACTGGCAGACAATGTGGGGAATCTGCAAAATTCCTGTGTAGAAGAAGACACAAGTACTGCAAAACAACATGTGGCCTCCTTTAGATCCTAATAAGACCTTATTTGGTATGGTAGAACTTGGTAATTATTTGTTTTTCTGCTGAGTCAGGCACTAAAAAAATAATTCTGACATAGCAATATCTTTGTAAATTCATCAACTTGTCCTAACTGAGAAATAGAAGTGAGAGGTGGAACTAGCAACCTGAACAAAAAGCAGTAGTGTCATTGACAAAGTAACTCAGTGGTTTATACCTTTGCCTGTGTGGCGCTACCAAAATTCATTCCCCTTCTTGATCTGCAGTGACCTGATCCAAGCTTCCTACCGTGCTAAATAGCACCTGAGCTGCCAAGGTAACACTCTGCTCTCCTCTCTGCTTACTAAAGTGCAAGACCTTCTCAGAACATAATTTACTGCGTGAAAATGTCTCTTTCACTCCCTCTTCTCCTCATGCTTTTTCACTAGGGAACATAGCACTTCAGGGAAGATTGCTGGTATCGCATAGGTTTATTGTTTATGACAAAGAAATCACCAACAGAAGAGATGGAGACTGCCCTTGGTCTGACTGCTAGGGCACTCCCTGGGGGAGTTCAAGTCTGCTCATGCAGGATGAACTTGGCTCTCCAGCAACCTGGCTAAAAGCCCTAAAGACAGGGCTCTCGGAAAAAAGTATCTTGCATTTTCTAGAAGTATTTTAAAACTACCCTTCCATCTCTTTTTCTTTCCAAATATCTGCAAATGAAATGTTTACTTTCGTATTGAATAGAACATTTTGATAATACAAAATCAAACCATTTTGTTTTAATTCTTAGTTTGGTTGCCAAAAAGCCAAAAACATTAATTATTTACAGTCCTACAATGCAGAAAATACGAGCTACAAGTATTTTACAGTATCAACTTGAGCCTTTGCTTCTTTTCAAATATATGGTGTTGTTACTGGAAGCAACAGTTTGACAGTCTCACAGAAGGGCTAGTGAACCTTTTTTCCAGCTGTTGAAATTAGCCATAGCAGCAGACTGGAAGATTCATCAATAACAAGTCATTTTCTAAAGAAGACTATAAGCAGAAACTTGGCAGGTTTCAGCAGATTTTTCTATGCAGACATGTCAGTATATCCAATTCAGTTATGCTGCTGTCTTTTACAACTATAGAGAACTAACACTTTTCAAAAAAAGTACTATTTTGCACAGCCTTGTGTCCTACTGATAGGCTGTCTACATTGTTTCTTTCAGTTTGTTTCCATTAAACTTGAAGCATTCTTCTTTTTTTTTCCTGATCTCATTCACCATGTTAGCAGCAAAAAGCGGTCCACGTTGGTTTATTGGTGCTAACATGGGTATAAGAAATAGCATAGCCATTTGATATATGTCAGAACTTGAATCTTTGATTACCTCAACTTCCCCATGTCTGTTGACAGCTATTCCCTGATTTCTTTCATCATTCTGAGAAACCAAAACTTTCAGGCAGGTAATGTTACCATTTTTGCGATTAGCAGTGAGTATTTTGTTCCTTAAGATGGGATAGTCACAACAGCAGCATGGATCAACTAGATTTTTTATTGATTGCTAAAACCTAACACAATTTTACTTTGCCTCTAGCCAAGCTCCATTCCTAGGGAAAAAGGAGGAAATGATTACTCAGCAAAGTATGATACACATCATTCATGGCATGAGAGGATCTCATGTGATCTGAACTTGACATAATTGCACATTCTGTAGAGCACTTACACTTTCCTGCATATTTCTGTCAATTGGCTATGACCCATCCTTCCCTAGAAATTACTGGGTATTATATAATTATCTTCACAGAGAAGTAAATCAAATGGGAAGCAGGAGAGAGTTTCATCTGTCCTAAGCCAACCAGCTGAAGCTAAAACTTAACAGCTCTACTAGCACAAACCTGTACAGCCTAAGTTTCACCTGATTCACAGCTCTTTGTGGAACAGATTACACTGTGCTGCATAGCTACTTCAAAGCAATCCGAAACTAAAAAAGGTATAAAATTAATAATTACAGCAGGTATTAGTTTCTTTGATACTGTTCACAAAAGCAAAGATATCATGTCAAGGGGCATACAGCTGGGAAAAATATGTATCCACATATAACCTGCCTAGTTATATACCTAAAAAACTCAAACAGGTCTTTTTTCAGTATGTCCAGCAGCACAAAATACTCATCCAAGTATTGTAATTGAAGTGAGGAATTGATTCAACTGTCCATAAATTCTGAAACAGGAATTACCTTTTACAGTAAGTACGTAGTTCAGTGTATTTACCATGTCTGTGAACTTACTAAGCACTCACTCTCAAGTATCTACAAGGTTAAAAAAAAAAGAAATCAGGTTTCATGTCAAAGTACTTCATTTCTTTCCCAAATTAGTTCTCCTTCTGGAAGATAATGCTTGATAGTTATCCATGTAATACTTTCATTACAACAGAATGGAGAATAACTGCATTAGGCATGAAAGAGATATGAACTGTAAAGGTCGCTTTCCAGATAATGGGATTCATCAAGGAGACTGAGAAATTACTGGGAAAGATTCACAAAGAGCATCAATTTCTTTCCTTCACTTCAACAATTTTGGGGGAGAGAAAAAAGTCGGATTCACAAATTCAGAGTGTTTCAGCTGGCAAAGCGATTTTAGTCCATTGCTGTAACTGTTGAATAGGCTTTTAGTAAGGCTATGAACAGGAGATAGTAACCAGCAAGGCCTGAATGATGAAAAAAAACTCCCAGATTATTTCAATTTCTGCCAATATATATGCAATTCACTATTTTTGTAAGGAAAATAAAGTTCCCCCCTTCTTTACACAAGTTTCTTTTCAGTTTAAACCATAGCTATAATATTTTTCCTGTATTTCCAGTCATACAGCATTTTTCATCTCAGAACACTTTTAACTGATGAAATTAAAATACAACGAGGCTAAGGGCCAGTTTCTGTTTCATGTGCAAGCCTGGACCATCCCAGAGAAACAAAAATATTTCAGTTAAAGCAAATTTCTTCCCATTTCACTCATGGTGCTTTCCTTCCAGGCCAATGAAGTTAGGGGAATAGGAAGATAAACCAATTTTACCATTTCTTTTTCTAATCAGAATGAACCTGCCTGAGAATGTCCTCTCTTGACACCAAGAACTGCAGACACAGTAGTCAACTCTCATTTGAGTCATACCCACATAATCGTTTCTTCTCCATTCTTCCTCTGCCAATACAAAGTCCAGTCCTAGCCTTGTTCAAAATTTTCATTTGCAATAGGAATTTCTGCAGAGAACTAAGAAAATCTCAGTGTCTATACTTCTTCATTTTGTTCGCTTTATCCGTCAAACTAAGAAGGCTGGCACACACTGGCAGTATTTCCTTACACTCCCAGATGTCCTGTTTTTCCACTTCTGCTCTGTATCTCAGCAGGTCTTTGCAGAATAGTAATTGACATGGTCACCTTGCCTAGTTCTTCCTACTGCGCATCAATTTTTTGGCACAGTTTTCAATGTACTATAGAGGTATAAGAGTTCCTTCTTTTTCAGGGAACCTCTTGGGGGAGAGAACCTCAAGCTTCTGTCATCACAGTTTTATTTTATTTCATTATTTAGACTTTAAAATACACTGGTCTGGAACGACAGTAAATCTCGCATGCACCTGAGCAAAGGAGCTTGTCAAGACACCAACTTTGACAGTATGGAAAATGTAGAGTCCATTTCCAGATGCTCTTGTGCCTTACAGCAGGTGGAAGAGTAGACCAGAACAGTGAAATAACACTAATCAAGCTCACAGGCTTTGATTACAGTGAAAGCAAAGCCTGGAACGAGCCATCAGTACAATGGATTCTATAAGATGCTATTACCACATACTAATACCCACGCACTCCATCTCAGGAGGACAAATTTCTCCAGTTTCATTATGTATGCCATATTATGATGCTGATTTTTTACTGTCTTGATAAAAATACAAAAATATATGAAAAGATATATCAAATGTTTCTAAGTACAGAGATGATCCAGTACTAGCAAATATGCAAATAATGAAATTCACAAGCAATAACCAGCTGGCAGAAGATTTCTCCTTGAAGTATATCTTCTCTCAGCTGCTTGTGTTTCCCATTGGAAAAGATCATTTTCAAATAACTAGAAACCTGACTTAGCCACTGAATCATCAGAATGTAGTAACATTAGCTTTTTTATTAGCGTCTTTTTCTTTTTCTTTTCTTTTCTTTTATGGATGGCTAAATGGCACAAGGCAAATGAAATTGCCTTGGAGACACCTGAGACCAAATACTGAACAATTTTATGGCTACATGTTAAAATATCCTTTGCTTATATGCCAAACATCAAACTGCTCTCAAATGTGAAGCAGGATGGACTAAGGATATGGCTCACATTTTTATTTCTGCACAAAGTGCATCCCAACATACCACAACAGGTGCCTCTGGCATTTCATTTTAATGCTAATCAACAGTTAACAGTCTTCTACAAACGTCAAGAAAAGAGTGTTTTTCACTGGGATTGCTAACCCCTTACACTTCCATAATTGTCTTGTAGCATATACTGACTAGTCACATGGACTCTGAAGAAGGGGTTTGCACATGTCAAAGTTACTTTATTTTTCAGGAATCTTCAATGTATTGGATATTCATATATTCATGAAACACTACTCGTGGCTGACTCAGCAGACATAGTGATGCAGTCAGATATTTCAAATTAGTATGAAAAGTGCTAAACTCTTCTAAACCCTGCAACTGAAACAAAACTCCTGAAAACTTTCATTTTTACGCAGTACTGATGCAGGATTTTCACAAATTCAATCCATTGTTGGTGTTGGGCTTGAAGGACTCACTTTAGATTTCATTTCTCTTCAGGCATTAGCTAATACAGTGTTAGAATGCTTTGCTGCATTCAGAGTAGCTTTGTTATGGACTCAAATCCACTTGGATTCTGCTTGAAATGGATAGTCAACTTAGTGTATTAGCTGAGAAGGTAATGAAAAGCTTTATAAATCACAAGTCAGTAGACTATCTAACAGATCAGAAAGGGTTGTTTGATTCATCTCTAACTCATTAAAGATACAGTAAATCCCACTGAACTCCGCTACAGTTAGCTCTCTGTAAACTCTAGTGAATTAAAGAAAATTTTAAAAAAGTTTCCAAGAAGAAATACCTGCCAAATGCTAATACATCTTGTTTTTCCAGAACAGACAAGAGATGGAGGAAAAATGTCCCTTCGTTCACCTGAACAGTGTGTTTAAGCATAGGCCACTATTACGAAGACTGATATTTAAAAGTAAGTCAGTAAAAAAATCTGGCTGAGCATTTATTCCTGTATAAAAGATATATGACTATTTCTAAATACAGCCCAGGCCCTCTCAGAACCAAAATCCATGATCCAAAGCCCACTAAAATCAAAGGAATGACTCCCATTAATATCAATGGCTATTAGATAAGACCACAAGCAGAGAAAATCCCCACTGAAAACAGTGGGAGTTCTGTCTGCATAACCTTCCCTTGGAAGCTGCTAGTACTTTTTCTTCTTTCATTTCTTCATAAATATTTTATAAACAAAACTCACTGAACTTAGAACTTGTACATATAACATTATGCAACACTTTTGTAAGGATATTGCTGGTCTTAACAGAGCTTTCTTGTACATATCTCTGTGTCACTTCAAGAGCAATCTGAAGATAGAATCTCCTTTGGGAAGCAGATGCTGTGGTTTGTCTTGACACTGTCACTGTATGGAAGGTATGGCAGGCTAGAAACAGCTGCTAAATTTAAGTAAAACCTGTGTGTTAAAATGTCAAACTAAGTACATTTTTACCTTGTTTCTGACAGAAGAAAGTAGTCTTTCTTTCAGAGTTTACTAAAATGAAACACTTTTCCTTGTTTCCATGCACAAAAGTATAATACACTAAGCATACTATTTAGCTGATTTTAGTAAATGTACTGGGAAATTCTTTAAATGTCATTTCAAATGTCTGCTTCAAAATGAGAATGGCTATATTGCTTCCAAGGGCTAATATTGCAGCTTTCCACCAGCCATTGTGCAATTAATGGCACACAAAAATAAACTGATAAACAGGCTTTTGTCATTTGAATGCAAGTTTTCATATCACAGGCAGTCAATTGCTAATTAGGGGTAAAGAGATTTTTTAATTTGTTTATGAATTGTGATTTACAAAATATCACAGCAAAGCATAAAGCTGCCTCAAATGCATTTATTAGAACATACACCTAGGGGTGTTTATATTTTGTACTGAGAGAGTCAGCAAACGAAAGAAATTCTAGGCATTGCCTAGTTAATTGTCATTGGTTCCTGTACAGCTCTTTGCTTTAAGTACACCATTAGAGATTTCTGCAAATAGTTTAAAATACGAGTTTTGCTGTTATGAGAGTCCACTGGTTTTTTATATGATTTTTTAACCTCTTTTTAAAAAGTACAGTCTTTAAGAAACACAAAAAAAAAAGAAAACATAAGAAAATTCATACAAGAAAAGTGGAAAAAAAAAATAGAAAGCACATGAAAAAGCTAGAAAATGTGTTAACTGAGCAATAATAAAAATGCAACACAGTGCTACACAGTGACAAGGAAAAACAAAACTATGATATCCAGACCCTTAGCAGGCCTTCTGCCTCCCAATTCTGCAAGTCTTGGTGTTGATGGCTTGTTACTGGCAGGGTGAAGTTGAAGGGGAAGAATCATTAGTATATGATGCTGTAACTACTAAAACATGTGCCATAATCTTCAGTCAGCCTTCGGTTTTATAGATTACAATAATACCAAATCTATTGATTAACCCCACAGATCAGATTAGAGAATGTGCAAGAGTCACTTATGGATGGCATTGTTGCCAAAACACCCTAAAAAATTTGAGTGTATCTGAGACAGAGAGAAGAGCAACAGAGTAAGAGAAAATTTGAAAAACAAGTGGCAAATGGATGACAAATAGGTGAGAAACATACAGACCACATTGCATCCCTAACGAAAATATTTATATTTCTGCGTTTCAACTGCATTACATGCGTAAGGTGATCTTTAGAAGAGCAGGACTGAATTTCTCTAGGCCACTCATGCATAAGCAAAAATAACACTCCAAAAAATCAGCTTGACAATTTACAGTACTGATCTGTGCAGAAGAAAGTCTATCAGATTTTTTCAGCTATGCAAATATATAAATATACTACAGCTATGCACATTTACAACTTTTTTTTTCCTTTCATAACAGTATTGTTGCTGTTTCAAAGAAGAGCGTGTAAATAGGAGTTCCTTACATTGATTTAAGCTCAAGGCGAATAGTCAAGGAGAACAGACCTATGTTCTAAACTCTTCACAACACTGTTGCAGCAAGAGCTGAAAAATTATGTTCTCAGACCATCCAAGCATAAGCAGCTTACATGCAAGACTCTCTGATATATCCCACCTAGGACAAAATGGATTATGCCCAAAGCCTCATAGTGACAGCCATGTAAGCTACAGACTGCCAGATTTGTCCAGATTTCCAGAACAATAATACTGCCTGGTTTTGTTGTGGTTTTGTTGTGGTTTTTTTACCCATTTGGAAAAGAGGAGACATACCTAGGGTAAATCTGGATATACAGCAGTTTTAATTACACCAGCAAAACAGCACAGCTGAAGTGCCTCTATGCCAATGCCTGAAGCATGGGCAACAAACAGGAGGAGCTAGAAGCCACAGTGCAGCAGGAAGATGATGACATAGTGACCATCACAGAAATGTGGTGGGATGCCTCTCATGACTGGAGTGTTGCTCCAGGTGGCTACAAACACTTTGGAGGGGATAGGCAAGGAGGGAGAGGCAGTGGCGTAGCTCTGTATGTCATGGAGCATTTCGACTGCCTAGAGCTGAATGGTGGTGACAGTAGGATTTGAGTGTTTACTGATAAGAATCAGGGGGAGGGTCGACAGGGCAGATAACCTGGTGGGAGTCTGTTATAGACCACCCAAGCAGAATAAAAGGCAGATGAAATATTCTGCAGACAGCTGAGAGAAGTCTTGTGATCTCTAGGCCTTGTTCTCATGGGAGAATTCAACTTACTGGATGTCCACTGGAAATATAGTACTGCAGTAGAGGAAACAGTCCAGGAGGTCCCTGGACTGTGTGGGAGACAGCTTCTGGACACATCTGGTCAGTGCCCCAAGCAGGGGAGATATGCCACAGGACCTGCCATTTACAAACAAGAAAGGACTGGTGGGTGGTGTAGTGGTTGATGCAAGTGGGTATAG
Organism: Falco peregrinus; assembly: GCF_023634155.1. Taxonomy (NCBI): domain Eukaryota; kingdom Metazoa; phylum Chordata; class Aves; order Falconiformes; family Falconidae; genus Falco; species Falco peregrinus. The sequence goes on along the minus strand of NC_073739.1, from coordinate 25,861,629 downwards.
CAATCACAAGATGATAGAGTATTCAGTTCTCAAAGGAGGGGGGTTAGCAGAACCACTGCCTTGGACTTTCAGAGGATGGACTTTGGCCTGTTTAAGAGCCTGATCAACAGAGTCCCTTGGCAGACAGTTCTGAATGGCCAAGGGTTCCAGGAAGGCTGGACATTGCTCAAGAAGGCAATCTCAAAGGCACAGGAGTAGTCTGTCCCCAAGTCCTTAAAACTGAGCTGACAGGGAAGAAGACCAGTCTGGCTGAACAGAGAGATGTAGCTGGAGCTCAGGACTATAACCATGTCAGGAGGTTATGCAGGCTGAAGATTAGAGCAGTGAAAGCCCAGCTAGACCTCAGGCTGACCTCTGCCATAACAGGTAACAAAAAAAATTTTTACGAATACACGAGAAACAAAAGGAGGGCCAAGGATAGCCTTCATCCTTCATTGGATATGGTGGGGAACATAGTGCAAAGGATGAGGAAAAGCCTGAAGTACTTGCCTTCTTTTCCTCAGTCTTTAACAGTAAATTACCCTCTGGGTAATCAGTCTGGGTTTAGTATCAGGGCATGCAGGTGGGTGGATGTCTTTAAGTGTTTAAAAATCTGTAAATTCAGTGTTTAGGGCCATGATTTAGTGATGTACTTGGCAGTCCTGGGTTAATGATTGGACTTGGTGATCTCAGAGTTCTCAGAGTTCCAACTTAAATGATTCTGTGATCTTACTTTTGTCCTTTCTCGTTCTATTGATTTAAAGAATGAAATTTGCTGAGATTTTAATAAAGGCATAACTTTTCACACAGACTTTATGAACTCCTGTCTTAGACTTCAGATCCATCCCACGTGTAACTGCTCTTGATTGTCTTACACTCTTAAAATGGAAGAAGATCATATTTTAAAAAGTGAGTTCCAGCTAAGTTAGTGCCAGCTGTTTTGAAAGAAAATGAGGAAGACTAGACTCATAAGAGAAAGAATGAAATTTATAAGTGATCACTTTCACTTAGATAGGTCATACACAAATCTGCTTAAAAAAGTTCATTGAGAAAACATGAGTGATCACTTCAGATCCTATCAATATTGCTACTACTAACATTTTCTGGTACCTGGCCATCATTTGCAAATACTGTGTCTAATGTATAAAGAATGAATATTCACTGCAGACTCTGGATATTCCTTATTGTTCATGCTGTGCTCGATAACATACACCTTCACACATATGAATGTAGAATCTACACAGTAAGCAAAGCAACCATGCTGATTGTCAGGAGAATAAGTCTTATACTGTAGCTTTTGGGTTATTAGAAGAAGTGTCAGAAAGGTTAATCCAATTCCACACTATAGGATTCCCTCAAGACTCAAAAGCAAAACTTAAAAATGTATAATCTGGTCTCCTGTGTCTGTTAATCCTTTGCACCAATGATTAGTTCTTGTTTAGGTTAGCAGATAAAAAAAAGATTAAATGAAGGTTAAAGGTTCTCTAAGCCTGTTTCCTTTTTTTTTTTTTTTTAATAAATCATTATGCTAACAAAACTTAAGTAGGGTTGTAGTGTAGCAACTGGAAATCTCCTTCTTATGATGAAATAATCTGTTCCTTGGATACATAAAATGCATTAAGCACAGTCTCCAATAAAATCAAAGCTGGTGGGTTACAAAGGTCAAACAAATTAAGCTTTCTTTTAGATTTGCATCAGCATCTGAGCCCAATAACATGCTTCTTAATTGAATAGTAAGCACTGTCAATCAACCCCAGCCAAAGCAGCTCTGATTATGTAATGGCTTTCATTTGTGATTATTTCAGCCTAGCATATGGAATATTTCACATCACACTTTGCTAGCTTTGCTACTGCTGAGATGTCAACCTGAAGTGGAAGCAGCTTGAAGTCCTATGATCTCTCAATTGTTCTAAAATATGAGCTGTTTAAATATGTATTTCCCAGCAATTAATGCCTATCAGTAGCAACGCCCAAATGTTTTGTGTACCATCTGCAAGTTTATAGAAAATAGTTCTGCTGAGGTGTGGAAGGGAAAATCTGAAAACCCACTCCCCTTTCTTTCCATCCTTCAGGGGTGGTATACTGAATTTCTGGTTCAATAGGTGAACTACTTTTATTTTGAACATTTGTAGAGAGATCACTCTAAGCCATTCATCTCTCAAGGCTCTGTAAGAGCTAAGGCACCTACAACAATATTTTTTTTGTATGTATTGATCTGCCTACTTGTCCTTCTGCATAAATATAAGTCAAACCTACATGAAAATATATATACAGACAAGATGTAGAAAGATGTGTCATTACTGAGAGATTGCTTTATTAATTATGTACTTCCTCCACACCCAGTCTTCATCTTTGTTTTTGGGTGAGTGGGAAAAGTGATTTTATGTTGCACACTGTCTGATACATTGTAAGCAATATGAGCAAATAGAGGGTAATAGAGATTACAGTAGTAATTCCACTAGAAAAGAAAACAGCATGCCAGGTCTGCTGCATCAGTACATTATAATTCCCAGCAGGGGCAACAGAATAATTTCTCTCCCAAGAAAACAGAAAAAATACTGGCACAAGCTACAAGACAAGACACAATCCACTTTAATACTTTGATATTTGCATGTCATTTGACCAACGCCTGATGTATGTCAGGTCCTACAAATCTTCCATGTAGTGGAATATGTAAAACTGCATTTTAAATTATACAAACCACACATTTCTATTAATGTATCATTCATTATTTTAGAAATATCTTATCACTTCAGTGCAGTGGTTTGGTTTTTTTGAAATGTTGATAGGTGATGTATCTGACAGAGAATGAAGCACTTGCCATTCCACATAAAGGATTACTGAAATGATAAGCATATCTCTTTCTTAGAGGTCTTTATAAAACCTAAACACTCCCACACTTTTGTTTTCTTGGGTTCTGGTTTTAAACTGTACTATCTCTCACATGGCAGCAGGGAAGCAGTCCAAAGCCTCTAGTGCACTGGAATGCTTTTGATGTAAACTCTACAGTCAAAATGCACGAACTCACAAGGAACCATGAGCTGATGAAAACAGGAACCACAATGTATGAATGGTTTAGTTTATCTGTGTACTCTGTGGAGCTGGAAGCTGGCCTACTGCTCTTTCTAAGACGGAGAAACAATACCATTCTCCCTGCAACTTCCTTCCCTTAACTCATTCTAGCAGAGACTTTAAAGAAAAGCAATCTGTTAAGGGCATAATGTTCACAAATCAATCAGAAAAATCAGATACTGGTCTCATTTCATTCAACAAACGTTTTGCCAACGGCAGCAGCTGAAGCAGCGTAAGAGTCAAAGATTGTAAAATGCTAATCTGGCATGCAGTCTACTCCATCTTGTGAAAATGCTGCTGTATCCAAAAGGGGTAAAACTATGGCTGGAAGGAATACAAAAAGCATATGACCATCAACTCAGTTTGCAAATGATACTTGATTGTGTGCGCCATTGGAAACTGCACAACTACTTCCCTTCTTACATATGCAGAGGAGCAAGATAAAACCAAGAATCTAAACCAAAATGCTTATTTTACTTGTAAATTTCCTGCTTTTGTTACTAACAAAATTTAGTCTTAAGTTGCTAATTAAAAAGAAAAACTCTGATTTGCTAGCAAGTATAAATTTGCAACATAACTGATTTCTTCTTGATCCACTGCTGAATATGCTGAGAGCCCTAATTTCCTTTATTTTACTTTAGCTTTAATGGTACATCAGCATTGCAAGTAAGCATGAAATTCCAATCTTTCAATCACTTTTCACTGAAAATACTATTTTTCAAAATGTTGTATTTCTTTCCCAAAACTGGAATGGAACTCCAGTCCTTTGTACTTGCACTGTCAAAGCTGCAAAATGCATCATCCTTTGCAGCTGAGATTTTTCTTTCAGTTGCCTCGTGCCCCTCAGTATTTTGGCAAAACCTGTCTCTCTCCTGTGTGGAAGAACATGTGCACTTACACAGAGATGTCTACATACAATTCAAAAGAATATCCTCTGTTCACCCTTCAGAAAGCAATTTTCTTCATTGACGAGTAAATATATTTAGTCAATATGGGGGCTTTGTTTATTATCATTAATTAATGGTGACTGTCAAGGAGGGATACTTCTGCTCCTGGGCCAGTGCATTTCAGTGCAAACCTGACGTGTTTTACTGCACCGGGTGCCGGTGCCCAGGCGCTGGCGGGCGGCTGCAGGGCGTCTCCCTCAGGGGGGCTGCAGCTGCCACCTGCCAGGCACAGCCGGTTCCAGCCGGATCCAGCCCACCTGCCGCAGGGCACACCTGAGACCTTCGGCCAAGATGGTGGCACCTCTGGCTATGTGTAAGAAAGGGTAAAAAAATGTTGCTTGGCAGCTTCTGAGAGATATGACGTTAAAAAACTGTGAGAAAGAACCTTGTGGACAACAAGGTCAGAGAAGAAGGAGATGAGGTACTCCAGGCAGAGATTCCCCTGCAGCCCGTAGACAGGACGCACACAGAGCAGTGGAACAGTGTGAGGAGGAAGGAGCAACAGAGAGGGGCTGTGATAGACTGGCCCCAGCCCCAATTCCCCAGCTCCCTGCACCCTTCGGATGAGAGAAGGTGGAGAATTCAGGAATCAAGGAGTGAAGGTGAGTCTCAGAAGAAGTAGAGGTGGGCGGAGTGAGACATTTTCATAGAATAATAGAAACATAGAAACGTAGAATCAATGAGATTGGAGAAAAACTTTGAGATCATAAAGTCTAACTGTTAACCCAGCACTGCCAAGTCCATTGCTAATGTTTTTAAACACTTCCAGGGATGGTGATTCCACCACCTCCCTGGGCAGCCTGTTCCAATGCTTGATCACCTTTTCAGTGAAGACATTTTTCCTAATATCCAATCTAAACCTCCCCTGGTGTAACTTGAGGAGGTTTCCTCTTGTCCTGTCACTTGTTATCTGGGAGAAGAGACTGATCCCCACCTGCCTACAACCTACTTTCAGGTAGCTGATGAGAGCAGTGAGGACCCCCCCGACTCTTCTCTTCTCCAGGCTGAACAGCCCCAGTTGCCTCAGCTGCTCCTCAGAAGATTTGTTCTCCAGAACCTTCACCGGCTTCATTGTCTTTCTCTGGGCACACTCCAGCACCTCTACGTCCCTCCTGAAGTGAAGGGCCCAAAACTGAATATGGGGCTCAAGGCGAGGCCTCATTTCCCCTGTCCTGCTGGCCACACTGCTTCAGATACAAGCCAGGACACGGATGCTGTTGGCCTTCTTGGCCACCTGGGCACGCTGCTGCCTCATGTTCAGCTGCCCATCAACCAGCACCCCCAGGTCCTTTTCCACGAGGCAGCTTTCCAGACGCTCTTCCCCAAGACTGTAGCGCTGCGTGGGGTTGGTGTGACCCAGGTGCAAGACCTGGCACTTCTCCTTGTTGAATCTCACACAATTGGCCTTGGCCCATCAGACCAGCCTGTCCAGATCCCTCTGAGCAGAGCCTTCCTGCCCTCAAGCAGCTCAACACTGGCCCCAACTTGGTGTCACCTGCAAACTCACCGAGGGTGCACTCGACCCCCTCATCCAGATCATTGATAAAGATATTTAACAGAACTGGCCCTAATGCTGAGCCCTGCAGAACATCACTTGTCACCGTCTGCCAGCTGGATGTAAGCCCATTCACCACCACTCTCTGGGCTCCTCTCGTCCAGCCAGCTCTTTAGCCAGCGTAGAGTACACCTGTCCATGGCTTGAGATGGTCAGTTTCTCCAGGAGAATGCTGTGGGAGATGGTGTGAAGGGCTTTACTAAAGTCCAGATCGACAACATCCACACCCTTTCCCTCATCCACTACGTGAGTCATCTTGTAAGAGATCAGGTTCAAAAAGCAGGACCTGCCTTTCATAAACCCATGCTGACTGGGTCTGATGCCTCAGTTGTCTTGCACGTGCTGCATGATAGCACTGAGGATGATCTGCTCCATAACCTTCCCTGGCACCGAGGTCAGACTGACAGACCTGTAGTTTTCCAGATGCTCCTTCCTGCCCCTCTTGTAGATGGGCATCACACTGTCTAACCTCCAGTCTGTTGGGACGTTTCCAGTTTGCCAGGACTGTTGATAAATGATGGAGAGTGGCTTGGTGAGCCACTCTGTCAGTATCCTTGGGTGGGTCCCATCTGGCCCCATCGACTTATGTGTGTTTAAACAGAGCAGCATTTTCCTCCTGGACCGTGGGGACTTCATACCACTCCTCCTCATCCCTGCCTTCCAGGTGAGGGGGCTGATTACCCAGAGCGTAACTGGTCTTGCTATCGAAGACTGAGGAAAAGAAGGCATTAAGTACCTCAGCCTTTAATTTTTATTGCCTTTTTGTTTCACCATCCAAATTTCTGTTTATGGACAATAAATTAAATTAATTTTCTCCAAGCTGTGTCTCTTTTTCCCATGATTAGCTGGTGAGTGATCTCCTTGTCTTTATCTCTACGCACAAGCTTTTCTATCTCACTGTCTCCCCACTGTCCTGTTGAGGAGAGGGGTGGCAGTGTGGCTGGGTTGCAGCAGCTGGTGGCCAGCCAATGTCAATTCACTACCATTACATGTCAATAAAACAATGTGTGACAGAAATATAGACATCCGGCCTGATCTTCTATTTGATTTTTTTTTCTTTTCTCTGAGTTCAGAGAAAGAAGAAAATCTCTGAGTATCTGTCACTTAACCAGAAATATAAAATGGAATGGGAAGTTCAATAACTTCATTCTTTTTCCTCCAAGAAACATTTGTAAAAATCAAAAATAAGACAATCATCTATTTTTCATATTGCTTTCCTCTTTTCCAAAGCTATGTGAAGACATCCACCCACCTGCATGCCCTGATATTAAACCCAGACTCTTTTAGAGTAGGGGTGCAGGCCATTAGGAACTCCTGGTGCTTCCTGACACCCCTTGTTACTAGTAACATACTAGTGGAGATTCAGCATCACTGCCTCAGATTGTAGGAAATGTAGTAAGAAAGGCATGCACATGGACATGACCTCCCACCCATCTGGTATCAGAGCAGGCCCCATAGCAAAGGTATTTTGTGCTTTCTGTGGATTCCTCTGCTTAGTGGGGGCTGCAGCCACCTTTCATACCAATTAGAGATGCAGGTCATGCAGAGCTGACATACAATCTAGCGACTACCACTGCCAAGGTTTTTGTGGGATGACTTAACACCCACTCACTATAGAGGACTAAATTTAGAGTTTTGGCTGCAAGGCAATTAAGGTAGACTTCATTGCACTGGAAAGTATTGATAAATCCTACATAACACCTATTTGTATGACTAAAAAGTACTTTGACACTCTGGAAAATAAATATGCCTACCTATAGCACACATGTTAACAACAATAGCACATGTTTTCACATTGGATCATGCAAATTTTGTAGCCCAGAGACCATTAACAGTGTTACCTTTGCAACTAAATCAATTGCAAATATTGTTACTGTCATGGCCTTAAATTTCAGGCACAGAGATACTTTCACATTTTTCCAATCCATCATTTTGCAAAGAAGATTTTCTTGACAACTAGCAGCCAATTACTTATGTGGGACTTAACAATAATAAATATGTTCCTAACTGCAACAGAGGGGAGCCCACATTAACAAACCCTGCTCTGCATGGAGCAGTCTGATATTCAGTCAGATGGATTATGAGTTCACAAGAAAGACAGTAGTTAGCTAAGATTACCTTATCAGAGTACAGCCTCACAGACCTGTCTGTTGTATTCTGCCAATGTACAGCTACCTGCAGGATTTTGAATGAAGCTCTCTTTTATTAAAAAATTTATTTCCAAAGCTTTCCTAGTAGGTCTCCCACTAAAAGTGAAAACATACAACAGAACCTGTCTTAATTTCTCACCATTTTAAAAATAACTTTCCCTTTTCTCCCATCTTCATGCTCTAATTTACCATTTCTCCTGTCTGCTTTTTAACCGAGGAAAAATAAGTGAGCAGAAATAATTCCAAAATGAAGTAGAGAAAAAAGGTTAAAAAGGCAGTGATAGTCAAGGTAAGTTTCCTTTTCATATCTGAAGAGCAGAAAACAGTTATTTCAACTGTTCATGAGTATTTCCCCTCTTTCATCAACCCACTGTATTCAAGCCATTTCCTGGTTTCCCAAATCATTGTTCAAGATGATTATGATTCTCCATTTAATGTGTCTTCAATCAATTGGATGTAAAAACTACTAAACATGTATTAGACCAAGTAGATATTGTCAGACAACTGTAGGAATAAGTCAGAAAATTATCAGAGTTCAATTCAGTGCTATTTAAATTTAATATATAGTATAAAACTATGTTTAGGTTTTGGGGTTTTGGCAGAGAGGAGTTTGCTTTTGGGGGCTATTGGCTTTTTTTACATGAAAACATAGTGGAACTAAATAGAAGAAAAATATTTGAGGCATTTAGATTTGGGGATAATTATTATTGTTTTCACACTTTAAGTTTCTATCTGTATCCCTTCAAGGAATAAAATTATCATTGGACAACAGAGTGCTGTCCAAAAGCATCAAAAGAGTCATATCAGCAGCAGCTGTGCTGGAAAACTATATTACAAGAAGACAGAGAAAGAGAGAGAGAAAGAGAAAGAGAGAAAGAGAAAGAGAAAGAGAAAGAGAAAGAGAAAGAGAAAGAGAAAGAGAAAGAGAAAGAGAAAAAAAATTAAAAATAAAAAGAAAAGAAAAAGAAAAAATAGAAAAGGGAAAAAGAAAAAAGGGAGGAAGAAAGAAAGAATGAGAGAGATACCCTTCTGTTATTACAAGGCTAAGAAAGCACTGGCCTTTTACAAAGTGAGTAGATAGGTTTAAATGTTTGATGTACTCATTCTATCAAGCTCATCATCTGGGAGCACCATTAAAGAGTTAAAACAGAACATATACATTTCATCCTCTTTTGTCTTTTAAAGGAGGTAAATGTTTTCAAAAGGTAGGTTTTTAATTTGTTGTTTCAAAGACCTTTCCTCATACATGTGTCCCAGATATTTTCATAGGTTCCCTGGTTTTCTATCCATGTAAATGGATATCCTTTTTCTTTGTTTCAACATATACATTTCCTCATTATTACAGAGAATAGCCTGCACTTACATAAACATCTAATGTATGGAGATAACTATATATATGTATGTGTATACATACACATATATGCACACGCAAAACCGCAGAGGTGTAAAGTGGTATCAATACTGAGAGAGAGATGGATCCGAACACATGGACAGCTAAAGATTCACTATTATCTTGATACCTCACAGTGATAACGCTCAATGACACTGAAGCCGAACAACTGGAAACCTCACTGATGTAACCTCCAGTTTACATCTAAACTATAGTTTACAGAACCTGTAATACAGAGAGAAAGGTCTCACATCTACCCAACAGGGGCACCATGGGAAACATGATGTCTGCATCAGCTAGATAATAACAATGTTAATGGGGAAAAAAATCACACTATTCTAAGGGGAGGGGGGTTGTTGCTTGGCGTTTTTGTTTGTTAGCTTTTTGGTGTGGGGGTTTGTTCAGTTTTCTTTTATTTTCTTTCACAAGGAACAAATAAATGTATTGTAGATACAGACATTTTGTCCATTATTGTCATATCAGTTTCTTTGATGGTGCAGGAGCAATGGGATAGAAATTTATGACTTCACGAACTACGCATTCCTGTATTACATGTCACATAGTAGTTTATTGTTTATTGTACTTGAGTGAAATATTTTGCAATATGTGTATGTGTTTTCTATATGTTTCTGAATTTTTATGTAAGCGCACACACACACACAAGCATGTATCAGTTCAAAACCAACCTAACATTATTAAGAAAAGTAGTAGCAACCCAGCATTATTTTTAAACCCACCATATTATTGCAGTAACTATACAGTGTTTGTCTGATTTATTTCGGTATGTCAGCTCTCCAGGGAACCAGTAGGACCTTGTGGAGATATATTTCTGGTTTTTTTCTCACAGATACCAAGTTTTGAGTTTTACAGAAGCACATCTCTGTATTTTTTCCTGAAAATAACACTCTGAATGTATTTATTTGATGCAGGTTGCATAGAATATTTGTCTTAACATTGCACTGAAAATATCTGGTACAAGGCACAACATTTTTTCCTACAGTAGTACGAGTTCCTATTAGGAAAATAAAAAAGCATAAACAAAAACAAAAACACACTCAGACATTATAATTCCCATATATTCCAGGCTGTTACTAACCTGTTAACTTCCTATTTTTTTAGAAGAGAAGCTTCCTCTGCAAATAAACAAAAAAGTAATTTCACACTGTAGTGTAAATAGTTTCCTTGTGTAGAGGATCTTGTACTCTTCACTAACAAGAATAGGATGATCCCAAAACAGTGGGAACTTAATCAACATGGTAAGTAGAATATTCCTGTAATACTGCATTCAGTCCTAGTGTAAACTTACAAAGGAGGCACATTAGCAGGCTTACATATATATTAATTTTCTAAGAAAAATCTGGGTTTATGAGATATACAGTCTGGAAAAAATGGGCTAAAATGCAGTAAGCTTAAAAAAAGGTCAATATAAAAATATCCCCCTTTTTTGCTGAAAAATTTCATGTTGATAAGTTACAAATTTTAAGACATGCTAGCAACAATGCACCTAATATGAGAAAGTGGTAATTCCTTCATTAGAAATTGTTCCACTTTTCTGGTTTTAACTTGCTCATCTATCATATACAAAAAAGTTATGGGTTTTTGTTTCACCAGAGTGTAAGTTTGTATTTGCCGTGTGCTGCCTGCCCTATGACAGTGGTCAGAAAAAGCCTACATTTCCATGTCTAGCACACACTACAGGTCACGGCTTCTGTAGAAACAGGAGCAGGAAATGAGGAATAGGATTTATAGGTTGGCAACTCTCTGGTGAGGCTAATAAATCCACACAGAGAAAGGATTTTCTAGCCATAAAATTCATTACTCTGAAATTCCTTCACCCACCCCTTGCTTCTTCCCCCTCATGCACTCACACCCCTGCTACGCCACAGCCTCACAGTTTTCATAGGATGATGGTGACAATTCCCTTTTCAAACTACCTGGGCTAGATGGGCAGGCATGTGTGCTTCTTTAAGGTGTGTAGTATAGCTCCAAGGAGATTCTCAGACAACTGCAGTCATCACATCTTCAAAGACCCTTTTCCAGGTTGTCAAATTGTCCACAGAAGATAGCCCAGAGCCGCTATGCTGTACATCTCTTGCTGTCTTTACCTTTGAGTTTGCAAATCATCATACTGCAGAGCCTGTGCACTCTGCAGAGTAGCAAATTAATAAATTGTTCCAGAGTTAATGATATGGCAGTGATTGCTGGAATAATGAAAGGTAACACAGGTTTTAAAATCAGAGGCACTCCCTATATGTCCAAAATATAAAATACAGTAAAAAAAAAATTCAGTATGTATAAATTAGAATGAACTATCTCACCGTACATTTTTCTTTTATCACAGCAATACTCTATGTGCATTCAAATGATGTCACATCAGAAAGCACTACTGACTTCATCATACAGCTGGGTGTACACTCATATGCTGCTTTTGCAATTTCCCTGGTTAAAAGAAGATAAACCAACAGTGTGGCAGATAGCCTGAAGTAATGGGTAGGTGAGAGTAGCAAGTAACATGCAAAAGCAACAGAATATTTTTTAAAAATACTCTAGTTCTGAAATTCTGTTATTTAATTTCTAGTGCCAAAGGCACATAGTGGGTGTCTGAACTGAGAAATTGTGTTTTACCTATACTCCATTGTCTAGTAACAGCAATGCCCAGTACAGCTTTACACTAGTACTTTAAAATATATATATATATTTATTTATATATATATAAAATAAAACAATAATAAATAAAACAATAATAATCTCAGTATACTATTCTTCTTCACTGTTTTTCTTCCCCACAACAGTAGCTGTTCCTTGTAAAAACCCTGGAGCTAGAGTCAAAGTTCTTCACGTACCACTAAGATTTTACACTAAAAAAAAAAAAAAAATCCATTAACAAAAGAAATGAAGCCTAAAATAAGGCAACAATAGATCTCTTTTACATCATTCTGATATTTTTCTCTTATTTCTAGACTAGATTATCTTCTCACATACGTTTCTTCTCAAGAAAAAGAAGTGTATTTTCTTTTACCAAAAGGGTGAAATTCACCTTTATGAAGAAACTAAACCCAACCTGTCAATCACCTTTTTAAACTATGCTATTTAAACTACAGTCAAGATTAGTTCACAGGAGTATACAACTGAATCTCAGTTACGAAAATCTTCCCAATTTTGTTCATTTTGTTTGCTGAACTAAATGAAATTCTATACAAATTTCAGTCATCTAGTTTCTTTCAAGACTGTCACATACAGACATATGTAGACATACGTCTCCATCTGGAGTAATATTCCTTGCCTAATACACACAGAACAAATTGAAGTATAGCCCTAGCCCAAGGGAGATAAATTTGTGCATCACAAAAAAAAAAAATCAGTCATGGCTATCATCTCATTTTCACATGACTATTTATAACTATTTAAGAACAAAATATTATTTCTGTGTTAGTGTTAAACAACACTTGCCTCTATGATAGCAAAGGTTGTTGTTAAAATCAGAGATGCAGATACTGACGAAGCTTAGGTAGTTTATACATTATATTTACACTAAAGCATACCAAGTCTTAAACAGAAAAACTAGCAGAGAAGAAACCCCTTCTTTCAAAATATCCTAGGGCTAAGAAAATCTATTTAAAGAATTGTCTTAATTGGAAATTTTAAGGTGGGTAGAAAAACAAGCTAATGCTTTCTTTGTTCAGTAAGTTCTGCATAGGAACTCACTGGAAAAAAAACTGCAAACAATTTCAGCCTTTATATGTGGAGAATTTTATAACTGTTCTGTAGGTAAACAGGGATGTGCTATTGCAATACTAGCATGGTTAGGAAGTATACAAGCAAAGGAGACTATGACTTGATTTAACGGAACTGAAAAGGGAACCATACTGCTAAATGCACAGAGCCAGTAGTGCCAATGCCTCAACTTCCAGCCTGGACCAAGAATCTACTTCAATTTTGGACATGCTGTTTTCAGAGTCCATATTTCCCAGAGCCTCAGATGTGAGAATTCAGAGGGGATTTCTGAGGCTATCTTCCCCTAGTTGTAATGTAGGAGAAATCGTTAAGTTCTGGTGTTTCCGGCACCAGCTTGAAACAGCAGCAAAAGATATTTTGTGCATCTGACTTTTTTAAAAATCACAGTTGATCAAAAACTCTGGGAGGGGAAGTCTTCTGATGGCATTGTTTGTCTGAAAACACTCAGCTGTTGGAATTGAAACACCTGCTCCCACTACCCTTTCCTGCACACTGGGAGAGCTCGCTGGAGGCACAGCGCTGCTCCATCCCTGGGCACAGAGCTCCCCAGCTCCCTGCCTGCTGGCTCCACGCCCTGCTGGCCAGCCTGCTGCCGTTCAGGGGCCTGCCCCACGCACCCATCACCCACAGGCTTCCTCAAAAGGTCATCACCCCGTGCCATTGGGAAATTATCCATCTTCACTTTCTCTTCTGATGCAGAGCGAAGTGCAACGCCAGCAGGCCAGAGTTTCCCACAAAACTGAAATTCGCTTCTTTATCAGCTGTGCTTAAAACTACCACTACAGCTTTAGTGGGAAAGGTGAGAAGGGATTATTTTTTTCCCGCTGTGCTATCAGCAGACTTTCATTATTGTCACATTTCCTGGACATCTTTTACCTTAAGTACAGATAAAGTAAAGTAGAAACTAATGGAATGAGCTCATCAGAAATCTATTTTGAAGCATTATAATACAAATGCTGAAAAAAACAGGCCCTTAAGGTATCATGCTAATCTGTCTTGAACACATCATCAAAACTATTCTGATGAAACAGGATAATAATTTTTCACAAAGGAATCTGGAGGTTCAGTAGATGAGTATTACTGATATAAAAGGTTTTTCTAGATAATGTTATATACACAATGTGACAGTACTACACTGAATAGCATTCCAGCTGTTTTCTGGAGAAGAGTATGTAAAATCTTTATTGGTATTAATAAAGCCTGCACAACCAGAACTCCATCTGACATACAGGATTTTCTGTAGACTTTGGACCCATTCTTGTTGAAACTATGTGTTGGTGGGCACTACAACCTATCATTAGAGATGCTTGCAGACAGCAGTTGACAGCACAATCACAAGAAAAATACCCCCCACCAGGCTTCCTCAAATGCAGATGGGAAATCAATTTCTATATTCTCAGGAGAGTGTTCCGAACAACTCCCAGTGAGAAACTCTCCTGCTGGGTTTTTGCATTGTCCCTTGCAAGAACCAGAACAATATTAAATGGACAAACACAATCTATGGACTTCATTTCAGCTACTGCACATGGCTTCTTAATCATCAAAATAAAAATATTTTTTTTAAAAACTAATATTTTCTCTTTTTTCAAAGAAGCTTTGTCATCCACTTGAGTGAGACAACTGTAGTTTTCACACACAGTGGAGATGTCAGATTCTGGTGAGTTATCCCACTTGGATATGTCTGTATGAGACACATCTCTTTTTTTCCTATTAAACTCCTGCACAGAAATGGTTTTCTCTTACTGGTATAAACTAGAAATCCAAAATTTTATATAATCTGTAGAGATTCAAAACTGTTTTATTGTCATTGCATACTTCCAATCACAAATTCTGAGCATCTGCCAGAAGTGCTGGATGCCTCTTGGTGAAATCTGCAGTGCCTGGTGAAGACTTAAAATTTTGCTCTATTCATATGTCGATTGTATTTATAACCATAATAGTGATTTGAATTACCCAATTTGCAACTTCATCTCAGATTCAGGTAATTCTTCATTCCTATATAACTTACTATTGTCTACCTTTTCCCCTAAAGACAGACAATGTTTAATGGCAATCTTCTATAAAATACCACCTGCTATGAATTCGTCTAGCTTTAAAAGGGCAGTGTAATAATGTTCCACCAAATTTGTCTAGACATCAAACTCTTATTTTTTAAGATCCACAAAGTTCTTCCAATAACTGCACCAGTGAATTTTTAACTGTGTAATTTATTTTTATAGGAGTCTGGAGAAGTAACAGTTGAATCAAGACAAAATTTAAAAGAAGATAATCACTGTAACTTAGAAATAGGATTATTTTTGAGGCAAGGTAAAAAGCCAAAGAAGCAGATACATACTCAAATGTCAAATTTCCAACCTGGATTCTAGGCCCCAGCACAAGTCTTCTTATCCCTGATGTTTTAGCCTATCCAGCTTAACACAGTACAGCACAAAACCTGGAGCGCTCAGGCAAACACAAAATTTTGCCTAGGTTTTGAAAAGCTCAACTTTGTTGCAACAGATTGTCTTCAAATGAATGAATCATGACATGAGCCTGGGTACTTAGCTATGACATCTGTTATGTAGTAAATTGCATTGCATGCCACATGCATAATGAAGAGGAAAGGGGGATTTTAGCTCCTAAAACATACCTCATTACATGGTGGTGCACGAATGCAGGCAGTGACACCCAGGACAGATGGAAAGGCTGCAGTGTCATAAAATGTACAAATAATGTTGGGGTTTTTATCATTTGGAAAATGAAGATGTTAACTCTCATGAGGGTAAAAAAAAAAAGGGAGCCTTACACTGAATAAAATAGCAAGAGGTGGCAGACACACCGATAATTAAGATCTCTCTTAGAAGTTGTTTACATGAATCCAGTTGCAAGAAGTTTGACTATTCTTCATAAGGAATACGTTCTGTTACTTTAATTCTCTCATTCCTTTCTTGGTGTCTTGCATTTCAAAAACAGAGTACATGTTACAGATAATCATAAATCATTCAAATATTGAAATCTCCACTGCAAGATGATTTAGAAGACTAAAGCATGTTTTCCAGACATACAGATAATTTCCTACCATTATACAGTCAATTAGATTCATTAAACACAGATTATACTACATAAAAACAAATTTGCAAGTGAAATTTTGAAACTCCAATCCACCTCCACTGCTAAGACAAATATGGTGCATACATAATGCTAGCACAGCCCACTTAATTAATACTGACTTCTGAATGACCTACAAGGACAAATCCCCAGTCGTGTAATTTCTGAGCTTAACTTTAAAATGCAGCTGCCTATGTTCAGACATTTAGGTTGAGGCTCAATATTCAAACAACTGCTCTGGGCACATAGACCAATATGCCTAATGTAAGACTCACAAGCTTGAAAAATGCGGCCTAAATCATGTGAGGAAAGAGTTATAGCACTCATTGAAAACACTAAGTGATAAAGTGGGAGAATCTGTTATAAAAATATTTGGATAAGGTTAGGAATGTCTAACTAAGCTAGTTTTTATTGCTCAGGGATCAAGATGGATAGAATATGACGAGGATATTTATGGTATTCCAAGAATGGAAGCAAGTGAAAGGAAATTCTTAATTTAACACAGCAATACAGCGATTTCCAGGCCAGGCTCAAATAGAAAACATGAAACAGGTATCAGGAAGTGATTATAATCCAGATTAATGTAGATAATAATAATTTTAAAAAAACCAAGGTATAGAAATATTCTAATCATCAATATCATGACAACAGAGAGCAAAAAAAAGGCATATCTTAAGATAGTTTTTTAAAAAATGTATCTTAATCACAACAGAAAGGAATAATTCCTTCTTCCTTATCCATTAATTGAGTTCCTGCATCAACAATCATTGTCTTCAAATGATGTGAGAACACTGATCTTGGGGGCAGAAAAAAGGAATTTCAAATAAAGCAGGTAATATTTAACTGGAAACATTTTATGAGGTAGTAATTTCTAGAAATAAAAAAGATCAAGATGTTAAAATATTTCTATATTAAAAACACTATTCTATCCAACTTTACTTAATTATTTCCTTCCTCATTGTAGGAACATTGTAGGAAGAGCTGCAAAGAATGGATAAATCTAGAAGTTATTTAACAGATGGTCATTTTAATTTTTATTTTCATAATTTATACAATCAAGAAAGTTTCACCTGAACAAGGTATTTAAGCAACTTGGAGGCAGAATAATCCTGCTTTGTGTCTGAGTGTTTTATCAACAGATATTTTTTGCTGCTAAGTTAACTACACTTGTATATCACCGAAGGAAGCCACACCCCTATAGTTTGGTTTCCCTATATTTATGTGGCAAATCAGAAGAAATTTTGTGAGATCTTTCATGAAAGACAACAGATTCCATCATTGCATGGGTCTGAGAATTAGAACTTACTTCCAACCCGTTTCCTCAGCATTGCAAATATTTGGAGATACAGCTGGAAAAACAACAAATAAAACTGAGTTACTCATACTATTCCTCATTGCTGGTTTGGTTCTTAGAGAGTGGACAGAAGTGAAGTATCCCAGCAGACTATAAATACCATGACAGGAAAGAAACTTAAAGCTTTCACTTTAGTTTCCCCACACTGATGATTTAGTTAAAATACAATCAGAAGTACAGTGTTACAAGAAGAAAATTACCATTTTTCTTCATTCAAGCAGACCAATTTTTTTGTTTAAATATGTTAAATTGTTTGTCCCAAAGATCTCTGAATATGTTTATTAAAAAAAAAAAAAATTACTATACGTATTCTATAGGTGCTTTATAAGCATTGACAGAAAAAGAATAACAGTAGTCAGTTCTACACTGTTTTAATCCATTTGCTTTTCCAGGAAGCCCAGGTAGTACAGGAAACGCCAGGTATTGCCTCATGTGCCTGGATTTACACCAGGTGCTTGATTTATCTGGCAGCTGCACAGCAGTGATCGACAGGGTGCTCTGCCTTGGTGTGAGCATGAGCAGCCAGCGCTGGCTGCCACCAGTCATGTTCCCTGCACATGGCCTTGTCCCGCTGCCCAGGAGCAGCAGCTGGACCTGACAGCAGCCTTTCAGGGAGGCAGTGGGTGGTCAAGAGCTGCCATATCCTTTCTTCAGCTCAGGAAGTTCCAAGAGCCAGGGTTAAGTTCATGCACTTACTTTGTTTTGGATACAATTGCATAGTAACTAGCACAGCAGCTGGGAAGTGGAAAAAATGCAAGTAGAAAGGTAGCACATCTGCATTCAAATGTCTTGGCCAACTGCTACACTGGTCAGCTATTTCTGTAATGTCTGCACTGTTCAAGAGCCCATCTGAATTTGCAGACACAAGATTCCCTCACAACACCAAATGGCAAAGACCATGAATGTAAAGACAGACATTTAGTGACCACATTTGTGAATTGAATGGTATTAAGAATAAAATCAAACAACATATAAAAAGAATGAAATAGGGGATATGGGTAGATTTTTACTACCAGAATACTGTATTTTCAGATTTAAATTATCATGAGTATGCACAGACCAGGAGGACAAACTGATTTTGCCCATGGGAAAAGAATCCAAGAGGAAAAACAAAGACTTTAATAAGTCAGTGGGAAACTGTTACAAGAATACAGTAATAGTTATAAGGTATAATATTAAAACAGGTGGTAAAAGTATTTCATAACTCTGAATGAGTCTGCAGGAAAATATCAGCATTCTTTCCTACCTGCAAATGGGAAATGCAACAGGAGTAGCTACAGTAGAAAATACATGTATCTGTGTATAAGCTAAAAATATTTTACTATTCATGTATATCTTCTGCTTCTCAAACAGCTGATGATTATCTATAGATGAAGTTTTTGAGATAAATGCAACTACACCAAAAATAATGTTTCCAAATGGCAACAGCAGCTGAACTTTCACAGAAACTGTAGAAACAGAAGGCAAGGAAAAAGGATACATCTTCTGCAACTTGTAATTTTCTTATAAAGTTATCTCTTAAAACTGCAGGACTCTAGAAACAAAATCCTACCTGAAACCACTATTCATCACCACCTGAAAACTGGCAATACCTCCAGCAACTGTTGTGTTGGTAGACCTGACAGCCATCAATTGCTCATGTTTTTTACTCTCAGTAGCACTTGAGCTTGGGTGATGGTCTAGAAATGTCCCCAGTGCCTGTGAGCACATAACCTGGATGCTAACTTCAGAGAGCCAGTTGAGTTCTGTGTTATTGCCCAGAACGCAGAATGAGCAATACATGATATTAACTCTTTGTCATTACTGCAAAATGAAAAATTAAAGGTTTGTGGGAGAGGAAAGGAATGCAGTTCTTGAAGCAGGGGGAAGTCTCTTAATGAATAGTGGAAACATCTTGCCAGAAAAGGGCTCTCATCATCTTCTCTGCCACTTACACCTTTAAAGAAGTGGGATATACCAGCAGCAAGACTTTAAGAGATTTCAAGGTGGGGAATATTTGAGGTCAACAACTGGCATTTCAGTTTTGTGGGATTACTTATAATTGCTCTCCATCTGCTTAGTTTTCTCTCTCATTTAAAATAAAAGTAATCTAGACTGAAAGTACATGTTTTCCTGCCAGTGAACAGAAAAAATAATGAGAAGTACAGCCTTCATTGTGTGACTTCACTAATTCCTGAGAAAAAAGCCAGACTGCATTATGCTGTCTTACATCAGGTACAGATCTTTTAAACCTTTAAGAAAGCAGCCTTATGGTAAACAGTCATTCTTAACACTAATAAATAAATGAATCCATGCCAAACCTTTATAAGATCTTACGGGGGTGTTTAGCATTTTATATACATATACATATGTATATACACTTTGTATTTATTCCTCCCCAGTCCTTTTAATATGCTGAACGTGTACGGCATCAGCATCACACTAGGACTGCACAAGTTAAAGCACTACAAAGAAAAATTTACACAAACTTTATAAAATATGTTTTTTCTCTTGGATAAATACACTACAGTTTGTATTTCAGACAGATTTTGTTAAAATAAATACTGTGGTCCTGTAGCTGTCTGCTGGGTACATCAGTGTCATCCTTCTCAACCAAATGAGCCTGTATTTATGAATCACTTATCTAAAAGACATTTGCAGCTGCATAGCACCTGCAATTTAGCCATGTCTTTGGGTGTGTGCTAAAATTTCTTACGAAAATTGTTTAAAAAAAAAAATTGATTACTTTTCAAGGTTTTAATCAGATTTTACTTTAGATTTTGTTTGTAAAAATATCTTATATCAAAAGCAACCCTATGTTCAAATTACACATGAATCTTAATGCTAAATGCTACTACATTAATCAATTGTCAAGAGATGCATGTGGAACAGGTTTCAACTTTATGCAAATCAAAAGTCCCACAGCTCTTCTCTTTCAGGAAATCAGTGAAATTGAAGGAAAGATAAATCATGGTTACAAGTTTACCAGCAAAACCAACAACACCAGCGACATCATCACAGGTGAGGAACTGGACAATGGTAAGCAACTGGACACAGCTAAGGAGCTGGACAATTAGATGTATAGCACAATGTTGGACTGCATTTCAGAAATATCACTTATGTGCTCAAAAGAAGACACCACTATTAATTAACGTCAATGAGTGTTTTTTAAAGACAGTGTAGCACTTCTGCTGTTGGAAGGTAAGACTTGAGATGAGAACAACAAGCTCATGCTAGCTATGGTGGTGCTGCCTTGCTGCAAGCTGCAAGCTTAGAAATGTTCTTCTCATCTCTTTAAAAAATAGCTGAAAAATTTTAAGTCTAAAAAAGCTGCATTTGTGGTAATGGAGTCTAGCTTAACACGTTCTGCTAAACTTTCAATACACTTACTACATATTTGTGTATTTCATACTTACGTGGTCCAGAGACAAGTGTGTGAATATTTTCTTATTTGCACAGTCCTAAAATCAAGGTAAAGAGTCATCAGCAGGAAATTATCTCACAATCATATAAAATCCAAATTCAAACAAACAGGCCAGAAAAGGATGAAAAGAAAAAGAAAAAAAAAAAAAAGGTGGTGGGTCATAGAAAACAAAGATTGAATCTACCGGATTGTTTTACAAATATGAAAGCCTAGATAACCTCAGTCTTATTTCCACCCTAAACTAAAAAGATGGTATGTTCAGGCACAATTTTCCTGTGGAACCTTCACATGAAGAATCAGTTTCTATCAGAATTCATTAAGGATTTTTTTCTTTTCTTTTTTAACTGCATCAATTCTCTGCTTTAACAAATCGAGTCCATTTCAGAGAATTTTATCACTGCAATCCAAAGGATTTCTCTGGGTAGTTTCCCTGTGGCTCTATTCATGACCTTTTTTAGCTCTTGAGGGGATCTATAAACAGGCAGTGGCTCTGAAGAACAATTAAACATCTAAAAAATAGCAAAGTGCTAGGTGACAGAGACTCACCCAAAATTAAGAGTTCCCATGAAGTTCCAGTCCTTCATTCAGAAGTAAAAACAGAGTGAAAAAAACAGTCAAAAAGTCTTCAAGAACAGTTCATCCTTGTGGAAATCTGAAGCAGGAAATGTTGCCAAAGGCAGTCTCTGCAATCTGGCATAAAAGCAGCAGCTAGGAACGTACAGCTGCCTAGAAGCATCTTCAAGTTGATCACTTAGCTTTTGAGGGGAGAGAGTTTCATTCATAAATCTAACCTTCTAGGTGTTTCTTGAGTTTCCTTATTGTCTCTACCACCCATATCATGGGAAAAAAAAACCACAGATGACAAAACACCACAGAAAATAAAACAGAATGTTTGCTCTAAACAAACTATTCCATGAACAAAGTTGTTTAAAGACTATTTATGACAAATTTCATTAACGTGATCTTCAGAGTTCCCAAAATTATGCACACAGCAGGTGTGTAGGAATAATTTGCATCTAGCCAATGTACACATAAAGCATAAATGGAGGGGGGGGTATTACATATTTTTTTTTTAATATCATAGAATCAGAATCTATGTGCCATGTGTCATAACGCAGTAGGTAATAGTAATTCACTTCAGTAAACCACCAGATGCAGTTTTGCATAAAACATCATTATAGATCAAAACCCATTATATATCAAAACTAGTAAAAGTCTGAAGTGATAACATATTTCCCTTTATCTAATTAAAGTGAGATAAACTCTTGTATAGCAAATCAATCCTGATATGCTGCATTACAATCACTTGCTCAGTACAATAATCCAATTTGAAGCAATTGATCCAAGAAGATCAGATCAGATTTGCTATCAAAGGATTTTAATTTAGATTTAGAACCAAAATATCTTCACTGAAGTTTTGTCAGAACTCAATACTAACCTACTAATAATGTGTCAAATCTTCAAAGAGGAAGCCATCTGCTGTAAACACTGCTGAATTACCCAAAGATTTCAAAGACTTTCTCATGCCAGTCTCATTAGTGGGAAGATTAAATTGAAATTGTTAAAAATTCTTAATCTGTAAGAGATGTAGAGAATTTCCTAGAGGAACATGAAAACCTATCAGAAAACCCTGTCTTGGTTAAAATTACATTCATGAACTACCTGCCTGACACTCACTCAGATTTCATCCCAAAACAGGCATAGTTTTTTGCTCACTGCCAGTACTTTTGAGATGGCAGCTCCTTTAAGCCATATCTACAAGATCTTTGGATTACTTTTTTTTTTTTTTTTTTTTTTTAAGAAATCCCCTAGAATTCTTTTTTGTGGTGACAAATATGGACTAAACCACCTCTGAATGTGTCATTCCAAATCTCAGCTTTGGACTTCATTGGCAAAGTCAGGTTCATAGAACCATAGAATCATAGAACAGTTTGGATTGGAAAGGACCTTAAAGATCACCTAGTTCCAGCTCCCCATGGGCAGGGACACCACCCACTAGACCAGGTTACTCAAAACCTCATCCAACATCAACACTTCCAGGGATGGGGCATTCACAGCTTCACTGGGAAACCTGTTCCAGCATCTCAACACCCTCACAGTAAAGAATTTCTTCCTTATACCTGATCTAAATCTACCCTCTTTCAGTTTAAAACTATCCCCCCTTGTCCTATCACTACATGCCCTTGCAAAAAGTCCCTCTCCCGCTTCCCTGTAGGCCCCTTTAGGTGCTGGCAGGCTGCTATAAGGTCTCCCCAGAGCCTTCTCCTCTCCAGGCTGAACAACCCCAACTCTCTCAACCTGTCTTCACAGGAGAGGTGCTCCAGCCCTCTGATCACATTCGTGGCCTCCTCTGGACTCAGCCGAACAAGTCCATGTACTTCTTATACTGGGGGCTGCAAAGCTGATCACAGAACTCCAGGTAGCATCTCATGAAAGCCAAGTAGAGGGGAAGAATCAGCTCCCACGGCTGGCTGGCCACGCTTCTTTTGATGCAGGCCAGGATATAGTTGACTTTCCAGGCTGCAAGCACACGTTGCAGGGCCATGCTGAGCTTTTTGTCCACCACCATACTCGTATCCTTCTCCTCAGAGCTGCTCTCAATCTGTTCCCTGCCCCAGTCTGTATTTGTTCTTGAATTGCCCTGACACAGGTGCACGACCTTGCACTTGGCCATGTTGAACTTCATGAAGTTTGCACTGACCCACCTCTCAAGCCTGTTAAGGTACCTCTGGTTGGCATCCCTTCCCTCCAGCACGTCAACTGCACCACATAGTTTGGTGTTTTTGGCAAAGTTGCTGAGTGTCCACTCAACTGCAGTGTCTGTGTCCCCAGCAAAGATATTAAACAGCTCCGGTCACAGTACCAACCCCTGAGGAACGCCACTCATCACTGGTCTCTACCTTGACATCAAGACATTGATCGCAAGTCTTTAAGTGTGACTATCCAGCCAATTCCTTATTTACCAAAGGGTCCATCCATCAAATTAATGTCTCTCCAGTTTAGAGACAAAGATGTCATGCAGGACACTGTCAAATGCTTTGCACAAGTCCAGGTAGATACCATCAGTTGCCCTTCCCTGATCCAACACTTTAACCCCATCATGAATGCCACCAGATTTGTCAGGTACAACTTGCCCTTAGTGAAGCCATGCTGGTTCTCAGAAATCACATCCTTATTTTCCATGTGCCTTAGCACAGTTTCCAGGAGGATCTATTCCACGATTTTGTCAAGCATAGAGGTGAGACTGACTGACTGCAGTTCCCAAAGTCTTCCTTTTTTTCCTTTTTAAAAACAGGGGTTATATTTCCCCTTTTCCAGTCAGAGGGAACTTCACCAAACTGTCATGACTTCTCAAATATGATGGATACCACACTGCTGGCTCATGGGCAAATTGCTGTCCACCAGCACTCCCAGGTCCTTCTCCACAGAGCTGCCTTCCAGGAGGCCAACCTCTAGCCTGTACTGAGGCACAGGGTTGTCTCTCTCTAGGTGCAGGACCTTGCACTTGCCCAGGATAGCGATCCTGCTGTGCACCCTCTTTTCTGTCCTAAGGATCTTGAACTCCACCATTTCATGGTCAGTGCCACCAAGGCTGCCCTTGAGCTTCACATTCCCCACCAGCCCCTCCTTGTTGGTGAGAACAAGGTCCAGCATAGCACATCTCCTCGTTGGCTCCTCTAATCACTTGGAGGAGAAGTTATTGTCAATGCATTCTGGGAACTTCCTGCATTGCTTATGCCCTGCTGTGCTGTCCCTCCAGCAGATATCAGGGTGGCTGAAGTCCCCCATGTGGACTAAGACTTGTAAACACGAGGCTGCTCCTATCTGTGTATAAAGGGCCTTATCTGCTCGGTCTTCCCGATTGGGCATTTGTAGCAGATGTCCACAATAATGTCATCTGTCCCTGTCCTCCCTTTAATCCTGACACATTAGTTCTCTGTCGACTCCTCATCCATCCCCAGGCAGAGCTCCATGCACTCCAGCTGGTCATTGACATAGAGGGTGACACACCCTCCTTACCTCTCTTGTCTGTCCTTCCTAAAGAGTCTGCACCCCTCTATTCCAACACTCCAGTCATAGAAGCCATCCTACCACGTTTCTGTGATGCCAGTAAGATTGTAGCCCTGCAGGTGTGTGGACATCTCTGTCTTCTCTTATTTATACCCCATGATATATGCATTTGCACAGAGTAATTTAAGTTGGGCCCCCAACAAAGCTCACTTGCCAGCTGGAGTGGCTGGAATTCCTTTGTGCTACTTTTCAGGTGCTCTCCTGCTGTAACTGGCAGCAAAGGGGTAGGAGTAGGATGGACTCAGATTCCTCTCTACTGGCAACTTCAGTTTAAAGCCCTCTTCACCAGGTTGGCAAGCCTATGACCAAAGATGCTTTCCCCCTCCTCTGACAGATGGACCCCATCAGCCCCCAGCAGACCAGGTTCCTCGAAAGCGAGTCCCGTGGTCTAAATAGCCAAACACCTGCCTGTGACACCAGTCCTGTAATCATTTGTTGGTTTGCCAGATTTGACTAGCCCTTTCAAACCCCTTCCCTTTGACCAGGAGGACTGGTGAAATAACTCCCTGGGCTCCCAAGTCCCTTACCATCACTCCCAGGGCTCTGTAATCCTTCTTGATACTCCTCAAACTGTTCTTTTAAATCTTCATCTATTTTTAGTTTCCAGGCTTATAAAATGGTCTTTCTCAGATGTAATGGAAGGGAATTCAAAATAATTTTGAAAAGTTTCATTAAGGACAGAACTAAAACTTTATGCATGGATCTGTTCCTTATTTTTCCAATAAGCAAGGCCAGATATTAGGTAAAATTTTATCTCTACTACAAGCTACCCAGGAATTGAGTTCCATGCATATTATACATATCAGTGTGTATGTTATAGCATCCATACTATACACATGCTTGAATTTGGATCAAAACAAAATGTTTATTCTACTTTCATCATATCTCTTACTTTAACTCATAGCCTGACTATATTCTGCCCATCACTTCCTAGGGTTGAATTCAGTGATATTCTAGATAGGAAGTAATGAATATTGCCTGAAGGATTTGAAATATATGCCAGATTGGTTTACTGTTGTTTCAAGCCTTGCACCCCTCCTCCAGCAGTGATCATATTCAAGGACTAAGAGGAAGGCACAACACTTTAAATTAGGTTATCAGGTTTGCCCTAGAAGTGTGAAAGCTGATTAACTTTCTCATTAAGTTACACAGCTATATCTATTATTAGTGGCCATAAAATTATTCACCCATTTTGTAAATCCAGTCAGTAGCTTATTTGTTTTGTTAAGCTCCTGTAAAAAAATGAATGTTGGTTTGAATAAGCAATGCATATACAAATCACCTGTTTTATTAGTTCTACTATCTGGGAAGAGCAACAAAGTAACTCAGAGCAGTAAGACTCTGGGAGTATTTTACTAACCTGTACTACTCTTTGACTGTTGAATTTTAGATTAACTTCCGCAGCAAAGAAAAATGGATTTACATTCAAATCACAGTGAGAAGGTGATGGTTTGAGGATAGGAATCTGTGCTTCTTTACAGTGTTGTTTAAAGGAAACTGGGTTTAAATTAGAATTAATGATGTTAATCCTTTGATTTAGCTAGATGGTATTAGAGCAGGAGCCTTGAGCTCCTCCTGCAGCCCCAGTATCACCTTGAACAGGCTTGGGCACAGCTGGGGCAGCCTGGGCAGACCCTGCACCAGCCTCAGCCTCAGCCTGTCCCTGCCCTGGAGCACAGCCCAGCCACAGCACATCTCTGAAGGGACAGCTTTGACCAGGAATGCTAGGAGAGGCACAGGTACAAAGCTGTGGATTTCTGTACTGGCCTGACAAAACAGCCACTCAGTACCACAGCTGGTACAGAGAGGAACAAAACAGTATACGCCAATACTGGGGCCCTCGTGTTCCCAGAGACTGTGAATACCACATGAGGAATATTTAAAGCTCATAGGTAGGGCTGCCCTGCAAGTTTATCTGTTCCAAGGTTTTCCACACTGAAGCACTTAGAAACATCCCTTACGTCCCTACCCCTCCCTATAAAACCGCAGGACTTTATAAAATGAAGCGATAGATTATAACATTAAAGGCAGGCGGGGAAATGCAAAGAAACATTGAAATGATGTTCAGCCTGACAAAAACTGTCTTCTGTGCTCCAGCCACTGTTTACTGACAAGAAGCAAGCCATTGAGGAGTTTATTATAAAGAAAGGCATTAAAAGAGGAGAACAAGCGGAGTGAATGCTTATAGGCAGCTTTTCCCAATCATGACAGATACTTAGACAAGTAGAAGTAGAAAATGGAAGCTGGCATCCCAGTCAGTGTAGAATCTACAGTCAATATTTTGACAATTAATTGATGTGTACTAACGATAGGTCAGGAAAGCCTTTGAATGGTAAAACAGGCAGCCTGTGTTGGATACAGGAGATAACAAGGAGCCAGATGGTATGCAAGGAACTTTGCATATACAAAGAGTATTATGAGCAAAATGACAGACTGAAGTGATCATACAAAAATGGTCCTTTCATAAGCACTCAGGATGGATAAAAGCAGGAGAGTGTTGTGTTTCTCAAGCCTAGTGGAAAGCATTTTGCAAGGATGAGAGCTTGGATGAGACTCAGTTTTGTGGGTAGCTAAACATTTGTTTCTTGATACCATTAGCCAGAAATAATCAGTAAGACGTAGAAATAGCTCAGAGAGGATGCTTTAGACACTGCTCAGAATATAAAATGACACCCCAATTTAGTGGCTGATTTAACCACAGAAATGATAGATTACCAAATCTCTAGATTAGATTCCAGACTTCTAAAATAGAAGGGGCTATGGCAGTAATTCCAAATGGAGTGAAAGCTCATCTCAGCAAAATATACAATATTAGTGTTAACATTTCTAATAATAAAGAATTTAATAGAAATCTTGATATGCTGTTTGCTGCTACTTACTATTAAAGTTGATTCCTCATTTCCAGATGGTACTAATCTGGACCTTTTCTAATAAGTTAAAAAAAGTGTTATAATCAAGTTTCCATTCTCCAGCATGTACTTACAAATTGATCCAGTCAACCTTCTTCCATTAAAGTAAAAATATGGTGATTTTTAGCCCTTAAAATGTTTATTCAAAAGATATTTTTTCCCAGTCCTTTGCCCCTTGGCAGTGTAGTCTAATGGATTGTAAGAGTTATTTTTGGACTGGGAAATTGGAATAAATGGACAGCATCAGTGGCCAATAGGTAAGTATTGTACTCAAAGACAGGAAAATCTTTTGACATAGCATCTTTCTTGTTGAAGAGTTCAAATGTTATCAAGAAAATGTATGTGAAATTCCCTGAAATTAAGTGGAGAGTTATTAAAATACAAACTGTTTTGAAATTTTAGATCAAACAAAATATTTTCATTAATTGAACGGCAATTTCAAACTATGCTTCCTAATAATGTAACTGAAGAAACGATTAAGGATTAGAAAAGAAATCAAGAAATTCAAGCTAAGCTAAGTAGGGTTTTTTCTTTTTTTTTTTAATTGGTGAGTAAGAGGAGGGTCCAGGAAAACCACAGCAAAGTAAGAATGTGTTACACCTCCCTAAACATATCCTCATTTCTGACACAAGGATACTGTTTTTCAATAGCAGGTCTTTTTCTATCTAACAAGCCAGACTCAGTTCTTTTTCCAAGTAGACAACCACTCAGTTTTCTAAGTAGGTGACCATTCAATTGGCCACCCCTGAAAAACTGCCACTGATGATCTACTAAAAACTATTTTCTGCATTTTTACTTCCTTTTACTTGTTTGCAGGTACCAGAATATTAATGTCTTCTGCAGAGTAGATCAGCAAAGTTTCACTAATCTTCCCAGTCATCGACTGGGACACTTAATAGCTTTATGTTAGCAAGAGGTCTCTAATTCACATTCAGATCTACTTTCAGTTTCCAGTCACCTTTGGAAACATATAAGCTAACTGAATTATTTATCCATGCCACGTATAACATGTTGTTTTGTACCATTCTTATTTGTCAAAACATGCTGTATCAAATCACACAGGAGCCGATTATATCAACAATGTGACTGTTATCAACTAAATTTGTGATCTCACACATATATATCATTATGAAGTTCATCTGACAGATTCAATTTCCATAAAACTATATTGATTGTTATTAATTGTATTACACTTCTTAAATCCTTTGTTAATCAAGTCTGTAGCAGTTCTTTCACTGTTTTGCTTGGTGTTATGTTGATTAAGAAAAGACGGTTGAGGTTGAAGGGGAAAATAAGTGTACTCTACTAGAAATAATGTTTTTTTTAAAAAAAAAAAAAAACACAACCGGCAGCCATGAGGGGACATAAAGTTAAAAGACAGACTAACAGTATAAAAAAAACGACCTTTCTCTTTAAATTGTAAATAGTCAAATCTTACATAGTGAGAAGAGGCAAAAAAAATGTTCTAGTGTAGAAAAGTCTAGAAGATCAAAGTAGATGCCTGTGTGACAAGGAACTTTCTCCATTGCAGAAGTCAGACATGTAAAGGAAAAGAAATAGAAGAAGAGGATTTCAATCTAATTGCTGCTGCTGCTCTAATAAACCTTCACATCTTCAGACACTGGCTGTACCTTAATGGTGAAAATCTTTAGTGAGGCAATGAACATGTCTTCCTTGATTGCATAAAGCAAGTAAACTAGTCTGGATAAGGCTTTCCTTCAGCCTTCTTGAAAGGGAGGGGAGGGGAGGGGAGGGGAGGGGAGGGGAGGGGAGGGGAGGGGAGGGAAGGGAAGGGAAGGGAAGGGAAGGGAAGGGAAGGGAAGGGAAGGGAAGGGAAGGGAAGGGAAGGGAAGGGAAGGGAAGGGAAGGGCAGGGAAGGGCAGGGAAGGGCAGGGAAGGGAAGGGAAGGGAAGGGAAGGGAAGGGAAGGGAAGGGAAGGGAAGGGAAGGGAAGGGAAGGGAAGGGAAGGGAAGGGAAGGGAAGGGAAGGGAAGGGAAGGGAAGGGAAGGGAAGGGAAGGGAAGGGAAGGGAAGGGAAGGGAAGGGAAGGGAAGGGAAGGGAAGGGAAGGGAAGGGAGAACTTTCAGTATAAAATCTCGACATCATTTTAAACTGATTATGACCATAACAAGTACAAAATTTGCAGTTATCATAATCTTTAAGATTAATTCTCTGTTCAGAATTACCACCTTTTAATTATTTGGGATTTATTTTTCTTTTTTATTTAAAAAATCCCAGATCCTGGAGACATCTCAGGGTTAAAATCAGCTTCTGTTTTTAAGGCCTTGTAGCAGAAAATGTTACTGAGGTACATCCAAGACACACAAGCCAGTGGCCAAATCAAACATTCCCAAAAAATCTTTATTATTTTAAGAGTAGTAAAATGAATTTTCAGATAGTCTTACAGAAGGAGTACTGGCTCAGGCATTTTAATGCTTGAAATCAACTGATCTGTCCCTTGAAATCCTACCAATAACCCTTTTCAGCACAATTTTATGGTTATAACTGAGCAAGACACCAGTAGGGATTGTTAATTTTCTTTGGGTAGTTATAGCATCTTCATTCACCAAATATTCATGCAACTTTAACAACAAAATTCACCCAGGTATTTTGGACTGCAATGGTCTTGTTCAGGAGCCTAAAGAGCAGGGAGGCAGGATGGCCTCAGCAGCCTGCTGCTCACACCCAGTGCCGTCAGTCAGGCCACCTAGCTGAGGCTGGCTCACCCTCACGGGCCTCACACCCACCAAACGCAACCCTCTCCTCCTGGGTTTCCACTGTGGTGCTGACCTTTCCTCTGGGCTGCCCTTCCCCTCACATCCATTGGGACCCAATTGCACCCTTGCCTCTGTATCTTGGAAACATTCAGTCCCTCACTGCTCCAC
This sequence comes from Falco peregrinus, assembly GCF_023634155.1. NCBI lineage: Eukaryota > Metazoa > Chordata > Aves > Falconiformes > Falconidae > Falco > Falco peregrinus. Next base: position 25,831,093 of record NC_073739.1, on the reverse strand, counting down.
AGGCTATTACCAATTGAAAAACTAATGTAGCTTACTAGAAACTTCTTCCAGGATTGCAGATAAATCACTTAGCCTTGCAACTGTAGTGAGCTCAAAACATCTGCACAGGCAGTTAACAGCAGTTACCATGGCGCTGCTGATGCATAGAAATGTATTAATCCTGTGCAACTCAGTTGTGTGCCTGAGCTGTAGTTCTCCCCTGTAAGTAAATTGACTCACTTTAGAGCTAATGATGCCAGCATGAGAAGGAAATACAAATGCAGTGATCAGGCATAATAACACAGGTTTTTCCTATTTTAATGAGAACTGCAGGCTGTTAGTTCTCTCAATAGCCATGTATCAGACTGAAATCAGGATTCACTCAGAGCTAAAGGAAGGTACTATTTCACTTTTGCCATATTATCTGAGTAGAGTTCACACTCTGTCCATTGCAAGCACTTAACCTCTTCACTTTATTCTATGATTGACACTGTTAGCTAAAAAAAAACAGGACAATGACTGCCATATTCTGATAATTTTGGTAAAAGTCATTCATAGCTTTAATATCCATAACTTTAATATTGCATTCTCCTGTTCTCCAAAGAGATGAATGTGATCTGCAAGAATACTTTGCTGTATCCTTACTGCTTTGTGATAGCCACAGAACAGCTTATAAAGGACTAAGATACAGGCTACAAAATAGAGAGGAAACACAGAAAAGTAAAGAACAGAGTATAAAACCTCCCATTGTCCGTAAAATCTACTCCATTCAACAAAAATAAAGTCTAGTGAACTTACAACAAACGCTAGGTGAATTTATGTCCCACACTCATTTGTGGTCTTTTATACCATTTCAGACAGCTCTGTGTAATTCCTTGAGGACAGAATTATTCTTGAAGATAATGTTATGAAAAATACGTATTTTGCACTTATACTTTCTTTAATATACATGCTTACTATAAAATACAAAGTAATCCAAAATTATCAAATGTCTTTTTTAATTATCATGGTGCACATGACAATTTCAAAGCAGATTATGATTTTAAATCAGGACTCCATTATGGAGTCTGAAATTTTAGTCCTGTGACATCACATGTTATTACTACACAATGCCATTGCTAACTATAATATATCTTGCTAGATCTTTTATGCACCAAAACTAGATAACTTTCGATTCACTTTATGAATATTTGGATAAGGGTCCATACAGCATTTCTTATTAATCGAAGTATTACCTGCAGTCAGCTTAACATATTCAAAACATGAATTTTGCTATCCACATGCAACACACAAAAATGATTGTCAATTACTTTAAAGAATGTGTGCAACAGAAATCCCTCCCATGATGTTTATCTCATCTATAACACTAATATGCTTTATTTTCCCTAAGTCAGAGTGGTACAGTTTGCTGTGCAACTCAGGTGCTCAAAACATGCAGTGATATATATTTAGGTATATAGACACTAGGAGTACATTTTCCTACTCCTACTTTGGGTTAAATCTAAATTTTAATAAAGGCAGATAATCTGATGCAACATCACTAGAAAGACCTGGAAGCTACGGGACTGCCACAGGGCCAACAGATGATTATTTAATAACAGAAAAGCTACCAGCTACTGAGATGAGCAATAATTAGAATTATAGTGAAGTACAATAATATACAAGTGATTGGCTGAAATGAGATTGAGAATAATGATGGACGGACCTCAGATCATCTAGCAAGAATACAAAGTATTCTCATGATCTGAAGCCAACCTCTTCTTCTTCTTCACAAGGTACATGAAAAGCTTGAAATCATTACTTTCTGACAATGCCCTTTTCTGTGGAAGGTCTGTATAAAGCCAATACTTTGCAGGCATCTCATTTTTGTTGCTAAATATCTATGAAGAAGGAGTGACAACCAACCACCTTTCTGCTAGTGTGCTTCTTTTTAATATCAAGTTTTCATGTAATAGTTGTTTTCTGAAGGTGTTCATTTCCTTATGTTTGTTACAGGTTCAACAGAAAGTATTAACTGTGAGCTGCATGTACTCTCTAGAGAGTCCTTAGTTTTAGAAGGCAAAGCAACAGAATGTGTTGGAAGTCATGGCTGCTTTCTTGATTGCTTGTAAAAGCCACTCTTCACTGAAGATTAAAGAGCAGGAACTGCATCAGGAAATGAGGGCAGTTAGTAGATGTAGATAACCTGATTTCTGCTTCTGTATTGTTTCCTTACTCACACTTTACATATATGTGCATGGAGGGTTTTCTTCATCTAGTAAGTAAAAATTAGAAAGATATGTCTGGCTAAAAAGAAAATGTTTACCAATTCTGTTTGGTTTGCATGGCAAGGTTTTGGTAATGGAGGGGCTGAAGAGGTAGCTTCTGTGAGAAGCTGCTAAGAGTTTCCCACATGTCTGACATAGCCAGTGTCAACCAGCTCCAACATTGACATGTTGCTGGCCAAAGCTGATTCCACCACCAGCAGTGGTAGCATCTCTGTGATAACATATTTAAGAAAGGGCAAAAACTGCTGCACAACAGCAGCTACGAGAGAGGGAGACCATGTGAGAGCAACAGCCCTGCAGCCCCCCAGGCCAGCACCACAGGAGGGGTGGGGGGGCTCCAGGGGCCGCAGCAGAGATTCCCCCCAGCCCGTGGTGAAGCCCACGGTGAGGCAGGCTGTGCCCCTCAGCCCATGGAGGCACACCGTGGGGCAGGCACCCACCTGCAGCCCATGGAGGCTCATGGTGGAGCAGGTACCCACCTGCAGCCAGTGCTGTACTCCATGCCAAAGCAGGGGGATGCCCGAAGGAGGCTGTGACCTGTGGGCAGCCCACGCTGGAGCAGCTCCTGCCAGGGCCTGTGGCCTCATGGAAATCGGAGCCCATGCTGGAGCAGGTTTGCTGGCAGGACCTGTGTCCCCATGGGGGACCCACGCTGGAGCTGCCTGTTCCTGAAGGACTGCGCCCCATGGAAGGGACCCATGCAGGAGCAATGTGTGAAGAACTGTATCCAGGGGAAGGAACCATGTTTGTGGAGGACTGTCTCCTGTGGGAGGGACCTCACACTGGAGCAGGGGAAGAGTGTGAGGAGGAAGGAGCGGCAGAGACAGTGTGTGATGAACTGACTGCAACCCCGTTTCCCATCCCCCTGCACTGCTCAGGGGGAGGAAGTAGAGAAAATCAAGAGTGTAGTTAAGCCCAGGAGGAAAGAAAGGGTTGGGACAAGGTGTTTTAAAATTTAGTTTTATTTCTCATTACCCTACTCTGATATGATTAAATTATAGTTATTGTATTATATTATATATATTGGTATTGTACTATATATAAAATATAAAATGTATTTATAATTATATAAAAATTATAAATTATATATCATAATAATTATTGTATTATATAATATATATTGAAATATTTTAAATAATAAATTAATTTTCCTGAGTTGAGTCTAATTTTCCTGTGATGGTAATTGCTGAGTGATCTCCCTGTCCTTATCTTGATCCATGAGCCTTTGGTTATATTTTGTTTCCCCTGTTCAGTTGAGGAGGGAGAGCGATAGAGCGGCTTGGTGGGCACCTGGCATCCACCCAAGATCAACCCATCTCACCAACAGAAAATTAAATACTTTATGTTGAGGGATTACATCCATCTAGTTCCTTTTTGCCACATAAAAACAGACCAAAAAAGTTTATTAATACACATAAGAGACCTCAAGGGATATTTGTTTCCAAATTGCAAATGTGCCTGCTAGACAAAACTCATGTTTACACCCTAATCCTGAGGTGTGTTGAGAACATTTAATATTAGTAGCTGACATGCACTGGAGTCATTGTATATATGACTCATCAACAACCCACACCCATCAGCTCTGGCAGTGCATTTGAGCAGTGTTCATCCTTTCTAGATATCAGAAAATGAATAGGCTAAAGGACCATAAATACATCTTATCCTCATGCTCCTATCACATCATAATTCTGAAGAGAAGAGCAAACAGCAATAAAATTATAGGCTAACCTCATCAAGGGTACATCCAGAAACAAACAATTTGGGATCCTATAAGTATACAGTTGGTACCAAATTTCAGTGGCATGGCTCTGGTGTTGATCTGTGTTACGGAGTGCCACCAGGTATTTCTCTCTGAGAACTTCCAGGTGCTTAAGTGTCATCCTCTGTCGTTTCCATCATGATTTTGAGGAAGGCCTGGAGAAGGCAGAAAAGCAGCACTGGAAAAACTCTCTGTTATATGCATGCAACCCAGCAAAATAGGTAACAAAATACATGAAAAAAAAAATCTTTTGGGACTAATTTAAGGGAAACTATTAATACATTGGAGGATGTGGAGTGCTTAAAGGTCATAGATTTAAGAGGATGGTGGTCCTTCGTACAAATTTAAAATACAATACAGCTCAGATTTCTGCATTTAAACACTGTACTGGACAACATTAAAATTTCATAGGCAAATACAAGGATGTTGAAACTCATCTGGGAGAAAAGACAAAAGTTACATCAAGTCTAAATTATGCTCCATAAGCTTTGACTCTGAATAACAGGCTTCAGCAAGTCCATAAATCTTATTAGTTTTCATTGACCTGATGGAGTTTCTGGGGCTCATCAAGAAGGGATGTCCATGCAGAAAGATCATTGCCTTTATTTCTAGAAGCATGTGGCCCCCATACACACAGCCCCTAATGGCCTAAAGCCCAGACTTAAACTCATGGCATGCCTGCAGTGTGTCATATTCCATCAGAAGCCAATGTGCAAATAACATATTTCCATTTTTAAAGTCTGAAAAATGTCACAAAAATCTTTTGGCATTTACGTGACTCAGACAATCACACTTACGCCCTCTAATTCTCTCTGCAGATAATTTCTAATGTTCAGTACACAACCACATCAGGAAATCAGGAATAACTATTAAAGTAAAAACTAGTTCTGCAGAATAGCCATTAAAGTACACCAGACTACAAAAAGAGAATATTTAAAATGACACTATTGACAGTTACTGCTTAAAAAGTGAAAATCAAAATGTAATGCACTTAAACAACAAATAGTCTTTATACACATAGTGGCTTATTTACCAAAATTCAGCCTTGTAACTTGGTACAAATGAGTGCATCTGCGTAAGTGAGATTTTCAACTGTGTCTTTGTGAAAAAGAAATCCAACAGAAGTAGCTCTTTATCCTTTTTCCATGTGGCATTTCTTTAACTACCATATTCAAAAGGTGTGATAGTCTGTGTTTGCTTCCCTTAGCACTTTAAAAGAAAGAAATTAACAATACACCGGTTTCATATCTGCACTTGATATGAAGACAGCATAGTACCCATACCTTTTGTATAAGTCATGTTTTGAAATGGGAGCCACAATGGCCAGCTGTATGAACTCCCAGTGGCAATGCAAAATGAGACCCCAACAACTTAAAATCTGTCCTGATGACATAGAGGAAGCATAGAGGAGAGTTCTTATTAGCAGAAAGAATAATGAGGGGAAAGGAGCTGCCTTCAGAGAACTAGCTGGGAAACCTTTGCTTCTTACAGGGGTGTGGTTCCAGGACGGGATGAGAAAATACCAAATGAAACATAGTCACTCAGTTTGGGAAGAGTTTCTAGGTAACAGTGTTCTCACATCTTCTTTCTAAGAAAAAATGAAGTAGAAAAAGGGGGAAATAGCTTAATTAGAATTGCAAAATGAGTAAGGGTGGGGTGCATGGTCTGGTGTGTTGGGTATATGTGGACATAAGCAGAAGGGGTACACATGGTAGAAAGATGAGTATAAATTCACAGCTGTATTGCCATTACTGCCATTCACCAAGCAAAACACAACAGGCATGCCTCAGAGAAAGCAGAGTTCGGTTTTCCATTCTTCAACTTGCCTCATGTGTCTTCTGCAATTGCCCGATACGTTTCTGCTGTCACATATTTTTCTGATAAAAATAGGGTAAGGTATATAAATTGTAAGTCTCACACTACCGTTCTGGACTTTTATGTGAAGAATTAATGAGGATACTTTTACTTTAAGACAGAAAAGTGCTTTAGAGAATTCTGAGAAGCTGAAGATCAGTTTAGATGCCTGGCAAGCAGAGCATCTATTTGTTTCTGAAAAGGAACAGCTCAGACTTTTAGGTGAAAGGTACTTTACTTATGTAAGGGATACAAGGTGTAAATTAACTTCTTGAAGATTGAGCAGTGTGGAAGAAGCAATAAAAGCATCAGGAAAATAATTTAATTCTCTTAGTGGTTATTCAGATAACTTTCTTTAAAGATTATGTATGCGTTGATTAGTAGCATGACTACCGTTAGCCACTGACAACTGAATCCACATACAAAATATGTGTCTGAAAGTCTGGCTACTCAGCTTAGGTGGGAATGATCATCACCATCTTCAAAATGGAATGAGAAGATAAAATCTAGGTATATGGCTAAAATATTCAAATATCAAAATAGTAAATGAATATTACTGATTTATTTGGCAGCCATTCCTCAGCATTCCCCAATTCCCTCAGCTTGTTAGTAGTAACACTGTTTAATTCCTTGATCTCTGTGAAGGACATCCCAGCAGGACTTGCTCCAAATTTTGTAAATAGTATAGGTGAAATTTAGAACTGAAATAAGAGTTCCAATGGAATTTTGCAGTTTACATGTCAAATCTTTTTCCACAACTTGTGACATGAGTGTTTTCAACTCCTGTTCTAAATGGAAAAACATTCAGGAATAGAAAAGCAGGTGGAAAGAAGGGAAAATGAGAAAGAGAGGACAGAAACAGCTCAGCAACATACATTAATTAGCAATTGTAGTATGTAAGAAAAGTACACAACGTTTTACAAACATAAAAAAGACAGACACAAAATGAATGGTCCTAGATCTGTATATTGTGGTAGACATTGCTTCTCATTGTGACAATCGACGCAAACTCAGTTGCCACTGTGATGCTAAGCTTCATTCTGAATGTATCTAATGTGAACAACAAATACATAGACAAAGATGTTATGATTTCAGTTTAAACCAGAGAGATTGACTTTCTAATTTCCTTCTGTGTTTGGAGAACTCAAATCACATTTAAAAAAAAAAAAAAGATGTTTTTTGTTGGTTTGTTACACAAACAAATACTGTAAAATACACAAATACCGTAAAATAAACAAATACTGGTTTATACACAACAAATACTGTAAAACATAATCTTTTCATGTTGTATATTGTACTTATGATGGTTGGAAAGGCAGAAAAGCTGGAAAAGCTCCCATTGTGACGGGAAGATACACCTCAAAAAATAGCACAGGTTAAACCAGACATCTTTCTAGCTTTGTAAGATTATTACTGCTCTTCAGACAATAGCTATCTCATGAAAACATTGATCATTCGTGTAAAGAAGCAAGGGGGTTGGAAGGCTTTAGAAACTAGGTTAAAAATACCAGGCTCCAGAGTACCACCTTACTCTTGTAAAAATGTACTACATTGCCGGTGTCATGAAGTCATAACTTTCTGGCCTGAACATCTACCACCTAAAGCATACTTGTTCTTATTCCCAGGAAATCAAAACTGAATAAGGCAAGAGGCATTTTGTAACACAAAGTGAAAATAATGAATTCAGTAATAAGCCTGTGAGGTAGTTAAATATGTGTGATTTCTTGAGTGTCGAAGTAGCTGTGTGTAAAAATAGGTCAGTTTCCAAGACAGCGCAAAATCACAAGTTAGTAAATGTCAAGAGGGGAGAAAGATAAACTGACACAAGCTTGCAAACTGTAGAAAATGCACAACTATGCAATATCAAGCATAAAGGGTATCAAAGGATGTCTGTTCATAAGAAGATTACTTTAGAGAAGAAAATAATGGTTTTAAATAATTCTTGCATTACAGAAATAATTCTTGTTACAGACTTTCTTCATAATACTTTTTACTGCTGGAACATCACCAGAGGTAAATTCAGAAACAATCCTACAGTGAAAGGACTATATAAAGCCTATGATAATTGTGACAAGCACTGATTAAACTAATTTTTGCACAGAAGTTAGCATTCTGTCACTAATAATATAACAGCACGCCAAATGCTTAAGCCAGAAACACAAAACTGTTTTTTTGGATTTTTTATTGACAGTGGTAAGTTCCAGAACTGTTTGTTTATATGGAATGATATGAACATTTATTGTTTAGTTATAGTAATTGCAAGTAATATAGAACCCTGATACAGCACAGCTCAAAGACACAAAAGTCTAAACTGATGAATCATCCAGAATGATTTATAGCAAGGCTGGTAGGAATTTAAATAGAGAAAACCAGGTCAATTGATCAACAATTGTTAAGCAAAGAATTCCATGGATTTTCAGAAAGTAGATAGAACCTAGGGGACCTAAGGACCACATCAATTATATGAATCTTTCTGCCAGGAGGCTTGATCCTTTAAAAATTAAAATACATGCATAATTTTACACAGGTGAATATTTCTAGCCAAATGGAATGCAAAATTGAACAGGTCATCTTAGATGTTCAGAGCAAGTTTCTACAGAGTCTGAGCATACTAGAGAAGAAAGAAAGGAGCAGGAAGTGAAGTTTGTAATACACAGCTATGAAGTTAAAACTGTTTTAGCATTGTTTCTTTAGGTGTTTGTATGCATGATATCTGTCTACCACCTACTAATGTTCAGAGTGTAAACTTACCCAAATTCATCTGACCAGTAAAAAATAGGAAGATAATGAAGGTCCTGAAGTCATGTGGAACTGAGCACCTTGCTGGATAAGAGTAAGGGACTCGTATTCCAGAGTCCCCAGGAATACAGTTGCAGGGACTGAGCCATTCCCTCTCTCTGAAGCATGGCTGTCCAAAAAACATACTCACGTGACACCAGCAACAGATATCCTCAGGAATATGAGAGGGAGGTGATCAGCAATAACATAATAAGATTAAACACAAACCCATAAAAAACCAGAAACAATTAGACCAAACATACATGGAAGAGCTGTTAAAAAATGTGTATATACCTACTCTTCCCTTCAAACTCAAGAACAAGCTGCTCAAATTATATCATTTGGACAGCTTAACAAACTCAGATCTTTACCATTAATACAAGGGACTAACTTGAAATAACAGTGGTCAATATGATTCACAAGGTCAGGGCTAGGTGAAGAATGAATCATCACTAAGAAAATTCACAGTCACTGTCTTTGGTGGTTTTTTCTTTGGTCCTTTTATTTCTTTTAAACAAGCAGCAGGGTTATATGACAAAGTCATCATTGACTGCAGGCTTTAAAATATGCTTTATCAAAGCAAAACCAACTTACTATGTTTCTGACATTATTTCATATGGGAAAAATTATAATTAGCTGTACCAAATTATCACCTGTCTCAGGATACCAGTTTCAGTTATTGAATGCTTGTCTCATTTGGTCTTTCTTTCCCACCTTCTGTAAAGTGACAGATTTTAAATTAATAGCAACTTTATATCATACATAAAAGACAACTGAAAAAGTAAAAAACACACAAACGTGTTGCTGGCTGAAGAGTTTGACCGTATTGTCACTCGATAAAAGAGCAGTATATAGCTTGCATGTCCTAAGAGCCTCAAGAAATATGCCGTTTGTCACTCCTCAAGACTGAGCAGCTATAACTCACAGCTTTAAGCAAGGCACTCACAGACTCTCACACATGGTCTTTGGCACAACATCCTAAAATATTGGTTTTGTCTATTTTTACTGTCAACTTGCTGAAGAATGGAATTCTTTTTACAACACAAAAGTTAGGAGTTGGCAATATATTTTTTGCTCTAGTTTGATGTCTTCAGCCTCTGACAGTGGCTTTAATTTATTATAATGATTTCAAGGGGCTACATTTTAGTACTGAGTGCCATAAGTTAACACTAGACACAGAAGCCTGCCAGCTCTAATTCATTTCAAATAAGGTGAGGGGTGGGGTCCTTATATTTTCCTGGTGTGAAGATGTGTGTGTCTTTTAAATCAAAATAACTCAAGATTTTGTGACTCTTAAGCAAGATTTTAACCAACAGACTTTTTTTGTCCAAGGTGCATCAGCCAGGCTTGGGCTGGAATAGGGCATCTTTGGGTTTAGTCCCAGGGTTTGTGAAGGACGCTGCAAAAAAATTGCAGCCAGTGTGGTAAAAGCCATTTAAAGCAATGAGTTAAGGGAAAAGAAGGAAATAAATGCAAAGACAAAACTAGAATGAAAGTAGATGGGAAACCTTCTGAGGTAATCTGAGTCTTTATGCAGAAACAATCATGAAATGCTCTAATTAGAAATAGCTTTTCATAGAGCTGATTATTTTTTTCTGCTATTCAGGACAGGAGTGTGAGATGAAGAAGTACTGAAGTAAAAGCCCTGACATGACTCAACTTCTGGAAAGAGACACTTCAGCAACGAAAACATTAAGAATTTTATTCATATTTCCTCTCATTCCCAGTGGGCAGCCACAGTCTGCACAAAACCATGGAAGTGTGCATTGGCCAGTAGTGATTAAGAAAAGGTGTTGACAACAGAAGTATCATTTATTCTTCTGTGACAAGAAAATGAAACCTGAGTACCAAGACAGAAAGACAGTACAGAGCAACACCATGGCAGCAGTCCTTCCGGTAGAAAGAGTGTGGGTGGCAAAATACTTTTAATGGCTGGATTTTGAGTGTACCCCTTGTGTGTACAGCACAATGGCTGAGGTGAAAGCTACTTCAGCCTGTCCAGTACACAGTAAGAATTTTTATATAAACATCAATCTGCATTTTTATTTTAGTTCCTTTGTGATGACACAAAGGTAGGGGAATCATCCCAACTAAGGAGAATAAACTAATATTGGTTGTGCAAATCATTCTGTAGACAATATCAAAATGGGCCACATACTGTGTTGTGTCAGCTCAAGTGTAACCAGTGGGTGGAAGGACATGATCTTTCCCTTCTATTTGGTATGGATGGGCCACATCGGGAGTGCTCTGCATGGTTCTGCACTCCCCAGCACAAGTACACTGTCTTACCGGAGCTAGTCCAGTGGAGGGCCACAAAGATGCTTATGGGGCTGGGTTGCCTACTGTAGGAAGAGAAGCTGAGCGAACTGGGGTTTTTTAGCTTGGAGAGAAGTCGTCTAAAGGGGACCTTTTTGGTCTTTGGCACTACCCAGTGGAAGGAGATAGAGAAGCAAAGAGCAAGGCACCTCTTGGAGATGAACACTGAGAGGCTGGAAGAAAACAGTCACAAGCTGCAAAAAAGGGAATTATGATTAGATTTTAGAGGTGAGGCTAATTGGCACTAATCACAGTGAGACTAATCAAACACTGAAGCAGGGGCCCAAAAAGGCTATGAAATCTTAGTCCTAAGAGATATTCAAACCTGACTCAGCAAAGCCCAAGGCAGCTAGGCGTAGTAGGCACTGATTTGAGGAGGAAGTTGAACTAGATGATTTTTCAACATCCCTTCCCACAAAATACATTATAATATTTTACTCAATGAATGAATGTGAAGAATATAAGCTGCACAGGGGCAATCAGCAAACAAAAGAGCCTTTCTCAATCAATTTAAACATATATATATTTATTTGCCCGGCCATGTGACAACCTCCCAGTTTAATCTCACCCTAAATGTGTTTCAGGATGTGAATTCTAAATCAAATCAAAGCTCTGAATCTTCTCAGACTTGGCCCACATTAAGTATATAGATCTATGTTATTTATCAGACTGGCAAAGATGGTAAACCCTGACAAGTCTACACATGATTAATCATGCAGGGGGTTATGATCTCACCAAATGCCATACATAGGACCTAACAATAAAGATGTACTGATCAATTTAGAAATCAAAATCTGGTTCACTTGTCTTGTGCTTTCTAGACAACATGAGTTCCCATTGTGAATTGTGTGAATATGAACTTAACAAAGCTGTCCTCTTAACAGGCAGAAATAATGACACATGTCTGTTCTGGTTTCATGAAAGCAGATCCTTTGGCGTCAAGGCTGAAATAATTAACAATAAATGTGCTACCACCACAGGCCTTTGAAAGAGACTCTTGTTTCTTGTTTCCCAGTTACACGGGTAGGGTTCTTTTTATTTCAGTTTGCCTGGCAGTTCAGCAAACCATCTTCCTCCTAAACTTGTTCTTCCCATTTTATATCTACCACTGCCCATCCACTCCTGTTATAATTATTACCCAGGCTTTTATGAATGACTCATACAGAAGAAACATCAAGCATATGCGTTCATTTGTTCTGTTTTATGAAGAACCGTTTTGTTGGTTGTTGACATAAAACATTTGTGACAACCTGTTAGAAAATGAAATTTGCCCAACAAAGTTCACAAGAGTCTATCAAAATAGCCATCAACAAGGATAAAAAAAAAAAAAAAAAAAAAAAAGCCCAAACAAAATACCTTATGGAATTCTTTCATATATTGCAAGGGATAGAAAACTCTTTCAGGTTTGTAGGTTAAAGGATACATGTAGGGAGCAGAGTGTCAGTCAAGCAGAGGACATGGTGCAGAGATCCAGAGAGAGTTTCATGTTTCCCCTCACCTCACTGCTGATCCTTGGCTGCCTTTTTTGACAAAGGGAGGTAATAGGAGACAGGTTTATCAGAGACATAGGGGGAAGGCACAGCAACAAAGGAAGGATGTGAAATAGGACCTTGCCCAACAGAACGAAACAAAAGAAAATGTTTCCCTACACCTCAGTAATTCAGCTGTGACCATTCCAGAACAGTGTTTCAGCTACGACAGGTGGTTTTATGGCTTCACACAGTTTTTTGCCCTTCTCCATAAAATCACAGCGGCTAAAGTAGTCCTCAGCCTAAATTACAGATGTGAACATTCGCTGAACAAGCCTGAGGATGCTTTGAATAGTGCAAACACAGAGCACATCTGACTGCATTGCAGTACTGAAGGTACACAAGGAATAGAAAGATATGGGCCCTCAGACGACATTCATTCTTGGGGAAAAGAACAACGTTTAAAAATTTTTAATATATAATGCGGTCTTTTTACACCTTTCCTCTTCTCCTGTTCTTTATGCTTCTTTCACTCTTTGTCTCACTTCTTTCCTTAGGTTATTCGGAATAATGTACAGACTTAATGAGATGATGTGCACTGAGGCCAGTAGAAACTAAACTGTACATGCTTACCAACTGCCAACATTTTTTCTTAATCTGTCCTCTGTTTTAATTCATGGTGAAAGTGAGCTTTCATGGTCACCTAAAACAAAGCTTTAAAAAAGTGTTATATTCCAAAGATACTTTCTAGCTACCGGATTCCTACTAAGGTCAATAATATTAGACTCCATGTACACAGCCATAATCTTTTCAGCACCAGCCCAGAAAAAGAGTTATATCTTGTTTTGAGGATATTTTACCATATTTTGCTATAATGCTTAATCAAAACCAGCATTCATTAGAAGGGGAAAAATTAGGAGAATTTTCTTTTACATAGCTACATAGAACATGCTGGTTTATAACAACTTGGTAAATGACACTTGTTTTGTTTTGATATTTACTTTGATGGCTTATAAAGAGGGTAGACTGCACTTACTTACTCTCACACATTAGTTCAGACAGATATGTAATTGTCTTTCTATATAGATCAGTATCTACCAAGTTTCAGACAATACACAAATCTAATCAGGCTGCATGTCAGTAGCTGGAAAATACTACAGACAACTGCTACAGTGTTACATCAATACTGATATAATAAAGTTATAAAGTCATATCAATACAAATGTAGACTTTTTTTTCTGAAACCACACATATTACAGTATACTCAAAGACTCAAATAAATTGTATTTCAGGTTGTCTGAGGGAATTCCAGTGTCACAATCTTACCAGTCATGTATGGTGTTCTACAGATGTATTGAAATCAAAGTGGAAAAACTGTTTTTACCACATCATAAAACTGTCTTTCACTTCTGTCTGTTTGACAGTTGTTTTTTCAAGATAAGACATCAAATAAGCAAGAAATTTCAAAATATTCTTGGGGTGCGTTACAGTGGGCAACATAGCATGACCTATGTCTGCTATAGGTCATATCTAAGTTAAACCAATTCTGTTAATTTCCTCACTTACTTAGATGAGCACATCACTCCTAAGTGTGAAAGGGAAACTTTAAATGCAAGAATTAGATAACCACTTCTGAAATAGCATTAACGTACACAGTAACACTTTCAAAGACAAGTAAAATATACGTTCATCAAACAATACAATGTCAAGCAACAGCACATAAAAGGAAAGAGCAGACTCACTTTTCTTCTGATTTCTGACATGCATAAAACATGAAAGAAAAACCTCTGAAATCCAAAGATATGATCCAAATATTTATTAAGCAATGAATGGTTGATCTCTTCATAGGATCACTAATGAATCTGAACATTTGCATCACAGTAACTAAGCTCTTGATAACTGATTTTCTTTTTTTCTATTTCATAAACCAGAATTTACATGGGATTCCATGGTTATTTAATTGATACCCAGGAAACACCTCCACTGTTGCATTCTTGCTGTGTTTTCCCAGTCCAGTCCCAAACTTCTACGATCTACTGTTAATAAAAGAAACCAGCTGGCAGAAGATACATTATTTTTAAAATATCCAATGAAGAACCACTAAAAGAACCCTACCCTACTCTAAGGCAAATTCAGTAGGCCAGTATTATATGAAATACATAGTATGTGCCTGAATCTCTAAAGGACTATTTTTCAGTGTCTGTTTTAGCCCAAGACATCTCTAATCTATCATGTATGCATTTTAGGACATATGAGGGAGAAGCGAAACATGCATCCAGGCATAAAATATATCCCAAAATGTTAGGTTACCAGAGCTGTTCACAGAATATACTTACTGGGAAGCAATATGAACATCACTAAAATACACATGGCTACTTGAGCTCTGACAGGGAAGTTAACTGAATGGTTTTAGTCAGGGTTAGTAAATGTAAACCACCCAAAATGCAATACTTCCTGCATACTTCTAGAAACAAAATAAGCCAATATAAATAATGCAGCTCTGTGTTTCACATACCTTGGGTTTATGCAAACCAAATCAAAGATTCAAGCTTCCAAAACTCACAGGGTCAACCTGCAATTTAATGAGCCGTAGACTGCTATGTAGTACAATTAAATCTCATGCAAGAAAAAGAAAAAAGTGAAAGTAAACTTGGTATAAATGTTTTAATAGGTTCAACATAAATTATTTTGCAAGTCAGTGAAGCTAAAGTAGAATTTTTAAGCTGTTAAATATCAAAGAAAACATCGGTATATTTCTCCACCTTTTCCACATAATCAGCACGTAAGCAACCAAAATGAGATGGTTGTTACTACAAGAGTGGAAAGGACAGTTACCATAGAGTTCTCTTTTGCTTGGTCTTAAGAATATAATGAAAAATAATGTGCCTGTTAATAGGGTGCCAGAGATATGCAGATAGAAGGTGAGGTATGTTTCAGAAGTCCAATGATAAAAAAAAGATAGCTAAATGGCTATACCCCCAAGCACTGAAGGGAGCAAGACCAGAAGTGTCCTGCTGATCACTGCTTAGCGAGTTGAATATTACAAGGTGTAGAGGTTTGTCCTGACTCACCCCAGACAGGCTGTGCAGATTGAAAGTATGCGCAACGCAACTAGTCCTCAGAGCACAGATGGTCACCAATAAAAAGCAAAAGTTGTGTTTAACTGATAACGTGGAATATGAATATGGAGCTACAGTTTCAAATAAAAACACTGTATTGAGAGACTCCCTTCCTGAGGAAGGGATAGTGAACTTTAAATAGTTTTGCAGTTCCCATCTTTACTTGTTGTGGGATTAACCGCCCAAAGATTTTTTGTGAAATAGCAAAAAAAGTTTCTTCTGCTTTGTTATGTGTTGTGTGGGCAAGGATGTGGGCACAATCTTAATGCATCAGGTTTGCTGTACAAATAAAAGTCATAATTTAGTGTTCTGGCATGCACTGGTCATCTGTCTATTGCTTAATCATGCAGAGGATGCCTTTCTTTCTCAAGAGACTCTTGATATTCACTGCTTGGGCTGAATAAAAGGTATGGATTAAGACATTAGGACTGAGTGATCTTGGGTATAGTCTCATTTGCATCACACTCAGTGAAACATCAGGAAATCATCATCACCATCACAATGATAATGTAGTACATGGGAATCAGGAGGAGCTGCTGTTCCTGCTATTGGTTTCAGGCAAGGGATTTCACACAAAAAGAGGAGGACGGGGGTGAAACGTATCCAATAGCTGTTAGGCCATTTTAAGGGCTAAGGAATGCATTAAAATGCTTTGTTCATTAAATCCTTAAGGGCCTACTAATAAAATACAGTTGGGAACATTACAAAGGTAATTTTGTGCAGTTTTAATTATATATTCACTGCTGTGAGTAGCAGAAATAATATTTTTTTACCCTTCTTAAATATATACTTGGGCCCTATTACATTAGAGGAAAAGGTGGAGCACCTTTCTCATTGGTTCTGAGAAACATTGATGCCTGAATTTTAAAATGCTGTTGAGATACCTACTGGGAAAAAACTGCTGGAAAAAGAATAGGTCCAGCAAAGCAATTGACTGTAACATCAACTGAGGTCTAATTCAGTCCCGTGCAAAAGAACAGCAGAATTCCTGTGCATCTACCTATGAAGCAGCAGGTTTAACCAAGCTAAAGGAAGCTTATACACATTTCCAGCCTTTAAAAACCCCGTGTTTTCAGGCACCATGAACTCCTGCAGTTCTTAATTCATTAGTTTCACCATTCATTAAAAAAAAATTGGACCAATCCATCTTTCCTAACTTGGGAAAATGGTCCCACTGTTGGGCCCCATCAAGTAGCAATTTTCACAATACAAATGTGAGAGAGGTCTAATATATTATTGCTGTCTTGCTACTATAGTATTTGTGGCAAAATTATTTCACATATCAAAGTGAATGGGAATCACTAGGTGATGCAGGGATATGGGCGGTGTCACTATTTTACTTAAATACAGGTATATTATCCGTGTTCATCAAAGTGTTTCCTGGAATGATGTCCTCTTCTGGGTTCTCTGCTATGTCCGGTTTTCTGCATATTCCTAATGGTAAGGGCATGGAGACGTATTTTTTTGCCCTGAGAAACTACAACCATCTCCAAGGGATTTTATAAACAAACAAACAAAAAAAAGTGCTTATTTTAATGTTTCAACAAGTGCCAATAATGCTAGAAAGGTACAAAGAATTTACATTTCAGTTTTGCCCTGCATGGATACCATGGCTTAGGTATGCATTGTCTCCAGGTTGTATGGAATTGAGGAAACGATGGAGCAGTGGTGATAATTCTCACATTCACATACCCCAAGTACAGATTCACCAGTTGCCCCACGTTCTCTGTGCCAAGTTTTTTTATTTTTTTCTTTTGTTTTCCAGGCAGTAGAGCTAAGCAAGGGAGATCCATAGAATCCTATACCTGAGGTGCAGGATTTCTACAGCAAACTAATATAAACCACAAAAAATAATATGAAGAATTAAATAGGACTTTTTTTGCTGGAGTAGATAGGGATCCTGGCTGTGAATGAGAAATGTTAGTGTCTTTTTCTTTGCATAAACACAGAGCAAAACAGAGTCCATACCCAAAACAGCTTACAGAAAAAGGCAAGTAGATACCATCAAGTAGACCTGGAAGAGTATAAAGAAACAGATAATAGAACTCCAAAATACATTTTGAATGTTTTAGGGATAGATGTGAGAATTCAGTGACCTTATTAGTTGCAATCACTCATTGCAATCAATAAGTATCTAAATATATGGTAATAATAAAATTGGTAATAAAATAATAATAAAAATAAATATATGGTAATAATAAAATTGGTAATAAAGCAATGAATGTCTAAAGATATGGTAATAAAACTAGCAGAATTTTCTGTCTTTTACTGTTTTAAGATGTGCCCAATTTCTCTTCCATTGCTGATCCTGTTCCCTCCTCAGGCTGGCATTATACTTCTGATAAAGTGACTATTTCCATCATCGTTCTCCTGATGGATTTTCATTATTAGTGGAAAATGATTTATGATCTCCACCAGTAATAAATGACAAATCTTGGGTTATATTACATGTTTGCTTTTGAAAGGGCATACACATTATGTATGCCTATAGTCTGGATTGTGTGGCACATGCTGAAAACACAACTACTTCACTGAAACTGTGAAGACAGCATTATAAAGATCTCTGCATAGTACTACAGGGACTGGAGGGAGTGTATAGGAGGACACAGTGACTGTCCCAGTTCTTCCAGGCTTGCCAAGAGCCATCTTTTCCTCTGCCACTTGGGCCTTATAGGAGGGACCTTGTAAGACGCACCCTTTTTTTGGTTTGACCAGAAGGACCTGCCTTTCAGGACTTAGTATTAGATGATGGGAACTCCCATACTGTTAAATATCATCTGTGAAAAATCCCTGTACAGCCTAGTTTACCTTAGGCATGTCTTAAGGCACAGGTCTTTCCATTCGCTTTTTTTTTTTTTCCTGTGACAGTCATAACTTCCTTTGTCAAATGAGTGGAAGTTAGGTTCTTTACATTTAAATGTAGTTTTAGATGGTTAGAGTGAGGATCAGATAGCCTGTCTTTGGGAGATGTTTCCATACCAGGTCTGACACCTTCCTCTAGCATGGCACTGGCTGTTATCAGAACCAAGTCACCAGAAAGAATGGATGATTGACAATTTATATGTTCTGCTTACCATAAATATAAAGTTGAAATATTTCAGCATATTCTTTGTACCACAGGCTTCCACAGTATTTTTTCTAGAAGCTTCATTCTGTAGTCATTTCCATGATACTGCAGCTTTTCAGTGACTCTATCCTGGTAAGCAAGAGCTTAAAGATTAGACTATGGCAGGTAAGAGACCCATTTTTTTTAACTGTGCTGTGCATCCATGTAACTATCACGCTGCTTTTGCTGTACTATTTATTTTTTGCCTCTTTACTTGTTAGCCTCCCATCCATCTTTTTTATTTCCAAGATTAAGGCAATTTTATTTAGCTTTTTCTTCATCACTTGTTCAATTCAACAATTTTTCTTTCACTCCTTTTGAATCTTTAATTTGCATCTTTTCTCTGTTGTAATGTTTATTATTTTCCTTTCTTGTATAATGCTTTAGATCTTCACCATTATTTTTAATAAAGTTGTGCTAGTGTGACCAACACATGACATAACACAACTGAGTGAGAGCTATCCTTCAATTAATTTAATGTTTCCTTTTGCTTAATTGAATATAGACAAGGTCCTTCTCCCCCCTCTCTTATAAACAAAGTTCAGTTATGAGAATAACCTGTATTGTATTACAATACTCACAAAATGCTATACCAAGATATCTGGGTCCATTTGGACTTTGATTTAGATACTTAGTCAGGTTTGTTTTGTCTTTTTTATATAAATGCTGCCACAGTTTAAAATGTTCTGAATAAATGTTACACATATAGCAGTGAAACAGCAGGATTTTTTAAAACAAGTATACTTACAGAATTTAATAGTTTGCCCTGCATATTGCAAGACTGCTAAGTTAGAGTATCAGTCATTAATGTTCAATTTAGAAAGTACTCTAAAATGCAAAACTGAAATCGATGCAATTAAGACAGGAGAGACAAATAGAATTCAGATGTACTAGCAGCTGAGCCTGCACTCTGCAGCTGCCTCTTCTATGCCAGCTAGTGACAGAACACCATTCTCCAGATACCTCTGCTCTTGCTTCCTGTTAGTTTGACTGGCTTGTGATATGCTAATTGCCTGGCTACCAAGGACATCCATCCAGAGAAGGTACCCTACATTCAGGCAATGACAGACTTCACTAGCAGGAAGAAAGGAGAGCCTTGAGCCTTGCTTGTACTGCATTATAACTCATAATAAGTAGGAATATGTTTTCATTTCTCCATTTCACACCAGAAACTGTAAAGACGATAACAGATGGGGCAGCACTCTTCATTTTCTTCCATCTAGTCATCGTATTGTAGCCTGAATACAGTCTTTGGGATGCTCAGAGCCAAAGAGCATACTTACAAATGCTTCTAAAATCGCAAAGCACAGACTCATCACTCATACTAAAGACACTAGCAGGTATGATATGTTAGACAAGTTGATTTGATCTTTTGGAAATGGTTTAGTATCTAAAATTTTGTATGCCATATATGAAGAAACAGTGCCAGCAGGATATTGAAAACCACAGAGAGCTCTGTAGGAAACATTAGGAAAGAACAGGGCAGATAAATGAATACCCAGGGAAAGCAGATACTATAAAATTGAATCGCTGCTGTATCAACCTTTGTGGATGATATTGCCAATTTGGGAAACAGTAGATTTCAGGGTTTTTAGTAACCAGAAGTTATATGGAATGTTGCTTAAGTCTTCTATTTTTGCATTGGAACCTACAACACCTTCAGATATAATAGAAATAACTCTATCTTCCTGGTACCACAAAATTGTTCTTTCGAACTGCATCATCTATTTGGATTTGCAGTAAAATTGTTGAAAAGTGAAACAATGCAGAAACCATCTGTCAACTGAGACTGAAGATTAATCAGCACAATTTTCTTAAGGTATTTTACATTTGCACATCATGTGATAAAACAGTGCATCTGTTACACTTCCTTACAGAATAAAAGTAAGAGGAGATAAAAGCCACACAAATATAAATTAGAAGTGAGTTGTTTGGAAAAAATAACTTGAGTTTTAGTTCTTCCATTTCGTATGTTCAACTTAAGATACTAAATAACATTCCATGATTGAAATCAACTTTGACAAGTTTTTCAGGTCTTTTAAGCTGAAACTTCAAAATTTAAAATGCTGAAATCATAAGCGATCTTTCAAAGCTTTATCTCATTAATTCTTCTGAAGAAATTCTATTTGCTAATGATTTTTTTGCAATAGTAATAGCAGAGAGCTTGCAGTTGGAAAAGTCCATCTCTACCTTTTAGTTTCAAGTTCCTGTAACAAAGGAAAGTAAGAACTCTTTGAACAAAAATGTGAGAAGTTCACAATCTCTTCTCAAATGCTGGCTTCAAAGAAAATTACAATTATCTAAAAGGATTTCTTCACCCTATCTTTTTTTAAATGCTTTATTTTGTCATGTTATTTAGTAAACCTGTTAAGTAAATAATGTCATACCACCCCCTGTCTCCTAGGGACCTGTAATTCTAGGATAAGCAGCAACTTCATTTTGCAGGAGGTTTATTTTTGGTTTCAGAAATCAGCCACAGCATGCTGATTGATTTCTGAAAAGCTATGAAACCTTGACTCTCACAAGATAGAGACAAAAGCAGTTTCCAAAACATGCATACTTGACATAAGATAGCTTTGAACTTCAACATGCATAGTAAAAGAAATATCAATTGCCCAAAATGCAAACAGCTGGGATACATTTACCAGGGTCAGAAAATTTGGGTGCTAATCAATTTGGATTAATGAAGTACAAATAATGAGTTGCACTTAAAACAGCTATGTTGTCAAAACATTGCTCTTTTAATCTCTGATAAATTATGAGGTTCATAATAACAGATTTTTGCAGATAATTGAAGATTATTCAAACATTTGTGGAAAGCAGATTAAGTGCAAATCCAGTGCCACTAAAGTAAACTCTATGTCTGTCGCGAGTCTTTATACTTCACCATTTCATAAATCCACAGTTATTTGTATATATATCTTTACTATAATCCAACTTTATTTTATGTCTAGACTTTTCATGTTAAAAAAAAAAACATACATGAACTCAGTTTCAAGATCCTTTCAGTGCATCAAATCAGAATGCATAGGTTTTAGAACAAAACAAATTGCAGATTGGATGACCTGTGTTCACCTCTCTCCACCTGTCTTAACTGGGAAATTCAGGAAGAGCTTTCCTTAAGGATGTTTACATAGGCGCTTTGTTAGCATGGTTTTGTCTTATTTGAAGATGAGTGGTACATCTGCTTGATTTTATAATAAAAAAAATAATAGTACAAACAACCTATTGCTTCACTACAAAATCAGTTTCTGTTAGTCAAAACCCACACATAATTGCTTTAAAATTCCATGTTATTTCTTTTTTTTTTTTATGATGGGTGAGTGTCTTCTTCTAGTTTATTGACAAAGTTTTGTGACATGAGGCCAATGGCAATAAGCTCCATCTTTAGGCATCTTTTCAAGTACAAGTACACTAAATGTAATATTTCTAAATATTTATGATGTTAAATAACATGAAATTAATAATTAAAACTGTAATGTAATATTAAGTGTTCTTTGGCTGGCTCTCCTCCTTCTGCTTTCCCTTCCACAAATATATGCAATCCTTTTTCTCAGAAAGGACAGCATAGATCATATTACGATACTGTGTTTTGTACTTAGAGAAACAGCAGCTGACAGCTAGGTGCTGACATGCCTGAAAAGTTGTCCGCTGAGCACACCCAGCAGAGTGACTCCATTCCTACTTAACTGATGTCAGCCAGAGCCACAGATAGGAGTAAATCAAAAGAAAATAATGAGGAGTTTGTTATTAGTGATGCCCACAAAAACCATCAGTAAGAATCCTGGCACAGCAAAAGCAATAAAGTGCTGAAGAAAGCAAGGATTATCTACAGAGCTTGCTACAAGATGGCATGCAGTGGCCATTTTAAATGCAAATATACTGATTTCAGATAACGTTTGAGATTTTTGTAAACCAACACTCACAGGGCAAGCTCTGCTGCCTGTGTTTCCTTACCGCTTTCCCAGCTCTGCTTTTCCAAAAGTCGTGTTAATAACTCTTTGCTGTTGATAGTTTTCTGATAATGTCAAGAAAACAGACATGGACAAATCAACTTCCTAAATCTAATAAATAATAATAATAATTAAAAAATTATTCTTCCTGCAGCTCTGAATTGAAGAGGCTGACCTTAAACAGTAAAACATTGTATTCTTGACATCTCTTCCTGTTAACTTTGTAGACTGCCAACCCCAGCACCAAAAGTTTGTTGCCTTCATTGCCAGATCAGTATCATGTGCATCTATGATACACCAACCAATAAAAACAGAACTTATTTGAAGATAAACAGCCCTGTGCCTGCTTCTGAACAGTAATGACAAGGTTGTGGGTAATATGAGGGTGGCAATTGGCAGACTCAAGCCTTCTGTAATCCAGCATACAAGAAAAAGAACACACGTTATTAGTGATGTATCTTTGAAGGTAGAAGATGCAGGTACTATTTAGTGACCTGCCAAAATATCTTCTCATTGTGCATCTCAAATCAAATACAGCAATGCATCAGTAAGGAAGCCAAAACAGTCCATTTCCTTCTTGCTGGGGGTTGTTTTTGTTTTCAAAGTAGTTTTAGCCATTTCCTTCAAAAATACAAAGTCTGCTGTACATTGAATATCCTGGGTTTTTTCAGTTTGCAAGACTTTATTTGGAATCCCTAGGAAAAAGAAAAAACAACCAAAAAAAACCCAAAAGGACTTAGATTGGTGTAGTAAGGTGATGAACCACTTACTATTTCATACAACAGCTGCTATAATGTCCTCTAGGAATAAAAATTGGATTGGTTCACTGACTGGGAAAACCATAGTTTCAATCCTTACATTTCCATCATTTTGCTGCAGCTCTCACCATAAGAATACTTACAGAGTAAGGGAAAGACCACAGCTGTGATCCATATTCTCCATAGAATAGTCTAAATAATTTATCATCGTGTAGTGGTGGAGTTACACCCCATCAAACTCTTCAGATCTACAAAAGTCTGCACATACCTTTGCTTATGGCAGAATTTCCTGTGCTTGCACTTACATTAAAAAATCTGAATGCGTAGGTTTGCCATTCACAAAATTGAGGGAACACTTTTGTGTTTATTAGGTGGGAAATACTCACCTAAGTGAAAGTAAGTTAAACATCTTTGATCATGTTTGTACTGCATTTTGATGCTCACTTTCTACAAATATTTAAACTAACAAACTGCATGACAAAGTGCCACGGGATCTGAAGAACAATTTTTAATAGTCTCTACATGCTGCACTGGGTGCAAACCACCACCGCCAGATTTTCCAGATTTCCAAAACCTGAGGAATACCTAGTTTGTCCGTTTGTGCCTCCCAGCATTTGGAACAATTACTTAGATTTCATTGAATCCCTTGTGCTTAACGGTCATTTCTCAGTTCCTCTCGGCAGAACCTTCCTGAGACAGCTGCTTCCCCCAAGGCAGAGGGGAAGTGCCGCCTTGCAGCAGCAGCAAGGCAGCTGATAGTGGGGGGAGGAAACTGAGCAGTAGGAACTGCTGGACGCAGCGATGAGAGACCTGTGAAAAAGATCTGGAAGCTGCTTGAGTTTTCTCCCCTTTTAAGCTCTTTTTTTCTCTTTGGGCTCCTACTTTTTCACCTCACTAGCACAGCCCACTTCTTCCCTTCCTTTTCCAGGTACAAATGAGGATTTCATCATTATCCCCACACTTGCCTATTTCTACCTCACAAGAAATAATGCAATTTCGGTGGGATTCGTGTTGCATTTTTTTTAAGTTATAAAATCTTCTTTACCCTAGCGTAACTGCATCTACATTAGGGTATCTGCACTGATCTAACTTAATGCTGTAGCAAGACTAACCATTTCTTTTTCAGATAGGCAGGAAAGCCACAAATACTGCAGTTATAAAATACACTTCCTGGAATATGTGAGATTTTGAATATTGTGTCCACAGAGATGTTGTTAGAATTTATTTATATATTCTTGCCTTCATTACTTGGGATGAAGTTATATATTAAGTAGCTAGATAAGCTTCTTACAGGCAATGATATGTTGATTATATGATATTAGAGGACATACGGGTTGGGTTGCAATGTGTTAAAACATAGGAAGCCTGAAGTACTCAGAGCTGTCTGAGATAGTAGGATCACAGACTACCAGCCTCTTAACAGTGATGTTGCTCTCAGACCTTGTTGAAAAGCAACATCAAAAAGTTTTCTCCAGTAAAGTAAAACTGAGCTTGTTTTCCCCAAATGCAAAAATCACAACAGCTTTATTTGATATAGCAGTGAAATTATGCCAGCAGGCAAAGGTTGATTGTGCTAAAATAAACCAGAAGCTTCTCTCAGATTCTGCTGTGTAGTTAGTTAGATTACCTGTTCCAACTGAAGCTTTCTAAGCCTGACAAATGTTCTGCTTTTTACCAAAGTTTATTTGCACTGTGCAAGGAAAAAATTTCCAATATATTTACTAAAATTATTTCTGCGAAGTCATTTAAGTAGCCAGTTCATGTTTTAATTTGAATGCTCAGGTGCTTGTTAGAATGAATTTTTTTTCATTTTTTAAAGTAATAAATTCTACGTGCGTGATTTTTGTTCTATGAGGTTTTCAATGCATCCAAAACTACTAGATAATTTAGAAGTTCTTTTTCTCTGTTTAGATAGTCCCTTGGAAGATTCAGGGGAGAGAGTGGCATCAGGCTGCCAGTATTTGCTCTGAATGTGTCTTCTAACCATTTCAAAAACAGTTACTTTATTCCTGGCCCATGCATGATCTGATTTGACAGGTAGAGAGGAAGGATAAAGCACCTGGGAGCACAAGAAAAAACAAATAAAGCTATGCTTTCAGTGACAAGTACCCACATTGTCCCCTTCTTTGCCTTGAGTACTTCTTGCCCTAGTTGCAGTTTGGCCATCCACAGCACTTCATATTCTGTGCCCCACTCTGTAATGAGCCCTTCACCTGTGTAAAGTTATTAACACTTTTCCTCAGATTTCAGTATTACATTTAAACATTCATGCAACCAGCAAGTAGGAAGTACAGCTCCCTGTGCCTACAACAGTTTATTTTTGTTTTTTGGTGGGGTTGCCACAGATCATTTTTCTTTCACCCAAAGAATCGGACAGGGTACAGGTCTTGAATGTGCACTCATGCTGTTGTTTCTCCTCATGAGCCAAGAATATCTCGGGTCTCTTCCTGACCCATCCAGTATCAGGTGGTCTGCTGGACATTTTTATCTGTGTCCTTACCCAAAACACAAGCTCTGTGTGTATAATAAATGGAGGTAATTTAGATAAATGTGATCCTATAGATATTAATCTCCAACGTCTCATCTTCACCTTCCTCAAACCCTTGCCTCACATTCCCCGCTCTTTTCACACTCTGTCTCAGGAAGGACAGCTTGTAAGGGAACATATTAGCACAACATTTTTCTGGCAAAGTCAGCAACTGTGTCTCCAGTATTACAATTTTTTAAAAAAAAAAAAATGCCATCTTTGATGCCAGCAACATGACCAGAAGGTCATAACCTTTGATTTTAAGAAGCATGGTTATGTTCTGTGGCATAAAAGTTAAATAATCCTAAATACTCACATGTAAAGTACAGAGGGAAGGTGGTTCTCCACAATACTTTGTCTCCACTTTGCTTGGGTTTATAATTTATGCTGGCTTGGAGAGTCTTGGCTAACTTGGGACTCCTGAGATTTTCTGAAAATAAACACATAAAAAAACCAGACAATCATAGATATAATTGTGTCTCTGACATTTCCAAAAATGGTACTATACAGAACAAGATATTTGACTTTCTAATAGAGGGCTAGATCGTGAGTGCATTACAGTTTCTCAGTCGGGATATGTCTATGTAACAAATTGCAGTGCCAGGCAAGGTCACTCATGTTAGCTCTAAGGATGCTAGCTGGAAGCTGGCAGTGGGCCAGCTGCGTTAGCTGGGGTTTGTAGGGGCTAAGGAGCTGCTCCTGGGGGCAGGCTCTACATGCCAAGGCAGGGCACCACACTAACACAAAGCTGTGGCTTCCAGACACTCAGTGAGTTCATTCGTGATATTATTATGGGGCAATGCACCACGCCATGTTGACTTATCTAAGTGATTCTGCTATTTGGTCACCTTATGCTTTGGAGGGGAAATGAAATGTGAAAGGCAGACGTCCAGCACACAGTGAACTGTAATGTGCTGGACACTCGGCTGACCAACCCAGTCCCACAGCCCAGTCCACCAGCACTGTCTGACAGAAGCACAATTAAAAGGACACAAGTGTACCAGCTGCCGCAGGGCTATCATTATTTTACACTTCCAGCACACTGTAAAGATTAGGTTGTATGCGTTTGTACAAATAGAATAATCCAATGAATAAAAAATCATGCCTGAATCTTTACTTCTGTTTTTTCTTCATGAAGTCATTTCTTTACAAACATTAAGGATACACGTGTTCAAATACATTGAAGGCATTAGAATCTTCTGTTATAAGAAAAACAGAGATACTACAGGCCCAGTCTTCTTTTCAGGTATCTAAGTAGTAGATTTTTAGGTAGCTGTTCACCCAAAAGAAAAAAACCAATAGAAAAAGAGAGACTAAAAGGTACAACATACTTGAAAGGTAGGAAACACTCATCAGTGTGTGAGCTATGACACACCTATTCTGTTATATGAAATTATATTTTTAAGACTTTGAAGAGTCATTAGAATTTTGTGTATGTTCATTTGAAAGTAAAATTGGCATTCTTCATTTTTTTTTCTTTGTTAAATCAGTATCTTTTCTTATAGGAGATACCAACTTTTAATCAATAACTTGCAGCTGAAATACATATTAAAAGAAATTCAGATATACCTTTACAAGTTACCAGCAATATACTTATACATATACATAAACAATGCACTCAAGGAGTACTTTTACTCATCTTGACTCACATAGATAAGTATCTTCTTCCTGTGGCAAATTAAAGTTTAGAATCTCACATTTGCAACTAATCCCTGACTGTATGATGGGAAAAAAATGAAGCATGGATTAAGAACACACAGAAAAATCATTATTCAGATGTACCTGCACCTCAAGATTATCTCCAGTTTCAATGCAGAACCCCAAACCATAGTTTAATTTGAAGAAGCCATGAACTGATGGGAACCTTGGTTAAAATCTGGCCTGAATTTGTAAAAAAATATTAAGCCAAGTGAGTTTGGTTTTTCTGCTTTTATAAGCATTTCAGAGATCTGGAGCTCTTATCTAACTTTTCTGCTGGTGTGAAGCTGTGTCATACATAAGCAACTAGGACTATGATACAGCCCAAATGAATGTCTTACTGAGGTACACTTGTTAGTCAATATAAGTGCTTTCTAATAAAAATAAACTTGCTCAGGCAAAAGTGGTTGGGGACTCTTAGCTGGCATCTTTAGGCAGTGCTCAGAAAGCAGCAATCATGCCTTCCCATAACATTATCTTTACTGTTTTATTTGCATTACAGTCATGTCTATAAGTGCTTCCTGGAAGCTGCTGTAGTCTAAATAAAGATTTAGGGTTTCACCTTTGTTATTTCTGCTGTTAATGAACAAAACTAAAACCAAAACCAAATACACTTAAAGAAATTATGTGAGATGTAGAAAACAATGCCAGCATCAAGTTACTTTTTCCAAAAAATGTGTTTCATATTTTAAACAGAGACAGATCAAACCCAAAACATTACACAAGAGCAGTGCAGTGTCAGCTGGGAAGAAGGGTGCTGTAAATCACAGCCAAGTGCTCTCTCGCACACATCTGTCTCTAGTCCTGATCTGTCAGTGTGGAGAGACCTTCACTGGAGTCCAAAGGTACTTTACCACTTTACCTTACTTGAGGCTTGCTGCAAAGATTCCCATTAATGCTGAAGCCTGTGGCAGCAGGAAATTCTATGCAAGATGTTGAGAAATACAGACCCAGATGTTAGGTTTCCCTGCTATCATACAGAATTATTTTAAAACACACATATACATATATATTATTATATATATAAAAATTACTTTTGTTCCTCAGTGCAATCTATAAAACCTATGAAAGAGTTACATAAAGTTCTGCGAAATATAGTTAATTTACACATGTATTTGATTTCTTTTAACAATGAAGATGAAAAGCATCAAGGACACCATTACTCTCTTTGTAATAATCATGAAATCTTCAACAACAAAAAAGCTCCACAGCTTAACCTTTTGTGTGGAAGGGGTTCCATTAGAAGTACAAGTTAATAGCATCCGATTCACACCTAAATGAGTCATACGATTTTACCACGAGCGTCAAGCTACAGAATGGGCTAGGACTTGAGGATAGTCTTGGCCATTGGACACACTCTAAAAGCATCTAAAATCAATCACTTAAGAACTGTAAACAGAAAGAAGAGATTTATTGTAGCATTCAGAAGAGCATGGCACCACTGCCCTTATATGCAGCTAGAAAGAGCCAGTCCGTACTCCTATTTCTGAACTGGAAATAGTAACATTCCTTCCAAAAACTGGCAAAGAGGAGGGAGGGGAATAAACTTTGCTCTTTATGCCCTGCATCACACAATACGCTTTGTAGTGGTGCTTTTTGGTGTTTTATATTTTCACAATAAACACACACAAACAAAACAAAAAGGAGAAGACTGAGAAGACTGAAAGGCAATGCAACTGAATGAAATACTTGTCCACAGGAAAGCGCAGATTTTTCACAGCTAAGGGTGCAGATATGTAGTCCACATAGAAGCACAGCTCATGTTAAGGCAAATGAGTGCACTGGCACTGTGAAAACCAAAGGACTGGAATGTAAAAAGGGGAAAAAAATCCCACACTTTCATGCCATTTTGAATACATAGAGTTAAATTCTACCTACTAGTATTTAAGCTCACAAAAACACAATGTGCAAGTTCAAGATCCTGCAGCTGAGCACAAAACAGCCCAAAAGCTTTGTGCCGATTTTGCATCAAACACCCATCCAGTTTAAAACATTTCCATGCCTCCAGCTACTCAGAGCATGCAGGGATGGCACCTGGATAATCACCATGCTCCAAAGCTGGCAACAAAGGAAAGGCAAACTCCCCATGATTGATTGACACTTAGCCATTTCAGGGACACTAGTTTGATCACCTTTCATATGTTCCCCATGAGGAAAAGGAACAAAAGCAAAAATCTGGTTCTGCAAATGACACTTAATTCTTGCATTTAACACTTCAGTTTAGCAATCTTTGCATCTAAAATTGTATTAAGAAAGAACTGTATTAGTTATGGTAATCTCATTCTACCATTTTAAGTGACATGTTTGTGTGGTTGCTTGTAGCTCTGCATACTTGTATGCAAACAAATGGAAGAAAAGCCTGAATGCCTGCCAAACCAAAAAGGAAATAAAGAGCAGGGAATTAAATTATTTTTTTCAGACTTCTCAGAAACAATTACAAGGAAGAATGAGTAAAACCCAAAAGCACAAGAAAGCAGTAACTGGGGCTCCTTGGGACCTGGATCGTGTTAAAGGATCTGTTCAGGTGTATCCAACCCTAGTGTATTACTGTAAATTCATAGATTTTTAGGGCCAAGAGGGATCATTAGTTATGATCATACATTTACATCTACCAACAGGCTATAAAGAATTTATCCCAATGAGGCCTGAATAAAACCTGACACTTAATGAAGCAGAACATCTTTTAGGACATAGCCAATTTTCACATAAAACCCTTGGTCCTGCTTATTCTTTGGAAAACTGTGCCAGCTGTGTATTCTTTTGTGCATATTGTAAGTGTATCCACCACAAGACTAGCATGAATAATTCTCTTCCTTGCAGAGTACCTGAAGAGGAAGAGGAAACTTCGATGGTATTCCAGCAGCGGTCAGGGTCTCTTCACTGGCATAAATTTTATCCTGTGTCAGTGCCTATTCACATTAAAAGCAGAAAACCACAGGGAAGTCAGCAAAGGCTTTCACTTGCCATTTTAGGGTTTTATTCATGTCCAAGGGAAAAAAAAAAAAGTTCAAGGTGAAACAACAGAAACAGTTAATGCCTAACCTCATGGAAAGGAAGAAATATCAAATGGAGAAACACTGTGTAAGGAGCAACCCAGGTGAGATTGTAGAACAATCTGGTGCTTCTGTTGCTGGGTCTGATACTCTGCTATCCACAGCCTTTTTCCCCTCCATGTCTTTTCTAGGCTTTCTGGTTTAGGTTCTCACTAAATTTGAAACCATCTACC
Organism: Falco peregrinus; assembly: GCF_023634155.1. Lineage (NCBI taxonomy): Eukaryota > Metazoa > Chordata > Aves > Falconiformes > Falconidae > Falco > Falco peregrinus. Next base: position 25,800,284 of record NC_073739.1, on the reverse strand, counting down.
TTGTTCAGTAGGCTCCTCTTTCATTAGCAGGAGAGCAGAGGGGATTATCACACTACCTGCTGGCCCTACTTGTACGTAGCACACAGGCATAATAAATTACTTCTTGTAATAGCACAAATCATCAGTGAACTAACATCCAGAGACGTGGGAAATTTTATTTAGCTTGGATAAACAGCAAGCCTTAACATTTTGTCTCTTTATTTCTACACCAAACCCCTCCTTTCTTGGCAATAGGGCCTTCCTTAATCTCTTTTAATGCAGAGAATGACCATGATGGATTAAGCAAATGTGTGATTCAGCTACAGAAATGAAAAAGCCCAGTTGTAACATACAATAGCCTTAAGATAGCTCAGGGTAGACTGGTGAAATAGACAATAGACAAGAGCTGAAGTTTACTCATAAGCAGGGACACAATCAAAAAATTTCATGTCTGCTGAGTCCTGCTTTCCTCCTGACCGAGCAGAGCAGCAGTAACCAGCCTTCCTCAGGCAACAGGGGACAGTAATCCCTCTGAGGGGCTGCATAACAATTGTTTCAGGAATTTGCATTTTACCTCAAAACCCCCCACAGAGGTCTACCTCACATTGACAGTAAGCACTCTGACTTTCTATTCAAGGAAAATACTTCACTCGGGAATACCAGCCCCTACGTGAATGGTTTTTGTATACATGTATAATAGGCCAAATTTCTGTCTCCTGTCTGAGAACAGATGTTATCCTGCTGTGACTAGAGGCAAAAAAATGAGAGAAAAAAAGAAGGAAAAAGTGACAAGAAGCCACAATTATTTTCCCCTAAACTGTGAAGGTTGATCTTTCACCTTTGCGAATAGGCTGCATTTTTGCTAGCCTACTGTTACTACTCTGTGTTCTGCATGCATCACACCAGGATTTTAAATACCTAGTACTGTATTTTTGAAATGTTTTGAATTACATTAATATTTTCACAGAAAAGCATGTCTGAAAGCTGAGCTACCACTAAGCTAACCTTCTAAAGCTCAGCATGGACAGATTTAAAAAAAAAAACACATTTATTCTGAAAGTTAAAAAAAAAGAAAAAAAAGGAATTATCAGACTCTAAGCCCCAAATGACTCTGTTCTATTTTATCATGTGTTTCATTATTCGTTTATGTTTTCTGTCAGTGTTGCCTGGAAGTTTTTGCCTGGTTGTTTCTAGAGAAGACCCATCTTAATTTCCAGATACAAAAGCTCATCAGGACTATAGCCAGTTCAGAGCTAATGAAACTTGGAGTATAAAAATACAAACTCTAACCATCTCCTAAAGCTCTTAACGTTAGACTGAAGGTAAGTTTAATAAAGAGAAATTGCAAGCAGGTAAAATACCCCTTCTCTTTCTCATTAGGGTGCGGTGAAAATTAATTCCTATGCAGAAAGTGCTTTGAGATCTTTGCATGAAAGGCATTACTTTGGTTAAGAGCAAGTTAGTATTATTAAGTGTTATTAAAATAAATTGGAGGCAGAGAACATCATAAATGTTTCCCTGTAGGTTAAATCTGAGAACTGGTCTCTGTTGCAAATTTAACCTTTAAAGCACCGACACCATATGTATCTCATTTACACTGCAGAGATAAAGCTCCCCTGGGCTTCCAACCTCCCAGCCATGGGCTAAACAGGTAGTTGACAGCCAAAATACTGTAATTGCCAAGGAACTTTGTAAGGTAATTTTGTATTACAAAAGGAAGCAAATAATAAATTCATGTTTAAATTTCTTTGGCTTTAAGAATACACAATGTAAATACAAACTGTGTGGATCAAGTGCAAACCTCTTAGTTTTTAAGCCCCTAATTTTATATTGTGAAATTCAAATCAGTGTCTACCCATACAGAAATTCCAAGACTTGGAAGGTTTTCCTGAAAAGGAATGAATAAAAAATAGCAGGACTACTAGTTTTCTCTCTGATTCTTGCTGTTGATTTTCATGCTTTAAGATGCTAACTAAAGCTATTAAAATGCCAGCCCTGGAGACCAAGGTCCTCTGTGCAATCACAAAGCAAGCATATCACAAAGCAGCATCAATGCATACTTGCTAAATCATCAGTAGTGCCCACATGCAGAGGTGTGAGAGGATTGTAGTGTACATTAATTTGCTGTTTCAAAAATCAGGCCGTATCTGGACATAGATAAACATATCCATTTAAGCCACATGCAATATCCTGATGTCCAAATGGATTGTCAACTTTTGGGACTTATAAATACAAAGCAATAGTAATAAAAACTGCTTAGAAAGATATTAACTAAGAATGGCAGTAGAAAAGATAATGTAGCTGAGAAAAGCCAAGACAAGAATGATAGACACTTCAGCTATTAACTCTGACATTTTTTGTTTTGAGTATGATGTCAAAAATGGAGAGAGACATTTAGTTTTTAAAATTGTTACTATTGACATATCAAAATTTTAAAGCTTTAAAAATATGTAAAGAAAATTAATTTTGTATTGTTCTTATAAGGGTTATTTAGAAAGGTACTTTGGCATAGGCAAAACTCTGTATCCTCTTGTGAACACCTGTGAAATGTTGAGTTTAATTGGGCAACAGCTGGTGCTGATTGTGGATTTTCTTGCTGTATCTCATTACTGGTTTCCCCTTTGCTCTTTCGTGATTCAGTGTTGCTGGTGTGTGCTGCTTAAAGGACTCTAGCAGAAATAGTTAAAGGCAGTCAAAGAAAATCATTGAAATTGTTTCTGTGTACATCTGTGTACTGTTGAGCTTACTCACACTACAGCAGATGTGTGATGTACATGGGTGGCGGTCTGGGGATATCACACATTGGCTGACAGTCCTCACAATGTCTTTTATTCTCCACTAAGGCATCAAGTTTTTCTGCAGAAGTTAGGTGAAGTGATTTAAAGCTATTTATGAACTAAAAAGCTCAAAAAAAACCCCCAAACCAAAAACAACCAAAAGCAACAACAACAAACCTTTGTCATTTTGCAGTGGAATATATTCCTTGTTTCTTATTTCAATAAAAATATAAAGAAGAAATCACATATGTTCTACTGCATTATCTTGTGAAGCATTCTCAGGGCGAAGCTGCTGATCCTAAGAGCCAAACTACCACCTTTTGCAATGTTTACAAGAACTAGGAGTTCAGAAATAAGACATTTTGAGTGCTGACCTTGCCAAAAGCGAAGAAACTCAGAATGCACAAAGTAGGAGGGTAAATGGCAGGTGAAAAATGAGTTTTTCTGGAGAAAAGTAGTGAGAGAAAGTAAAAGAAAAAGCACTTTGCAGTGAAATTATGTGTCAGATGCCTATTGCAAAATAAGAAATTAATTCTGAGAAAGTCTGAAATTGATAACAGAAGAAAAACACTAAGAATCTGTTTGGAAAAAATAATTTATTTACCAATTACTTGAGTGAGATCAGAACTAGACTGAGTCTAGTCTTTTGAAAATGGAAATTCCCACCTATTTTCTTGATACATAAGTTCTTCTGTAGAGAGAAAATAGGATTAAAATTAGCCCTTCAGCTAGTGCTGTTTAAAAAAAAAACCACAAGTTTTCAGATGAGTGCTCTGAAATAGCTAAGTGAGCACTCCCTTGAGTTTGAACAGACAGTAAGTTTAAATATAGGCCAATTAAGCTGATTTTAATACTGCAGATATTCAACTGATATTTATAAACTAGACAACTTTCACTTTGTGCAACACTACAGCATATTATAAACATAATATTACATACATTGATATTATCACCATGTAATTGACATTAATTTACCATATTATAACCATATGACACCATTAAATATTTTGTCTTTCTAATACTGTTTCGATTTCCAGTACCTTTAACATTAAGCTCCTTTTTCATCTTCATCTCTTTAAGAACAGGAAAAAGAAAAGCAGGCAACAAAGAACATATTAATACTGTGTGCAGCAAGTGAAAAAAAGGTTTAAATAACATAAATATCACTTTGAGGTATAAATGTACTTTAATTATATGTATAAATTATAAAATCTGCTTTATTAATAACTAAAGTGACATGACTTAATCCTTACACACTGAGCTGATGTAGTATCTCCTCAGTGGTATAGGACAGACATATTTGGACCTATTTTATCTTTGTATAGGGATACAAATATTGAATATATAAATATGCTCAGAAATACTCATACCTATGAGAGCACAGGACAATTATGAATATTTATAATCCGGAATTGTGAAGAGTCTGAGTTGTTTTAATTTGTGTTACCATTGATAGCTTTAGATTTACCTATTAGTGTTCTTATAAATCTCATTAATAGAGGTTCCCTTAGCAATGTGCTTTTACTAATTCTGCAGCTGTAGCAATAGAAAGCATTAAGGTGTTCTGAGACAATTTTCAGCTAGTGTCCCTGCATTGAGCAAGACATATTTATTGCAGCATTGTGGTTTATGTCTTTATCTTTATTAATGCAGTATTAGCATTGTTATTACCCTCAGAAGAGAATTTCTATATTCACAGAATACCCAGTAACAAAGTAAGAATTTATTTACTGGTCATTCTTAAGATAAGAAACACATTTGTCATGACTGGACAGAAGAAACACATTCTTAATTAGAGACCACACTCTTTATGTTGAATGAAATAAACATTCATATCAAGTTTACTGTCAGTGTCATGTTTCTGGTAACTCCAAAATTTCAATCTAATTTAGACTATAATGTTTTATTAATAAAATTTAGTTTGTCTACTAGACTACTGGAGCTTCCACCTCAGCACGAGGTGGCAGCTAGGTTCTGTGTTTGGAAAAAAACAGCTCGCTGATCACCTCCCTGCTTGTTAGGTAGCTGCTCCCAAAAGAACTGTGCATGTATCTGTCCCATCTTTGTCAGACCCACACATTTTCCTGAGTCAGATGCAATGGTAGACCCACATCTCTCTGCTCTGCTAAATGGCTTAATCATAAAAGGAAATATGACACATCAGTACACAGGCAGTTAAAGGGTTCTGGTTAAGATGAAGACAGATACAACATTCACCAAGACTATGAACTTACTTTTTTTTAAACACCAGGTAAACAATTCTGGGACTGCAACATTAAAAAAATCTAGATACACTTCCTGAAATTCACCACAGCAAAATTAATATATCTTTCCTAAGCTTGGTTGCAGATAAGAGACATGCCTCTAAGCAGATTACAGCCATATCAAATAAAATCACATTACAGCAAGATACCTCAGTTTCATCATACATCATACCTGCATCTTACAGTTGCAATTTATACTAGAACCCAAGGCATATTTCCAAAGGCTAGAGATTTTTACATCAAAGGCTTGATCCTTGGCAGAAGCAACTAGCCATTTAGAGGAACAATGATACAAATGCAGAAATACTAGTTAGTTATGATCAGAGAAAGAAAGTAGGTTAATGACAGTAAAAACTGCCAAAAGCTTGATAAACACCTTTCCAAGACCAATCATACCATTTTTAGCTACTCAGATAGTCCTTGAAAGGTTTTCTTTAGGCCTTTACGAGCCATTAGAAAATCCATTGACTGATTTTAATGTGCGATTCATATATCACATGCACACACACAGAGACATATAATTGCAAAGTGGTTGAGGATGGAAGTGACCTCTGGAGGTCTTCTGGTCCAAACACTCTGCTCAAGCAGGGCCAGCTAGAGTCAGTTGCCCAGGACCACGTCCAGACAGCTATTAAATATCTCCAAGGAGGTAGACTTCATAACCGCTCTGGTCAACTTGTGCCAGTGCTCAGTCACCCTCACAGTGAAAAAGTGTTTCCTGATGTTCAGGAGGAACCTCCAGCATTTCAGTGTGTGCCCATTGCCTCTGGTCCTGACACTGGGCACCACTGAAACAAGTCTAGCACTGTCTTCTCTGAATCGTCCTTTCAGATGTTTATACACATTCATGACGTTGCCCCTGAGCCTTCTCTTCTCCAGGGTGAACAGTCCCACCTCACTCAGTTCTTCCTTATAGGAGAGGTGCTTCAGTCCCTTAATCACCTTCATGGTTCTTCACTGGACTCTTTTCAGTATGTCCATGTCTCAAACTGGGGAGTCCAGAATTGTACACAGATCAGTCCAGGTGTAGCCTCATCACGGCTAAGCAGAGGCTAAAGATCATCTCTCTTGACCTGCTAGCAATGCTTTTCTTAATGCAGCCCAGAATAGCAGTAGCCTTTTTTAATGCAAGGGAATGTTGTTGGCTTATATTCAACTTGGTGTCCACCAGAACTCCCAAGCCCTTTCCTGCAAAGCTGTTTTCCAGCTGGGGAAACTCATTGTATTCATAATAGGGAAAAGATGAAGAAGGAAATTACTACAGGAACAAATAATCATTACCTATAACCATTATTCTGTATTCACATATAGCCAACAAGGTCTAAGAGACATATTCAAATGTATGAAATCAAGGGAGTCTACATATGTGTCTAAAATGAAATGTGACCCAACTAGTTTTAGGCACGTATTTGTTCCAGAAATAGTCTATGTCCAGAAAGAATCAAAGCTTGTCCCCATAATGAGATAGATCAGTTTAAAAATTGTGCCATCATTTTGTAGCTATCTTCTTGCCATAGGAATTTCCACCTCTGCAACAAGCAGGGGGTCTTTGAGTCTAATCCAGATGAATGGAGTTCACAGAAGCCTGAAAGCTGAATCATCTCTTCCTGACAGGAGAAAATGCCACAAGGAGAGGTGATCACTGAGCAAGCAAAGATAAGGACCTGAAACATGAGTGTTTCTCATGCCCACATGCCAACAAGTAGAAAGTTACGTGTAAAGGAGTTCAGGAACCTGTTGGGTTGGGTGGGAGGACACTGGTATTTTTGAAGATGTCAGCAGACAACGGCAAAGGCAGGGCACAGGGCCTACTGGAGACACTTGCTGACGGTGTGATTCTATGCAGTATCATGTCCAAACCCATCAGTCCTGCTGCTCAGCAAACTGAATTACCATTAGTGCTGTGCTGCGCTGGTGGGGGTCTACACTGTTTCTGGATGCAGTCCTGGTTTAATCATGTTATCTTGGCTGTGACTGGACCAGACTCCACTGTGAAATGCATGTATATCCCCAGCATCTACAGACCCTGTAACTAAGTCCATATTGAGTCAGGAATGATCAGTAGCTCAACAAATTTCTCAATTTGAGAGATGAAAGCTGAAAGATATCTCTAAATCAGCAACCAAAGCCAGAGTTTTGAAGTAATTAAGAAAGGACTACAATGGGACAGGATGATAAGGCTAACAGTGCTCAGGAATTTATCTCATAGGTTACCATGCATATGCCACAGTTACAGTGGCAGTCATACAGAAATGCGCCAGTAAGACGAAGAATTATGAAGTATCCAACAGGGAAAGGTGCCCTCAGTCACCCCTGATAAAGCTACAGATCAGTTTCTCAAGTAGCTAATCTGTTATTACCAATCACTCTTTTGATTACCTGGGTGATTAGGGTGTTTAACATTGAAACTGAAAGCAAGAGAAAAATCACTATGGATCTATACATGTTTTCCTATTTAGATTCTTATAAAATTATCCATGCCAACCCACAATAAATTATCACTAAATTAATAGTGGACAGTAGATACATAATTCTCTTCCTACTTCCCACAGCTAGCTGGAAACAAAACCAGGTTGTTTTCTCTGCCTTGATATTTCTTCCCCACCCCTCTCCACGCACCCACCCCCCGCCTCCCCTTTTGCCTTTGTCTCTTCTTCCTGGGTATTTTTTAGCAGCAGCTTTGGAAAAGTGAAGATGAAAAAGTGAGCCTCGGACTTTTTTCTGAAGGCAATGAGATATGTGGCCTTTCTTATTTCCTCTGATAATGAGATCCAAACCACTTGCCTTGGTGCCAAGGAAGCCCCATCTCCAGCTCCCACAAGCTTCACCCTTGAGGCTGACAAGCTCGTAGTTTCTGACAGAATGTTGTTGTCAAAGGATGTCATCAATACAAAGAGAAAAGTCCTCCCAGGGAAATTCTGAGTCCTGTTCATCAGTGGTCTTGAAGATTAATAATGGGACCTTGAGTTTGATCCAACATATTTATGATTTCCTGATCAATTTATTAAATACATTAGTTCATTAATTTTGTGGGGGTTTTCAGCTAAAATCTGAACATGGGGTTATAGAACTGAGGGAGAGAAACCTAGTGACTGCCATTGAGTATGCTTAAGTCATTGAAGCATTATTATTTAGTTTCTACCTTCTCTTTGGTCCAGGCATCTCTTGTTCACCAGCTTTTAGTTAATCAATGATTTCTTTATAGAGAGTCAGGAAAAAACTTAGTATGAATCTTTTTTCTTTTTTTTCCATTTCACATCTGAGGGAACTAACAGACAAGTCTTGCTGTAGGAACGGATTTATGTATTAGACATCTCCAGGTGTTTATCCTGCTCTTCTGCTGGAATTACCAGAAGGAGGTATGAGCCAGATACTCAGCAGCTGTGGCTTACAACTCGGTGTATCAACTTAAACTGAAATGGAAGGTGGTTTAGACTACCACACCAGACTCCTAGATTCACTCCCACTGCTTTTCCCACAGGGGCAGTAACAGCAGCGTAGGGAAGCAACAAACACCCACGCACTACACCAGCCACCAGGGCTCCCCCTGCCAGCCCCCTTAGTCAGACAGGTGAGGCACAAGGACGTCACAGCATATAAAACCAGGGCACTTCACATGCGTGTCGAAAGAAGGTTAGCATTTAGTTCAGGGACGACTGATCATTTCTAGACAGATTGTCTTCTTTCCCTTAAAGTCAGGACTTTTTGTGGCCCTGCTACTTACAGCTCTTTAGCCTCCAACAGCTGTAACAATTTTCATTCCTTAAAATATTATCGCCAGCGTCCATATTAAATACTGATATCTTGACTATTAGAGGAATTTTTTTTTCTCACTTGACCATATACAGCCCAGATTCTGCACTCTCAGCGACTTCTACCAAGCAGACCCCTGGTCTGCCATTTATCCCTGTGCACTTTGGTGGACACTTTTAATTTCAACCTCCTGTTTCATTTTGTCTGCTCTAATAAATGTGCATGATGTATAGGTTGTATTTTACAATACTGATCGATGACGGACTAAGCTCTGTTTATGGTAAATCTCACAAAACTGGTCACTAAAGTGAGTCATTGTTGAACCTTTATGACAATTTTCCATCATCCTTCTGACTGACATGGAAATTAAAAACTGTTGTTCTACCACTTTCTTCTAAAAGAAAATAAGCCATTCCACTTGAGGAAATATATTTCCAGTTTATGCCTTCCTTATTTTATCACTTTACTACAAGTGTTTATTTCTTCCTGCTGTTTGGGCCCACAGTAGAACTGCTCAGCTGTGTTTCCACATGTTCTTTTTATACTTGAACTCCTAACATAATTCCAAAATAATGGATCAACTGATCTAAAAATTCCTTCCCTGTTTACATTTGAAAACATGTGCTTTCCAACCCACAGTGGAAAGACACCATAGCTTTCACTGACAGCTGCATACAGCCTAGCAGTGAGGTGGTAACAAGGAGCCATAGCCTGGACAGGAGGGACGGTACCATGGAGGACCACAGAACTGGCATTGCCCTACTCCCAGCCTCCCAAGCAGCAGGAAGCTCTCATGGACGATGCAGGAAACCTGTCAGATACAACAGGTTTTGCTGACTCACTTGCTGGTACCGGTCCCTTCATGATTTTTTTTTTTTAATTCAGCCTTTTCCTGTTCCTTTCTGTGGTGCTGTTGGCATTGCTGTTTCTTGCTCATTTGTAAGCTTTGATGTTTTCAAGGCATGCAAAGCCAGTATGTCAGCAATGCCAAAAAAAAGTACTAATAAATTCCATCTGATTATAATTCAACAAGAGCTTGTACCAGCTTGACTGTCCTTTACCTTAAGGCTACCTGACAATACCATAAGGCCAAATTCAGAACTAATGTGTAGAGAAGCTTTAGTTCAAAGGCTTTGAGGCTGGGCTGATTAACCTCCCTGGAATGTCAGGGCAGTCTCCTGCCCCACAGCCTAAGCAGGGATAAGCTCAGGTGGAACAGGTGACCATATTCCCACTCCTTCAATAGCCTCCAGGGATGTGAGTGGGGGAGGCAGAGAAGACAGAGGAGAGGAGAGTGTGTGGTGCTAGGCTGGAAGGGCGGTAGAGCCTCATGAGAGTATATGTATTGGCTTACCAGCCTGATAGTATCTGTCAACATGAACACTCTTAATGCCATATTATTCTTCTTTTAAGGCTTGTCTGCAGTGGAAGACCTGTGTTTAAGGTTGGAAGACCTTAGTGGGAGTTAAAACCAAAGAAAATCCCAGGACAGCTGCTCTGTTGAAGATCCCAAAAACAGGAATCCAGAATGTAGGTGGATTCTGGAAAGGAACTGTAGGTCATTTTCCCTTCCCATTAAAGCTCTGCAAGAGTTTATTTATATGGACCCTTTCTGAGTTCACTCAGCCTCGGTTTTTTGTTTGGATGTTGTTGCTGTTGCTCTACAAAATAGATCATTTTCTTATAACCTCTTCTACTTCCTAAAGTCAGTCATAAAAATTTGGTTACACATAACCCCTGAACTTGAATTTATAGTATCTGTCTTACAGCTACCCTGGTATGGATTGATGGCCATGTTGCTTATATCCAATCACCCCACAGAAACATCTAATGGACTTGGCAGATCGTTTAATGAAAGGAAAAGAGAGGACTGCCTGCCAGTTTCAAGTAGATCAATGTAACACTGTAGGAAGCATTAATGGAAAACGGACAGATTAGTATAATATTTGATAATATTGAAACTGAGATTCAGTTTACATAAAAGAAATAATGCATATCATAGATTTTAGACTTCCACATTAATGAAGAGAAATATCAACAGTGGTGGAAATCTCTCAGAGCAACTACATCTAAAATTAGGTAAAAATTAAAGAATATTTTGGAAAGCAGGCACTTGCAAAACTTCTTCAGAAGAGTAAAAACTTTCCCTAATAAACACTTACAAAACTATTTTGAAGAAACGCTCATGATCATTGAGGGCAATTTAGCATTCCTCTCTCAGAAAGGTTCGTTTTCTGTTTTTTAAACAAGATGCAAATTTTGACAAGCAGCCAATGAAGCAATAAAATATATTAAAAGACACGGAAGCTTTCTCTGATTCAAAAGTCATTACAGGATAATTTGAAGCAGATTGCATGGAGTAAATTTCCTGTTTCTCTCCTCCGAAGAATCCTACTGTTTACCTCTGGAAGAAAGTGGGCAGTAACCTGGAAGGTTTCTCAACAGAAGATGTTATAATTATAAAAAAAATAATTTCTGGCACAGCACCTTGTTTCTGAAAGAGACACAAAAAACCCAATAGTGCCTTATCTTCAAAACAAACCAGCCAGAAGTCATATCAGCATCAGAACAAAGATTTTCTTGTGAAGCCAAAAGTTAGTGACTTCAGAATGGCTCCCTGTTGGCTGAATCCAAAGGTGGTCAAGGAGATGCAAGAGGATGGCTTTATGTGTAGGTAACACTTATGATTATGTTAGTCCAAACTACATGACGTGTAACTGTCCCCACTGTAACAACTACTGGTGTGGTTTCTCCTCTCCTCACACAGTGGCCCATGTGATATGTGCACGACATAGCCATGAAGATGTTGACAGCTCTGCTTCAATCAGCTGTGGAGGACTGTTCTGTAGGAGGAGTTGAATGAAAAGAAGCTATATTTCTATATCTTATCTGGTTCACCTCTTCAAAGTGTTCAAGCTCCAGAGCTATACAATAGCTAGCCTAGCCAAGACTGTCTCCAGCCCTGGTCCAGAGGAGTCTCTGGGAAGCTGCTAGGAGACCGTGTATAGAGCAGGAAACAACAGGAGAAAAAACGTAATTTGTATAGAAATTATGTCTTGTAACAGAATTACACTTTCCAACAATAGGAAATCATGACAAATGTGATTTTGTTCCAGTAATTATTTAAGATACATGTTTACTAACAGCCCTTTCAGGTCCTTATATCAGGCATAAACACAGAGAAAAAGACTGTAAAAATGCCATTCTCTCAAAAGACCTACTACATGGATAAATTAGTTGAAAAGAATGCAGGTCACTTTAAAACAGATAATGTAGTCCAATCTCGATCATGAGGCTACAGGCCATATCACCTGGCAAGAGAAAGATGACACCAGAGCTCTTAGGCAAATCCCTCATGCAAAACACCTGGTTCCAGACCAAAAATAATAAGTGTTTGTTCAGGGATGGTGCATCAGTAAGTGAAACAAGAAGCATGTCAGAATGGAAGTGTCTGGGAAAAACTGATACTGGAAACATCATCCAGAGATTGAAGAAAAGCCAGGGCAGGGGAACAGAGTAGGACTGAGGGGGCATCCACTAAAAAGGGTGCACAAGCAATCATAGAGAAGAGCAGAGGCTCTCAGCACCCATGGTGAGAACAGCCTGGCCATAGGCCACCTGCTTTATGAGCAGAGGAGCTCAGGCAGGGAGAGTTCCCGCAGTAAATCCTGTCCTGAAAACAAACAAACAAACAAACAAACCAAACCAAAACAAAACAAAACAGAAAGAAAAAAAAAATAAAACAAAAAGGGAGAAAAACAGTAGAAAGGTAGGAGCTGCATAAGGTCATGGTATTGAACTGCAGCAGATTCTGTCACTTCCAAACAAACCTGTGAGAAGGATAAAATGGGCATTGGTCTGCTCCACTCTACTAGCTTCACCTCACGTGGAAACCCTCCCTTATCATCCGTGCAGGATAAGTGATTCTGCTTTTTCTTGCTTTTCTCCCTAAACTGTATGCAGAATACATCTCTCACCACCCACAGTTTATATAAATTGTGATTCCTTTAAAAAGGCTGTGACTCTGCAGGATATTGAAACTGTGACAGATGTGCTAGGTTTAGCGAAAAGTGAAGTTGAAATAGTTATATGGTTCAACCATGTTCACACGTAGAAAAGGAGGAAAAGGCAGGAAAATGAAAGATGAAATGCATAGTCGTTTTTACTAGTAACACAACTGTGGAGCTCACAATCACCAGTCAGTTCCTCCCTGTGTCAGCAGACCACAGAGGAATGGGCCCTTTTCCAGCAGAGACAGCGCAAGAAGTAACATCAAGAGGGAGGAGCACAAAATCGAATGGAATAGTCACAATAAGGCCATTAAGCACCCACAGCAGCATAGTTGCTGACTGCTTCCGCCCCCCTCAAAACCTTCCAAATACTGCTGCTCTTGAAAAGTAAGTACTGGTATACCCTGTGTGTCCAAATTGACAGAAAATGTCAGCATCATTCCACCACTCCCACCCCCAAACCATACGATGTTGCAAGTATAATACAGGTTGAAGTCACTGAGCCTATATGGCATCAAAAAAATTACCACTCAAATAATGGCTAGTAAAATCTTCCCCAACAATCCCAAAAGCGGGGCTGTGGGGGACACAGCTATTAAAATGAACTTTGCGATCAAAGTACACAGGAGAACTGTTTGGAAGGAAATTTAATTTTGTATTTTGCTGTCTTGTACCAATAATCAAAATGACAGCACTGCTGAGAGTTACTCGTTTCCTGCAGACTACCTAATTTGTGATTGTGGTAGCAATACGTTTCTAGAACTGCAGTGAAGCATTAGCTAGGGGTTTTTTTTCACCTTAGTTTTGTCAAAGCAAAAAGGGATTTCCAGCCCCCTCATTTCTATTTCCAAACATGCATGTTCATTCAGCAGCCAAAATTGGACCCCTCTGCCCTGTGCAATTACATTTCCATGACTCAAGCTGGGTGTTTGTGTTTTATCCTGGTGATTAATAGCATTCACATTTAAATGGTCACAACCAGCCTTTGAAGTCATTAACACCCCATTAAGATGAATAGGGTAACTTCACACCTTTTGTTTCAGTCTCTGGACTATGGAACCAACAAAACCGCAGCATATTGATTTACAGAGTAACTACCTTCACAGCCACTGAAGTAAAAAATATGGAGGCTTAAATACGGGGAAACGCTTCAATATTTGCTGAACAACTCTGGTTATAATCCACTATCCTGAAATTTCAACACCTGGAGAGTCATTGCCTCCTTAGTAATAGGGTAATGACATTTAAACCACTAATGATTCTAACACAGGTTGCACCATGATGCAAATAACTGTCAGTGTGAAGTTTCCATTTAACATCTTCTTAGAGAAAATAAATAAGTATTTGCAGCACCTAACTCCTCTGTAGAGAAAACATCTCTCCAGGTTTAAATAATGCTGACTCTGGTATTTATTCTTATACATAAAACAATAATGTAATCCCTATTGTATCTCTCTATTCAGAATGCAGTACTGATACACGAAAATCTAGTTAGAACTGGGGGGGGGGGGGGGGGAAGTGTTTTTCACAATGAGTAATTGTAAATAAAACCATATTGTGTCTACAGTAATGTGCTTTGTCCTAGCTCAGCTACATTAGTCTTGCTCAGCAGAAATGTAATTTACATGGGCTTTTGGAACAATCTTTCTACACTAGGCTAATTTTGGGTTTTCTGCAGTAACAAAGAAGCTGAACTACATACTAGACAAAAAGTCAATACTCTTTGACCTGATAAGCTGTGGAAGCTCACCCATGATCACATTTAAACCAGAGTGCATTAAAAGATAGCAAATAAGGAAGAAAACAGGAAAAAGGATGCCATTCAACTTCTGGCTTTGAGCCATCTTTGGCTCATGAATTTCCTCATAGAAAAAGGTGCACCATCATTATTACAGAAGCGGAAAAATAATTTTCATTAATTTCTACAACACTCTCTTTCCTTTACTCTAGAAAGTAGGAAGAAGTTACCCTCCATGCCTATGAGAAGCTACCAGTGGGTTTATAAGAGGTCATAGAGATCAAGGGTTTTGCAGTGCACTACTCCAGGTTTGAATCAGGTAGCGAATTGGGACTGTTGATATAGGAAAGAACTGTTCAGATTCAATCATGACAACAGATTAATACAGCATTCAATTAATCTGCTTAACATTACTGAGGCACAGTTAGGCATTGTAATTGCTATTCTAGAGAGACACAAAGAGAGGCAATAACTCGCCCAGGGCACCCAGTAAGTCAGTGGTGGAACTATAACCAGGAGTTGGAAACTCTTGACTCCCTGCTCTCAAGACCAAACTGCCTAATAGACTGCACTCTGCACTGGTTTGCTTTTATAAGGTTGTTTCGTGCTCCAGATCCCTTGTGCTGGGGTTTTCTCTCTGCCACTGTAGAGAAAAAAAAAAAAATGTTATCATTGAGCACTTAAAATGCAATGGACAAGCTGGTTGCAAGGAATCTTAATTTTTCTTCCAATAAGAATTAGACCCATTAGACAGTGCCAGAAGCAGAAAGGCAGCTCTGATTGCCTCAGCAGTGATCCAGTAGCCTTGATTAGGCAAAACATCTGACCTTCAGTCTGGTAGTTAATCCATTTGGGAACTGGAAATTGGATTATTCTCTAGTAAAGTAAGAGATTCCTCTTATTGTCCCTTAAATACCTTCAGAGTATTTTGTTTCAAATCAGTAAACAAACCATCATTGCTGGCTGTTGCTTTAAAACAATCACCATGAAAAATATTATAATAATTTTCTGAAAATGTTAGTCAGAGAAAGCAATCTGGTTAAATTCAGTCAGTTTTAAGTTTGCTGCTCTGGAGTTCAGTGTGTTCTGGATGGAATTAACTGTGTGAGTCAGATAGTTTTTATGACTTGGGCTTGGCTTTTTTTTTTCATTGCTATCAGTCACACATACATCCCACCAGAAGTGTATTTCAGGAGAGCAACAATTTAAACATTACCTACCATTCACATTAGGTTTAAATAGGGACAAAAAGGAAATAAAAATTCCTATTTCCTGTCTGGTTTTAAACTTTTTTCCCTCTATGAAACATGAAGAGAACCAATATATTTCAGCAAGTTGTATAAGACACAAAAAGGCCACAAGCTATGTGAAGTATAGCTACATTTGTGCTAGAGTTTTGACATTATTTGGATAGAGAAATCTGGAGTATTTCGTCTTGATTATAAAACCCTAAGGAATGCCCTGGGTGTTTCACCACATACTAAGAGAGATGATGGGAGAAAACTGGCAAAAGTTATCTCTTCCCACCCAGTTTAACTGATTGAGACAGGGCAATTTTGTTGGAAGAGTCTGCTGGCAATCAATATGTCTCAGCTTGCTCCTATATGCCTTGCTGAGAGAGAGCGGGCTGTTGGAAGAGAATCAAGACCTGAAACTTCTTCTACTCTAGTTTAAAGCTTATGAAAGCAAGTGATCTCCAAGGCACTAATCCTTTCACCTTGGTAAACATGCAATGAATTTAAATGAAAGAAAAACAGAAGGGCTCCTCCCTCCTCCTCCTTCTACAGCAGTGCTGAGTCTTATGGGCTGCACAGCACTATCTGCCTTGCTAGTCCACTGCAGCCAATCCTGTAAAGACCAAATTTGTAAAAAAAACCCCAACACTGAAGAGAACAAAGAGAACGGAAGAGTATATCCTCTGCCCATTTCTCAACATATGTTTTCAAACAAAAAGCCAGTACTTTGCCCTACATGAACAACTACAGGTTTGACAAAGGTGAATCAGTTCTGGCATCCTGTTACTGCTCACAACAGGCACCCATTCTCCTGATCTGCCTCTCTTTCTTGGCACCAGCTCCAGAAGTAAGTAAAACAGTCTGGCTTTAAAAAACAAACAATTAAAGACGTTCCTTGTTCCTGAAGAGTTATTTAGTAGTGTTTGCTTATTGACCAAATATTTTTATACATTATATAAATAAAACTGGCTTACTGAGCTCAGAAGACAATAAACACAATCAAGACTTTTACTTGAGGCATTCACTTATTTACTTAATAATAATATTATAATGGATTGTCAGTAATTTGATCTGGCAACTCAAATAAAAGTGTACCCCTCCGGAAATATAGGATCAGGTCAAAGAAGAAGACTTTCTCTTTGTTCCCTTAAGGAACAAACAGTATACCTAAAAATAGTATTTTGTGTATATCCTCCTAAGGTTAAAGTGAAGCAAAGGAGCAGTGAAATTTACAAAAGCTCCAGTCAAGTATGTTGTACTTGGACTTTAATCAATAACACTGCGCCTTTCTTCACTGGAGGCCTATCAGTTCGTGAGCTGTCCCTGCCTGTTTAAGAAACACTTTTCTAAGAGCTGCTAGTCCACTCTGCCCAGGCTTTTTCTAAATCCACTGATTTATTAAGGAAGATGATTCAGTATTGGTTGTTTGCTAGCTGAGTGATACAGACCAGGAAGATCATATGCTCTGGTTTAAATCACTATTGTCTGACTGTGATTACAGGAAAATGAAGATTAGACTCAAAAGTTCAGCACCTCATGAATAGGAGATAAAATTGAGAGAGTTGGATTAAGTCATTGTCCAATATTTTATCTGATAGCTGATCTACCACATTTTTCTTCTTGGTATTGGTTAGTGACAGACCATTGTCTGTCATGGCTTAAGATAAATTTACCCACGCTCTAGCATTTTCCTTATCAAATACACATCCCTGATGGGGAGTGTTCCAAATGTTCCAAACCTGTTATAACTGTATTTGTTTGGTTCATACTAAACCAGGTAGGTGGTTACATTGATGCAGGAAGCTAAATTCAGCAAAATCTGCTTAATGTGTGACAAAAGGCATGGCTCTGCACCAGACGTATCCTGGTGAAATCTCTCCTCCTAATGTTCTGCTGACAGGGAGCCTGTGAGGGAGCAGTAGGAGTTATTGTTTTTCTGTGATAAGGCTCTGGTTAAGAGCATTTTTAGATGCTCTCTCATTCTTCCCTTGCAGCAGTCCATCCAATACAAGGATTTCATTATCCCCATTGCCACGGTACTATGGCATGTAATACAAATAATGAAGAACAAACAAATGGAGGCATGGATAACCCACACATAGGGTTATTGGCTAGGGGGCTTCTTCAGCCCCTCCATACCTCACCTCTGCCTAGGCTGTAATTACATTTGCCTGCCTTGTATTGCTCCCTCAGTGCCATTTCCATGGCTGGTACTTTATTCCAGAGTTTCAGTCAAAAAGTAAAGCCTGCTTTTTGAGAAATGCATATGCATTTTCCCCTTTAGGTATTTAAAGATTAAAATTAACTGGTGCAGAAAGTCAGTAGGAAGTTCTCTGTCTCATCTGAACTCTATAACGTGGGGTAAAGGTTAGGAGGAGGAATGACATTCTCTGTTCATTTGTACTGCATATTTGGGTAGTGGCACAGATCAGTATTCAGTAGGGAAAACATATAGGGAGAAGATCAGCCATATGGTTGCAGAACACAGTCACTAGGACTCTCCTCACAAGGAATCTTTCAGGAGCCCGAGTGAACAAGGCTTATAGCACAATCCCAGCCTCCACAGCCTGCTCTGAATTTCTTCTGTGTCTTAATGCAGCACAGCCATGCAAACCCTGTTCCTTTACCTACATTAAAAACAAACCAGCTATGGTTAAGAAGACTACTCTGTGTGTAAAATGATAAAAACAAGCCACTGGTAGATTTTACAGCTAGTCACTCTATTTCAATGTGTACTTGAAAATATTTTCACGAAACCACAACAAAGCTACTCAACATTTGCTTGTAAAGCATATGTACACACAAAGAGCCTGAGATTCCCTCCATGTAGCTTGAAATCTTGGAACCCTGCTTAATGCAATCTGCATGCTGTAATAACAAAGCATGCTTGGACTAGCTAAGAGAGGCAATTAGGAGTTTCCTCACTTTGTTGCTCTATCAAGCACTTTACAGGAATTTAGCATTCCTTTCTTTTTTCCTTTGGGTGTTTTGTTGTTTTGCTTTTTTTTCTCCTCCCTATGGAATGAAAGTGTGAAATTTTCTTACTTTGAAAATATTGACTAATTCAAGAAGCCATTCACAAGAGTCATCCAGTTACCGGGTTTTGAGACAAAGGGCAAAGAATCAGTTCTGGAATACATAAAAGTTTGCCTATAACTCATTGATAGTTTGAAATACTGAAAATATTCTGTGACATTGCTATTATAACAATACTAGTATTACAGTAGGCAGAAAGAACTCCACCCATAAGCTTACCTCAGGGCTTGGCACTAACACAATTCTTTCAGTGTAACAGTGATTAGTTGTAATGGTTAGCTAAATGGTTTTATTTTATTTCATTGTATTTGGGCAAAGAAAAAGGAAAAACACATTTTTCAAAGAACTGCATGAAAATGCATGTTTCTTTTGTGTTGAAGTTTTAACTATTAAGATACAGCCACATTTAGATATTCAGATTTTCATCTATCATATCAGAAGAAATTAGAACTTCTACACAAAAACCAGAAATGTGGTCCATCTGCCCCAGTATTCTGTCTCCAGCACTGGTCAACATGAGAAGCTTCAGAGGTAGGCAGCTATCCTATTATCTCCCCATGACAGAATATCTTCCTCACCTCCTCCTGGCAATCAAGATTATATTCCAACCTTGATACCCAGAAATAAACTCTGAAATAGAAGTTTTTCTGTTAATGTTTCTGTCTTTGGAATTGTATTTTATATCTACGTCAAATTAGCTGTTTAATCCGAAACTGTCTCTAAATTCTGGATCTCAACAACATCCTGTGGTAGTAAGAGTTAACTCTGCAAGATAGAAAAAAGTATTTCTTTTTCTGTGCTGAATTTACTATCTTTGGGGGACACTGAGTGTTTCCTTGGTCTTGTACCTTCATCAGACCCTTTCAGACCTGGCAGCTTCCCCTCTCATTTTATCAAAAGATTTCAGTGTCTGAATCAAATGACAGTAGTACTGTTAATGTTCAGGAGCCTGGCAAACTACAAGAAGGACAAACAGGAGTAGCATTGCTACTTACAGCATCACAAACAGGAAGTGAAAGACAACTAAGATGACACTAAATAATGAAGAATGAAACAAAAGTGCAGGCAAAGCAAGTTGCTTAGGCAGCATGTGGCCAGAAGAGGCAAGATAACTCCAGTGAAGTCATGGGCTTTTGTCTGCCTCATTTGTGCCAACAGAGGAGATAAGCATGAGAAGAAATGCAAGACTTGTCCCTCAGCCCAAACAACTACAACTCTACTGGAGTCAGCATGCAAGGCATCGTCTGTGTCTGGAAGGAAAAAAATCAGAAGAGTCAAAGTCAGCTGGTTCTCCACTAGTGGACTGCAGGTCCATGTGTTCTTCTAGTAAAGATTGGCCTTAACACATTGTACCTTTCCAGCACTCAGTTTTGCCCACATCCCCGCAAACCTAGACTATCTTCTGCTTGTCTGTGTTCCCATTTGAAGACTCCACAGGAGAGTTGTAGAGATGGATTACATGTCCTGCTCTAAATTTGTTGTTATGATTTCTTTTTTGCACAGAAATGTAAACCCCCTTATAACTATTAGACACATGATTTATATAAAAATAAAGGTAATAGCTAGCCTAGAAGACTTGTTATTTTTCTAATTTACATGGAAAGCAACAGTCAAGCTTTCAATACGTTACTCTTCTTCTAGTACTCACTACAATTTGAGCTAGTGTTCATGAAGGCTTCGAAATTACTGGGAAGGCTGTAGCTAATCATCTATTTCCTTATGTTTTCCAGCAGCCATGCCAAGACCATAAGTTGAAATAAGTCCCTTAAAACTATGAAACGTGCTGCAACTCATGGAAATTTTTCAGAAATGCGAGTTTAATTATCAGTTAAGAGATTGCAGTATGGAGTATGTGCCAAAAGGAACCTTCTATTTGAGTACAACTGATGATGTGATGAAGGACAGCTGACAAGTCATCTCTGAGGAATAATTTCTTTTCTCCTGAAGTCAATTAGAGCACAGGAAGGCATTTGGAAGATCCATTTCTTGCTCAATCCAGTTTTCTCTATGCAGTCGCAGAACTAAAGTTCACACTGTAGTTTTGAAACCCAAAACCCACAGTCCAGGGTCTAATGGTGAAGTATATTGATCTTTTCTGGACTCTCTTATGTAACTTTTGGGGGTTCCAGGCATGGTTTTATTCAAAACCACACCACACAGATAGGTGCTTCTGCCACCTGAAGGGAACAGACAACATAGCAATCAGGAAGAGAGACTATTAAAGGACATTCACCCATCAAATCCCAGTAACAATACAATATGCCCAAATATGCCTTAAACAGAAAGCCCAAACTACAGAAAAATTGTCTTAAACTGTGTTCTAGCCGTGATCTGGAAGGGAAATACAGTGTGAGAGCAAAGACACAGCTCCCAGCACACCTGCTCAGCACCAGTTCCCCATGCCCATTGGAGGCTCCAGCTGCTGATCCAGACCGCTCATCCAGCCTGCTGTAACTCCACAACTGTGGGTCCAGCAGTAGGTCAGTTTATATGCCTGTTTACCCCAGGGGTCTCTGCACCACCAACCTGCACAAATCTTTGCTCAGTGTGAAAGGTTGCTTACCAAATAATAGCTCACCCAGAGTGGATGACCCTCACAAGGCAATGTTTCCCACTGTGTGGGAGGGCTTGTGTGCCTCTTCGAGTATATGCCCATCCTCTGGCAGCATCCTGTCTATCCAGCATGGAGGAGACATCTGACAGGCTTCTCTCTTGGCTAAGCAATCTCACCTCTGCTCGTCTTCTCACCAGGAAGAAGACATGGGTGTTATGATGACATGTTATGAAGGGATACACAACCAACATTTTCAAAAAAATGAGAGGTTAACACTTAAATTCCCATAACTGTGTTTGAATGAGTCCTGTAGCTGGGTAAAAACATGCACAATATTCAGACCGTAGGTAGTGTACATAAAGTTGGGGAGAGATCTTCAAATGCATGTGGGTATTCAGTTCCCCTTGATGCCATATGGACATAAGCAGCAGAATGCTACTGAAAATCCTGCTGGCTCTCTGTCTGCATGTTTAGCTGCTAAGCATCTTTAAATTCTCTTTCTTAAGAACTAAGGCTAAAAACCTATCTCTGTCCAAATCTATAACTAATTCCCATTGACCTCCACGGTCCCAGGATTCTATCTTAAATCTGTATTCAATCATTTGAATAAGTAATCTGGATTTTTTAGTATTTAATTCCCTAAGAGCTCTCATATTTAGCTAAATATGGGTCCTGGAGCCGAAGCGTAAACTTTGAAGTTTTACATTGGACACATATTTTTAGAAATATTGCTTCTAATCACACATGTGATCCTTTTCATCGTATTGGTTATTTTAAAGATACAGAATACACTAATGTGGACTACCATCTCTTGAAAATTAAAATAGACTTAAAATGCCATATGTTGTACTCTTGGACATGCCATTCCTTTGCAGGATAATGTATGATAGAGACAAGTATGTGCTGCAGCAAAGCTACATCTACAGAGCCTTTTAAAGGTCCATTTTAGAGAGCTGCATATTTGATCTGACTGCAGTATGGGATGTACAGGGAAGCAAAATAACATGTCTGGGTGTGCAAGTACAAGAAACTTATCACTGGAATGGCCTGAGTGTACACAGGCCAGATTTGAAAACACATTGGCAATATCGTACCTAAATCTGGGCCAGTAAAGAGTAAGCTGGTTTTGTAGTTCACATCTCATTTTTACTAAGACCATAAAACACTCCCACAATTAAAAAAAAAAAAAAAAAAAGAAGAAAATAAGAAAAAAAACCCAAACCACAATGGAACACTTGAAATAACCAATCTACTCTAGTAAATGGATATTGACATTTGTAAATTAATGTGGTTTTTTAATAATTGATTTTAAAAATTGCATTTATTCTGAGACCTCCATTGCAGTTTCTGTCCTGATCAATTTTTACAGCTGAAATAATTCCTGAACTATAGAGTTTATAACAGGACTAGTGACAGATCCTAAACAGTAGCCCTACAATCAAGTTCTACGACAAAGCAAAGTATAAAACCCCTAGGATTATTGCATTCTCTTTTGTTTGCTTACAGTCCTATAGAAAACAAAGAAAAAAACCCCACTAAAGATAAATTCATTACTGGTGCTTTCCTCCTGCAGACCATCATAAGTTTTAGAAATGAAATTATTTTATTAATTTGATTAAGTCAAAGAAAAATCCAAGGTTCCCATGAATAATTCAGATTAACGTCATGTCTTCAAAAGTCATATGTAAAACATTGTTATACGTCAAAAGTCCCTCACAGTCTAACATACATTTAATTTTCAATAATGTTGATTTATAGTTTTATAAAGCAAAATAATAAATATAATAAATTACCCCTATATTTTGTGATCTCAGTCACTATAAAATAACTGCTGTGGTTTTACATTTTCAGTGTGAAATATTAAATACATAAATCAAAACAAGTTCATTTTTCATCTGGAGCTGGAAACTGGTTTCTGAACTCGACAAATTCATTTTAGCTAAAATGAATGTTTTAGGAAAGAGATCTTTACTGAGTCCATAACAGTTCTAAAAGAAACAACAATTTTGCATTCTAATATCCTGCTTTTGTTGGCTTCTATGTGACAGGTGTTGAATCTTCCAAATGCAAAAGCTAGATGCAGCTCCACTTTTCTCAAAAGCATCATCTTGTTCTCCTTGCCAATATTCTCCTCACTCACTTCGCCTGCTCAAACATCATTCTTTTCATGGTACAAGTCACATTGCTGCTAGGCTGACATTCTTCTTAGCTGAAATTTTGGTAAGAGGTGTTTATATACACAAATATATATGTGTACATAAGTATGGAGCTATGTAATCATCCCTAAAAATAATTGTTCACAAAGAAGAACATTAGGGAATAATAAGAACTAGTCAAGTGAGATGCACAGTTTCTAATGTGTAAAAGCAGATTCAGTTGTTTTTCCACATTTGCTGTCTCAACAGAAGATTCATTAAGAGCTAGAAATACTGTTTTGCATCCTTGATTAAAAGGAGCAAATCTAATTATAAGGAATCATTATAACATTTAAATACCTTTCAGTTCTTAGAGCACTTAAACATTCAACCACAAGAAGCTTTCAAAAGGAGTGATGATACCTGAATACTAAAGGATTTCAGGGTGCATGAGTGAATAGTCTGGGAAGAAAAATAAAGTCTACCTGAGGCTGGACATTAGATGATTTCAGAAACCGGAACCATACTATCAGCTAAATGCTCTCCTCAAGGTGTTGCTTGTAACCTGGGACAGATCAAATTCTGGCAGCATTTTTTTGTGTGGAATCCTGCTTGTGGTCTACACACATTTTTTGTTCTTACTTGCATTTTAAGACAGTTTTATGTTTAGTAATAATACACTGAAAATACACCTCAGCAACAGTGTATTGAAGAAGCTGATCAAACAGCACCTTTTGGAGCTATGTGCTTACCTTCCCTTCCAAAGACATAATACTGAATTTTCCTTGTCCATTATATTTGAGAAGTACTTAAACAAATGCAAAGAATAATATTTAATAAAAGAAAGTCTCTGGCATGGGGCATTTATATGTTTTAGCCTGGGTTATTTGTTGTTGTTTGGTTGTTTTTTTTTTTTATTTCAGACTGATTTCTTTAATTATAAGAACTAAGCAGAAAAATAACGCTTATCTAACCTGTTGTGGAGACATGTATCACACCAATGTGCTAAGTTTACAAGGGGCTGTCTGATAGCTGACCACTACCATGGCCTAGCCTCCTGAATAGGCTGATTAATAACTTACTGCAGCATAACAATATACACAGAAAAGAAGTCTTTGGAACACATTTTTTAATTTTTATTTACCACTGCTAAGAAGATAGTGCTAGAAAAAAATTTATGACTACAGAAGGAAAAAAGAAATTGCTAATGTGTTTGCTAGTTGAGGAAGCACTTTTACTGGCATTAACATCAATGTTTCTTCACAGTAACATTACTTTTGTTATTGCAGTTCACTCCTTCAGCCTTTATTTTGTAGGTGTGTTTCAACAGTTCTGCTGCTAGCTGCATTCAGATTCTCAAGTTAGTATTTCTCTTCACAATTGCAAACAGATCTTACAGGAAATTAACTTATATTTGCAGAATTTTAGTATTGGGAGAACAAGTTATTCTCTTTCAGTTTTAGTCATTTGGTGACTGAGGCAATTGGATGTCACAAACTAATTAAATTCAGACAGCCAGGAACTTCAGGAGCAGTACCTGTAATTCTCTGTGTTGATTCAGAGCCACATCTCAAAATCTTTTTGTGGCTCTCATTAAGACAAAAATCCACTCAGTTAAGTATGAATTTTACTTGCTCAGGACCTGGGGAAGAATTTCAGTTTGGTATGTTATGGTTTCAGTCCTTCAGCCAAACCCTTGCAGTCTGAAAAGGCAATGAATCTTGATACCATCTAGTTATTTTCAGACTAGTTTGATTTGACAAGAGAGGTGGTATGAACTCTGGACAAAAACATAAAGAGCAATGCATAATATATACTGACTGAGAAGTATCTTTGTTCATAAATATTCCACCACAAAGCTATTTTCAGGGGTTTATTCTTTTGGAATGAAAGTGTTCAGTGAGTACCATGAGTACCTTGCCTGCAGAAAATACTGAATAAACAACTACAGAAAACTGACTGAATAGAAAAAAAAGTGGCTGCTGGCTATTAACTCTAGCACATTCATCTTAAGTTAATACGAAAAGACACAGCCATTAACTTCAGTTATACAGTCTTGGAGTCTTCCTGGATTCTTCAAGGGAGTCAGTGATACTACAGTGGCTGAAAAAAGCCAAGCATTTTCTGCCAGGCAAGGTAGAGATGAAGCATGTAAATGATCCATGGATCCAGTCTCTCACTCTCTTGGGTTTCTCTGTATGCCATAAACTGTGTCCCTTGCCTGTCATTTTCCAGTAGCCTGGCCCTAGATGAAAGATGACATTTTCCTTCCATTTTCTTTCACAATAAGAGAAAGTCTACCTCTGTTAGCCAGCAGTTACCTCATAGATGCAGAAAGAAGACAACAATTTAAGGATTAGGTAAATGCATTGACAGAGGATCCCATAGATTTCTAATAACTCTCACATCCCTAAATAAGTTCTCTAGTAGCTTGCTTCTAAATTCCCTTGGGAGTTCTAGTTCAACTCAACCTTCATAAATAAAATCTCTCAGATCAGCAGCTGTATGAGAGGACTTTTAAAAGTACATTGAACACAGTAATTTATATGCATAGTTAAGCAACAGTCCATGTTTTGTCCACCTCTAACCATTTGCAATTTAATATTGTATGACTGCAGTGCACTATGTGATTAGAAAAGTATGTATATAGTATACATATACATAGACTCATCATAAGCAACCACAAGAAGAAAAAAATATTGCAACATGCAGTCTTATCCAAGTTTGTTAGAAACTTGAAGCTCTCGAATTGTTCTTTTTCTGCTTTGCTTTGAACTGCTGTCTTCTGCCGACTTTAAACAAGCAAAGGAAAACTGAACAGCAATTCTCTTCTGCATATATAAACAGTTGTTTAGGCATCAGATCATCTCAACAATGTAATTAACTTTATCAGGTTTAAGTTACACAGAATACTTTGTTTTTAAAAATCTCTGTACTCCTGTAGCTGTCACTAAAAGTGTTTTCCTGCATATTTGCCGGTTTTTGCTTTCCAATTTAATGGATATGCCTTCATGTATTTAAAATACTGACTTCTTACCAGTCCTCATGGTTAACTTTGAATTTTTATATCCACCTGTTGTTTTGAAAATTGTTTTCAAAGTAGAATGAAGCTGTCAAAGAAAAGACAACAGTAAGTACACATTAAAAAATGAGTATCTGTCAAGGTTACAAAACTCTCAGTCAAACCTAGCTTCTATCAAGCCCAAGAAATGATGCTTTACAAATAGGTGAGGTGGGGAGCACATGTAAAGATCTTAGAGAAAATAGGAAAACTAACATGTTGAGGCTTTGGAACATGCAGAATTGCCGTAGGATTTTTTTCTGCTGCAACATGTCTATGTTGAAGTACTTATAGTGAGAGAAAGACTAATGGATGATATAGGAAAGAAAAGTTATGATAAACTGAAAGCGAGGAATTGAACAAAGACAAGGGTCGTGGGTTAAGAGCAGCATATAAGGAGTGGTAAATCAGGAACTCATCACTTGTCTAGAGGCAGAGAAAACTGAAGCTGACTACAGAATAAGTTCACCAGAGGAGAAATCCTAATAAAGCAGCTCCAGAACGTGTACCGTCTCCCAGGGCAAGCTGCCAACCCCAGGTCTCTGAAAGCTTTAACCCACCATGCAGAGAGTATTCTGTGTTTCTCACAATGTCTGTATCTTGTTAGGCATGCTGGTCATAAAGCTAATAACTTTGTTTAAACTGGCAGAGATCAGGCTGGTGTGGTTTACAGAAAGGCAGGTGCAACTCAGATGTAAGGAAGAAGGAGTTATTGCATCATGTGGAATGGTGCCATGTGCCTTGACAAGTGGCTTTGATGGACAGTGACCAAAACCTATTTACTGTCATGCACATATATTTTATATACGGGAGTAAGAGAGAGACAGAGAGAACACCAAGAAATCCATTACTAGTATAAAAATAACCAAGGAAGAAAATCCTATAGCTGTGAATTATGCTCTGTACAGGAATTACCAACATCCAAGTGCACTGTTTTTACTTCAAGAAGTATGGTCTGTACAATGCCCTCAACAAAATGCTTTGCCATACTGACCACCTTCAGTCTTAGTATAAAGCTTTTTAATATAATAATGTCCTTATCTCAGCCACTGGATGAGTTAAAAATAATGGGCCTAAATGTGAAGACCAAGGCTCCAGAAGGAGTACCATCTGAGGTTATTTGAATGGGCTCCAAGGCCCTGACTCGGTTGCCATCTCTTAGGTGTCTGGTGCCACGTCAAATGTGATGCTGTATACCACTCAGCCTCCATCTGTGTCACCAGAAGGCTGCAGGACTCCTCATGTGTTGTACCTATCACTTCAGGCAGATGCGTTAGATACTTTAGGGTATCTAAATACCTGTGCTTACACAACACAATCAACCCCAAATTTTCAATTTCATTCACCTGAGTTCAATTTGGCTCCAAGACAAAGTACACACAGCTAAATGTGAGTACGCACAGCTATGCAGAAGCCTCACTGTCCAAAATCCCATTATAGTCAATGACACTCTGGTCAGAAGAGTCTAGAAAACCACACACACACAAACACACTTTAAAGTAGGCACCTACATCAAGTATACTGTAGAAGAGCTACCACAGATACCTAATTTCAGATATTTTAATCTGGATGTTAATCCCAATCCGAAGAAAAGGATGCAAAGACAGTAGAAGCTAATGGACAGGAACCCAGTCAGAAACATGTGAAACTAACATTTAAGAATTCAGAGCAGAGAACAGAAACAGTGTATCCAAGACCAAATGAATAATTTTCAACTCAAAAATTGTTAGTGTTCACAGTTACTGAAGTAAACAGAACAAACCATGTGCCACTGCAGAACGAGAGAACAGAAGAACAAAAAGCATAATCTGATATAGGCCAAGTTCTCACCATGTTTCTCAACCTTTTCCAGTTTGTGAACTTCCATGGTTTTGCACCGTAAGGTTATCAGCTGCTTTGGTCTGCCTATAGAAGGATTCACACACTAACTATATAGGATATGTAACAGTATCCTTTCCTAATCATGGTATGACACGAACCATTTTGTTAACTATGAATAATCTGGCTGCCAAATAACGCTAACACCTATTTAAACAGAAACCTAAAACCTTAATAAGGTGCAATACTTTAAGTATTAAAAAACTAGATCTAAAGGGCTGTGAAGATTTCAAATGAGCAAGCGAGCATCACACTGGTCTAGGCAACACAGTGAATCACCTGGCAGAAACTGCAACTCAACTTCAAAGCAAAAATTAGTGGCTTGGACCTCTGGGTGGAGGGAGCCATAAAATACTGACATCAGCTTTTGTATTGTAGCAAGCTCATTATAGAAAGCTAACCCTGCCCAGTATCTTGTATTACTAATCTAGGGACTCTTCTTGCAACTCACCTTCTTTTCCTATGCTCTCTTTCAATGTAAATGCAAATGCAACAGGTAATACCACTACAGTATGTGAAGACAGTTTCTCGCTCTGCAACAGTATTTCCCTTTTTATTTCCTTTGCTCTCTGCAACAGCTTTCTGAAAATTCCGGTTTTCAGGCACAGCACTCCCAGAGGACGCTTCCAAAGGCATTCTCATTTGCCCAGACTTCTCTAGGGTATTCCTCCCTTTCCTGCTCTGTTCAGTCCTCTCATCATTTTAAATTGTGAGCAACTAAACTGAGTTCCATAGAGTTGCTGAGTTTGAGTCTGTGAGAAGTGGGCATTTCGTGGAAAGCTGCAGGGTGCATCCACTTTCCCTGCACCCTGCTCTTCTACTTGCTCTGCAAGAACAGATGCAGAACAAGCTTTTGTTCCCTTAACTATGT
Source organism: Falco peregrinus (assembly GCF_023634155.1). Taxonomy (NCBI): domain Eukaryota; kingdom Metazoa; phylum Chordata; class Aves; order Falconiformes; family Falconidae; genus Falco; species Falco peregrinus. The sequence continues at coordinate 25,770,993 of NC_073739.1, read as the reverse complement.
CTTTTTGGAGACCCAGTACTGAAACAAGGCTAAAACCGTACCATACCACTCAGAAGCAACACAACTAATTTTTAAAATTATTCTCCAAGTATCAGATAGCCAAATTTTTGTCACAACCAGGCCTTTTCCAGAACTCTGGTACGTGTAGGATGAATGCTAGGGATGGTTTTAACCAATTTACACTGTCAGAACAATGTATTCAAGCATTCAGTATAGATAAGAATCAGGCCCAGGATCCCTCAGTCTTGTATAACTCAGCTATGGATATGTCTGCACGCACTAAGACTTAACTGAGAGTCAGACTGGACTCAGAAGATACCATCCTACTTAAAGAGAACTAATTAAAAAATGGAATGCAAAATAAATCAGCTAACTCATCTTAAAAGGCAGAGAAGCACAACCCACGCAGGACAAGCAGCCAAACTACTGCCATCCTCATTCCAGGGGATAAAAGAGGACATCTGTAAAAAAGTCCTCCCTTCAGTTTCTCCAGAGTAGCACGCGCGGGAGTTGAGGAGGCATTAATCACATTCCACCCTTTGTATCTGAGGAAAAACTACTCGGGGTGGCTGCGGGGAGGGAATAATATGACTGAGAAAAAACACCTACCTTTGGGATCACATTTCATGATGAAATATAACCACCTCTTTGTTGGAGAGGTTCTGAATCCCTGTGTCTGTATAAGTGGGCAGTTAGCTGTGTTTCTCTGTTTTACAGAGGGAAATATTTCCATCAAATCTCTCTGTTTCAGGATACCTTCCAGCAATGGAGGCGGAAATATGTGCAGACTTCTTGCAGCCTGAGTATACTCTTAAGCTGTCCTTTCAGACAGTATGTAAGTTCAGAGCTTTGATGGTCAGCGCTGGTGCCACCACCCAATTACTGCCTGTGTTATTAGGGCCCTCAGAGTGTGGGTGCTCTGTAATAATTTTGTTTGATTATGATTAATGTTCTTCACTTTCTAGCTCAAGCTGTTTTCTTGTGTTGTTTTGCACAAACAGCTGACACCTCAGTGTTGACTAAACTTCCCATAGTAGGTGAAGTGATTTGTGCATATATATTATGTCTCTAAAAACACTTTGGGATCCTACAAGATAAAAGACACATTCAGAAATGCAAAACATAATTATTATTAGTAAATTGGATGTTGGAGACACAAAAGCCAAATTCAGAAGCATGAACATTTTTTTAAATTTGTTTGTATCTGAAAATAGGAGATATATACCATAGTGCTCATGAAATTCTTCAAGCTGATTTTAATAACAGTCATTATGTTAAAAAATGAAACTTCTTCTTGTGTCAGAGATGAACGGGGAAGAAACAAAGAAAGAGAAGTAACTCCTGCAGCACCTTTGTGCCCTTCCAGAATTGCTGTTCATCATTCTTCCTTTCAGCAGTTCCCTTGCTCTTTTTGTAAGCAGCTCCCTTTGCTCCTTTGCAAAAGGTACCACTGTCTAATGAAACAATTAAGGCCTGACAGTTTAAATATGCTATTCTGTTCTTTTCAGGCATAAGTGCCAGCCATCAAGACAAACTATACCCACTGCTTCACTATGAGCAGAGTCATTGTTACCCCAGATAGAGTGCCATAAAAATAAAAGCCATTCTGTATGTGCAGCTTCATCAAGTCAGGTCATGTCAGCCCTGCAGGGTAGACAGCACTGTACTAATTTTATTGCTCTATTTTTAAACATGACCTCCTTAGATCTTTTAGTGTGTCCCACATAACAATGCAGAATTGACACATTGTATTCAAGTTCTTACTCCCAACTACCCCCAATTTCTGAATATCCCAAGTCAGTGTGTTTGCTGTCCAAAACAATGATAAAGTGGTCATAGTAGGCTTAATGTCACCTGTTGTCCGTTGCCTGGTTGTTCAGGGGTCATAAGATCAAATCACAATTAGTATCTGCAAGATTGATCAGTGTTAACAATTTAGTGCCCCAGACACCATATTTTGCAGAGGGGTCCACCCATAAAGGCTGAACTGAATTTTACAAGCACACAAACAGAGCAGTGGGAGGGTTTCATCCTGAATGACCTCAGATAAATTAATGGCTAGAAGTCACCCTGAGTATGACCATCTCTCAGAGAGCAAACAAAAACTCTCGTGTCTTTTTGGTACCTGTGATGAACTTGATCCCCAATAGCTATCTTCCCACAACACTGAGGTCAGCCAAGCTATCTAAGAATTATAAAGCTAGCACAAGAAAGAGAAATAGAAGAATTGACTATATTTTGCAAGGCAAATTGAGGGAACTCCATTGGTGCATAGATTTACACCAGGCTATAGCTCTTAGATTACCTTTCATATTTGATTTTTTTATAGCGCTTGACACCAGGTAGGTACATTTGTTGTAGGGCAGCCTTTTAAAACAAAGAGTTGAACAGGAAAGTACTTTTCCTTCCCTTGCACCTACTCCTTACAGCAATAAAAATAAAAAGCTGCTATCAGCCAAACCCCAAACTTTTAAATAATCCTACCCCCCCAAACCTGCAGATTGGGAACTAGCTTTTAGCCCAGTGTTGACTAGAAACATGAAGCAGTTTCAAGGCAAATGGAAGATGCTGCTGTTAGCGCATATTGGTAGTTTTAGAACATTACAAGAATCCATTCAGTGTTCAGCATATACACAATCATATGTGAGAAGAAGGTGAAGAAGAGGAAATGGGCTATTTTCAGCAGTTTGGCTTATCCAAATATCCTTAGACACTCAAACTGTAATTTTTAGCACAAGCAATGTCATATTCTCAAGGGTCAGACAGACATGTCTTTTAGGAGCTGTAGGCCGAGTCTGTGGACAGCAAACCACTTTCAGTACTCTGTCACAGTATGCCCTGAAATAGCCATACTCTTTCCTTGCAATGTTGGCTGGTGTATTTGGCTTACGGGGGAAGGTTTTGGTAGCGGAGGTGGGGAGGCCTATAGGGGTGGCTTCTGTGAGAAGATGCCAGAAGATTTCCCCATGTCTGATGGAGCCAGTGCTAGCCAGCTCCAAGACAGACCCACCGCTGTCCAAGGCCCAGCCCATCAGTGACGGTGGTAGCACCTCTGTGATAACACATTTAAGAAGGGGAAAAACAGCAGCTGGGAGAGAGGAGCTAGACCATGTGAGAGCAACAGCCCTGCAGCCCCCCAGGCCAGCACCACAGGAGGGGTGGGGGGGCTCCAGGGGCCGCAGCAGAGATTCCCCCCAGCCCATGGTGAAGCCCACGGTGAGGCAGGCTGTGCCCCTCAGCCCATGGAGGCACACCGTGGGGCAGGCACCCACCTGCAGCCCATGGAGGCTCATGGTGGAGCAGGTACCCACCTGCAGCCAGTGCTGTACTCCATGCCAAAGCAGGGGGATGCCCGAAGGAGGCTGTGACCTGTGGGCAGCCCACGCTGGAGCAGCTCCTGCCAGAGCCTGTGGCCTCATGGAAATCGGAGCCCATGCTGGAGCAGGTTTGCTGGCAGGACCTGTGTCCCCATGGGGGACCCACGCTGGAGCTGCCTGTTCCTGAAGGATTGCGCCCCATGGAAGGGACCCATGCAGGAGCAATGTGTGAAGAACTGTATCCAGGGGAAGGAACCATGTTGGAGAAGTTTCTGGAGGACTGTCTCCCATGGGAAGGACCTGGAGCAGGAGAAGAGTGTGAAGAGGACGGAGTGGCAGAGACACTGTGTGATGAACTGACCGTTACCCCATTTCCCAGTGCCCTGTGCTGCTTGCAGGGAGGAAGCAGAGAAACTGGAAGTGAAGTTAAACCCAGGAAGAAGGGAGGAGTTGAAAGAAGGTGTTTTAGTATTTGGTTTTGTTTCTCATTACCCTGGTCTGATCTGATTGGTAACAAATTAAATTAATTTCCCCAAGTTGAGTCTGTTTTGCCCATGATGGTAACCAGTGAGTGATCTCTCTGTCCTTATCTCAACCCACAAACCTTTGGTTATTTTTTCTCTCCCTTACTCAGTTGAGGAGGGAGAGTGATAGAGTGGCTTGGTGGGCACCTGGCATCCACCCAAGGTCAACCCACCACAGCTGGTAATATCATCACAAGGAAGTTTTGCACAAGATAACAAGATCATAGGAGACACCAGGTTCTTAGAAAGATATGGTGCCAGCTGCACTGTATTCTGTTGGCTAATCCCCAGCTGGGCTTTTGCAAACTTGGCAGTGTGCTGTGTAGTTTGGGGGTTTTTCTCATTTTGCCCAATTATCTCGTGGTATATAAGGGTCTGGAGCTTGCTTTGTTTTGTTTCTTTCATTTGTCTGGCATTCAGCCAGGAAGGCAAGAAGGACATTGGCCTGATATTTGAATTGCACATTAGAAATTACTTAATGTCTCCTCCCCACATATCTCATTAGCTAAGAAAATACTGAAACAGGACTTAGAGGTGACTATCATCTCCTCTGCCTGACTACTTCCACAAAAACATATATACCTTAGTACACATAAATGATCATCTAACACAGCAGGATGATGACCTGCAAGCAAGCTTACTCATCTGCTTTACAAAGGGTTTTCTGCGAGAAAAAAAGTGGCTTATTCCAAGAACAGCGGACTGTAGAGAACAAAAAGCATGTCTCCATACAAATACAACGTTGTGAAAAAACATCAAAGATAACGGTGAACAGGACAGTTTTAGGCACTAGTATGTCTGTTTTAACACAGCAGCCTGTCCGACACACTTGTCTGCTTGGCTCCCAAGATGTTGGGAAGGCTTGCTCAGCTGATTTTTTTTTTTTTTTTTTTGGGTACCCTAGCACGGCTATGCTGTTGCCATTACCCCAGTCAGCCAGATGTTACAGAACCCAGTATCATATCACATAAATATATCCAAGGGATCAGTGTTAACTGGTCACATACTGAAATTCAAACCTGACAAGATAGGTATATCCTACATATATATCTCAGTTTGTTGTTCTGTCCACTTTTATTTTGCATTTTCTGTCTGCCTGTTGAATGATGAAGGTGACGGTGAACAGTGAAGAATGAGAGACCCAGGGTCTTCTGTGTTTATCAGACACAGCCTGAAAGACTTGCTGCCTTCTAAATGTTTCTTTCTATAGGAAGCAACCCTGATGTGTAGTTTTGCCATTGGCCAGATAAACCTGCCAGCTTCACACCTGTGCCACTAAAATTTGCTCAACTTTACTTCTCAGAAAAATGGAGAAGACACACACCAAAAACTTCTCAGAAACATTTTCACAGCTTCTCCTTTAACACATTTTGTAGGCAGACAGAACGCTGAAGAAGAGCAAGCTATGGACATGCTAATAAACATATTTGTTTGAAACATCTATGAAAAGCTGGGCTCATGGCGAACACATGAACAGCAAAAGTTTCACACAAATCAAACCAATCAAAAATGATATTCATGTCTCTTATCAACATATGCTTATGCTTCATGGCCTGACAGGCTGAGATGTCTCCTCAGTACAGCTTTTGTTGTTTGAAGCCTCCACACATGGCCTGTGAGAATTTTGTTCTGGCAATTTTGGTCTAGCCGTCTTTGCTGATGTAAGCTTCAAAACTGTTGCAAAGTGGCAATTCTACTGGAAAGCAAAGACCTATCTGTGCTGAGTTTAAATCCCGCCAAAATAACAAAGGCAGTGAAATGACCTTTTCTTCGGTTTGCTCTGTTGCAGCAGTGTGTTCCTGTAGTGATTTTCAGGCCTTGTAGCTGACTATTTCTGCAGGACATCGGCATTCAGTGCCGCCTTTTGTTTCTGGATCAATATGTAAAAATAAAAGTGTCGTGCTATTTCAAACTATTAGTCACTCCAAAAGGTTCACTTTGTTTAGTTAAGAGACAAAAACCAAGAGATGGTGAGGCTAAGTCTTGGAGACTGTAATTATCATATCAAACAGTGCTCCAAACTTGCGACAACCCAATGTCTCTTCATCTGGCTTGTGCTTTTGAAACAAACAGTGCATGACTTACACTCGGTTTTCATACAGATCATAAACTTGAGCCAAAAGAAAAAATAAAAAGAAAACACTGGATTGTTTTGACATGGCTATAAATACAGACAATGAGTTATAACAGTACAATATGTTATGCAAATTACAGCTAATTTTAAAATAGGCCAATGACTGCTTACAGAGTGAGTGAAGAATTATATAGCATTGTTCAAACTCTCGGATCATTTTTTACCCCTTTGAACCATTCCTATTACTCCAAGTTTTTAGTTTTAACAGCCATTCAAACGGGATTTATATTGCCACATAAAACCAGAAGTGGGTAGATCAGTAAAGCACTCCGAATTACAGAGTTTTTCTTATTTGCTTCAGGTGGGTGGCTAGTGACTGCTTCTCCTTGTGCACATGGAGCTTCTGGTGTCTGCTTCTTTCTGTGACAGTAGACAGAGAGATTTACAAAGATGCCATTCGGCAGAATATTTTACAGAGATTTGTTTCAAGATGAGTGTTTCTTGAGTGTGAGGCATCACAAGTGGCTTTAGCCTCCCAGCTGTGTCTTTCAGCAGATGGGGCTGGCAAAAGCTGCATGTGATGTGACAGCACAGAATTGAGTTTGAAACAAGACTTAAAGAAAAGGTTTGAAGAAGAAAACAAGGTCACTATCCATCTGATGGAAATCACATTTGTGTAAACAAATTCAGTGAGAGGTCAATGAATTCTGATCAAGAAAAAACCCCAGATCTTTGGTCTGGCAAGAGACAGTGCCTAGGAGCCATTTAAAGAGACCACACTACTTGTCACCATCTTTTTCTAGCTGTGTAACTTACTCCATGTAACCTATATCTTACGAGGGCCTCCCGATTTGGGGAATATTTACCCACTGCACAAAATGCTCCATCCTTCCTGTCACCCTAACAAAAGCCTGGCCGAGGCAGAGTTGATTGCTATATATAAAGAGTTTCAAAGAAGCAGGGTTGAGTGGGGTGAGGGGAGAGAGCAGAAAAATTGCATCTTAAAAAGCTTTTTGGGAACTGGCCAGGGAGCAATGCCAACGCTGATCTGAAAGCTGAAGTATCTTTGTCTTAGGGGGCTTTCCTGACTCCGTGTTTCTGTGTGGAGTGCCAGATGGGGTTCATAAGGGAAAATCTAAGGCTGTGTTGAACTGGAAATGCAGCAGTGCCCAGAGTGCCTGTTGCTTCTGTCCTCACCCTGCCAGCATGTCCCCAGTGGACCCACGGCCCATTGCATTTAACACTTTTGGGCAAAATGGACCTCTGTTTCCTATGTTTAACAGCCAGGCTCAGCACAGACTGGCAATTGGTTTACAATGTTCCTTAGGGCCTGGAGCACTCTTGGCCATGAACATGCAGTCTGTCATAGTCATGGACACCTTCCTCTGTTAAAAACAGTACATCATGTGAATTTTTGCCTGTGCAGTCTTTTCAGCCACAGGTATGTACCCATACCTAGCACTCTGCCCAAACACGTTTGTCACAGTATCTCTCCTGGCCACCTGTCCTACAGTACTAGGTAATGAAGGGAATGTTTTCAGGTTCATTTACTAAGAAATGACTGGTTGCTCTGATTGGGCAAAAGGGAGAGTGTGCAGTGGCTCACAAGGAAAAGCCAAAGCATTTCCTTAGCTTTATGGTAGTTTCCCACCCATTCTTACTCCCAGTCTATTCAGCAGCTGTGTTTCAAAAGATTCAACTTCTGTACTTAGGTATTAATTTTCATTCCT